>NC_069662.1:628157-942236 GCF_027244095.1 Hemicordylus capensis | reverse complement strand
TAGCTAAGGAGACAAGTCATGCTTGCTGCCACAAGACCTTTCCTCCCATGTGCCCCATCCCACCCACCCCCAGCAAACTGAGAAGTCTACACCCCTGCAGCCAGGCACCCGCTTGTCAGAGCCGATGACACCACTAGGGGCAACACAATCCCTCCTTCCATGCCTCCATTGTTTTCTGTACTTTTCTAACATTGGATTGGATTTGTACAGATTTAGATTTTTAAACATAAACTCCTGCACTGTGTAGTATTGCACAGGTATAGGAAACCTAGACTTGTACAGAAAGAGGTGCCAATCAACAGCCAGGCCGCTGCCTCTCCTCCAACGACAAGAGGCGCAGAAGAACTAGATGGACGACCAATGGTCTGACGCCATCCCAGGCAGCTAAGTGTGTCCAGATGCCACACTCACTGCCACCATTTTGCAAAACCGTGGTTTGTTTATGCAAAATGGTATTTAGTTGGCATAACGGAAGCCTGGTGGAACTGCGAGAACCAGGGGGACACTGTTATTCCTGCATACAAATCTACAGAAAGGACAGGGAGGGCAGGATTGGGGGAGGAGTTGCACTGCATGTTAAAGAAGGGACAGAATCCAACAAGCTAGAAAACCTAGGAGGACTTCCCTGCTAGCTGGGCAAAGATACACCTTTTAAAAGTGGTGATTCCTTTCATTTAGCAGGGGGAGAGCAACTGGCCCCATGCATCCCCAGCATAGTATCTCTCCAGTGACTGTTGCTGGTGTCTATCTTATGTTTCTTTTTAGATTGTAAGCCCTTTGGGGACAGGAATCCATCTTATTTATTTATTATTTCTCTATGTTAACCACTTTGGAAACTTTTGTTGAAAAGTGCTATATAAATATTTGTGGGTCTGGTAAAAAGGAAGCTGAAAGGGAACGCCATGAGGGTCAAATCACTCCAGAAAGCATGGAATGTATTTAAAACAACCATAATGGAAGCACAGTTGGAATGTATACCAAGGAGGAGGAAAGGTATCTCCAAGTCCAGGAGGACGCCAGTGTGGCTAACAAGCAGAGGCAGGGAAGCTATAAAAGGGAAGAAGACTTCCTTCAGAAAATGGAAGTCCTGCCCAAATGAAGAGAACAGGAAGGAACATAAACTCTGGCAAAATAAATGCAAGGAGACAATAAGGGATGCAAAAAAGAGAGTTTGAGGAGCATATAGCTAGAAGTGTCAAGGGGAATTTAAAAAACCCTCTTTAAATATATCAGAATCAGAACACCCGCCAGGGAGGCAGTTGGACCTTTAGATGACGATGGTGTGAAACGGATTGTTAAGGAGCATAAGGAGATTGCAGAGAAGCTGAATGAGTTCTTTGCATCTGTCTTCACGTGAAGGATACTGACCACATACCCACTCTGGAACGGAGCTTTTCTGGCTTGGAGGCTGAAGAAATGAACCAATTTGAGGTGAGAGAGAGGATGTTCTAGAGACTGTCTTGAAAAACTAAAAATGAACAAATCGCCAGGGCTAGATGGCATCCACTCAAGAGTTCTGAAGGAACTAAAATGTTAAATTGCTGATCTCCAAGCAAAAATAAACAACTTGTCCCTACAGTCAGGCTCTGTGCCAGAGGACTGGAAAGTAACTAATGTAACTCTAATTTTAAAAAAGGGACCTTGGTGGATCCAGGAAACTACAGGCCACTTAGCTTAACTTCTGTGCCGGGTAACTTGATGGAAAGCATGCTTAAGGCCAAAACTCTTAAACACATAGAAGAGCCGGTCTTGCTGGAGGAGAACCAGCCTGGCTCCTGCAAGGGCCGGTCTTGCCTCACTAACCTTGTGGAGTTCTCTGAGAGTGTCAACAGGCATGTGGATAAAGGTGATCTGGTTGACATAGTATACTTGGGCTTCCAAAAAGCTTTTGACAAAGTTCCCCACCAAAGGCTCTTGAGTAAACTTAGCAGTCATGGGATAAGGGGACAGGTTCATGTGTGGATTGGCAACTGGTTGAAGGACAGGAAACAGAGGGTGGGAATAAATGGACAGTTTTCCCAATGGAGGGAAGAAGTGAGGTCCCCCAGGGATCGGTACTGGGACCAGTGCTCTTTAGCTTGTTCATAAATGATCTAGAAGTTGGGGTGAGCAGCAAAGTGGCCAAATTTGCAGATGACACCAAACTATTTAGGGTAGTGAAATGCACAACAGATTGTGAGGAGCTCCAAAAGGATCTCGTCAAACTAGGGGAGTGCGCAACAAAATGGCAAATGTGGTTCAGTGCAAGCAAGTGTAAAGCAATGCATATCGGAGCAAAAAGGCCCAACAACATAGACACCGATGGGATCCGAGCTGCCAGTGACTGACCAGGAGAGGGATCTTGGGGTCGTGGTGGATACTGTAACTCATTGAAAGTGTTGATTCAGTGTGTGGCAGCTGTGAAAAAGGCAAATACCATGCTAGGGAGAATTAGGAAGAGGATTGATAATAAAATGCTAATATTATAATGGCCTTATACAAATCTATGGTGCAGCCACATTTGGAGTATTGCATACAGTTCTGATGACCATATCTGAAGAAGGACATTGTAAATCTGGGAAAGGTGCAGAAGAGGGCAACCAAGATGATCAGGGGCCTGGAGCACCTTCCTCATGAGGCTAGGCTACAGCATCGGGGGCTTTTTAGTTTGGAAAAGAGGTGACTGAGGGGAGACATGATAGAGGTGTATAAAATTATGGAGTGCATAAGTGGATGCATGGAATGGAGAGAGTAGACAGAGATAAATTTTTCTTCCTCTCTCACACCACTAGAATCAGAGGTCATCCCATGAAACTGAAGGCTAATAAATTTAGGACCAGCAAAAAAAAAGTACTTTCCCACACAGTGCATAATTAATTTATACAATTCCTTGCCATGGGATGTGGTGATGGCCACCAGCTTGAATGGCTTTAAAAGGGGCTTAGACAAATTCATGGAGGAAAGGTATGGAGGTCTTTGCCGGCAGCGCCCAGCCAGGCAGGGAGGGGAATCCTCCCCCAGCGAGAGGGGTCCCCTGCAGCCCGTGGCTGCAGCCCTGTGGGGTGCCCGGGATCTCCGGGAGGAAAGTCCCCCGTCCATACCGCCTTTAGGAGAGGAGAGCTGGTCTTGTGGTAGCAAGCATGACTTGTCCCCATAGCTAAGCAGGGTCTGCCCTGGTTGCATATGAATGGGAGACTTGATGTGTGAGCACTGCAAGATGTGTGAGCACTTCATCCTCAGGGGATGATAAAGAGCCCCTGGTGGTGCAGTGGTAAAACTGCCGCCCTGTAACCAGAAGGTCACAAGTTTGATCCTGACCAGGGGCTCAAGGTTGACTCAGCCTTCCATCCTTCTGAGGTCGGTAAAATGAGTACCCAGAATGTTGGGGGCAATATGCTAAATCATTGTAAACCGCTTAGAGAGCTCTGTCTATAAAGCGGTATATAAATGTAAGTGCTATTGCTATTGCTATTGCTATGATGGGGCCGCTCTGGAAAGAGCAGAAGGTTTCAAGTTCCCTCCCTGGCTTCTCCAAGATAGGGCTGAGAGAGATTCCTGCCTGCAACCTTGGAGAAGCCGCTGCCAGTCTGTGAAGACAATACTGAGCTAGATAGACCAATGGTCTGACTCAGTATATGGCAGTTTCCTATGTTCCTAAAGGTCTATTGATGGCTACTAGTCTGTTGGCTATAGGCCACTTCCAGCCTCAGAGGCAAGATGCCGCTAAACACCAGTTGCAGGGGAGCCACAGCAGGAGAGAGAGGGCATGCTGTTACTTCTTGCCTGTGGGCTTCCCAGAAGCATCTGGTGGGCCACAGTGGGAAACAGGAGGCTGGGCTAGATGGGCTTCCTCGGGGGGGGGGGGGGCTGATCCAGCCAGACTCTGCTTATGTATTTTGCTTTGTTCTGATCCAGGGCGGCACAGTGTTGCCCTTCCTGCCGATGCTGGACAGCAACTCCCATCATTCTTGACTATCGGCCATTGGAGCTGGGAATGGTGGGAGTTGTAGTCCAAGAACAGGTGGAGGCTCGAAGTTGTGCAGCCCTGTTCTGACCAATGGCTAGGGTCTATCAAGCTGCTAGCTAGCTATTTTTGTAAACATGGTCTTTTCTAAAAAAAGAAAAGAAAAGAAAAGAAAAAGGTCATTGTTTAAATTGCGTCTTTCCCCTTTCTCCGCCCTGAGGCCCTATCTCCTACCTGAGGCCCTTTAAGAGGACTCTGCAATGCAAATCCCAGATTATGCCATTCCCCCCTTAGTGACAGAAGGCCATTTTCTTACTCATCAATGCTGCTTTGCCTTCTCTTCAGCTCCTCCAGATGATAACAAACTGACAAGGCTCTGACATTTTTGAGCCTCTTTCGTTTGGATCCCCTTTTCTTCCTCTGGCACAACTCCTTGGGTGATGGAAGCTTCTGCACAGCTGAAATCACCTGCCAGGGAAAAGGGTCAACTTCAGCCTCAGCAGGCCTTTGGACTACACAGCTGGATGTCTGAAGGGTAAAGAAAACAAGGGTTTAGCATCATTTATTCACAAATGGAAAGTATTTTGACGATGATGACAGTAGGGATGGCCTACTGTTTTTGGTGTGTCTTTGGCCATGACCTGGCTGATTCATACTTTCCACTGTATTTTTATATACGTCCTTTCTGGAAATGCGTTGTTGCCTACAAGCGACATTAGATTGCTCTTAAACAGCTTTCTCTTAGCTCTTGTTTGGACATCACAGCAGCGAGTGAGTAGGAGATCTGAACCCGCCAATGGTTCAGGCGGAGAACATCAGTATCAACAAGACAACTTCAAACGAGAGTTTTGGATGTGGGGCTGTGATCAGTAACCGGCATCCTTTTCCTGACATTTCCCCAACATTGGTGGCAGTAGTCGGGGAGTGCATCTGGCAGCAACCGGCAATGTTCTCCTCCTTACTTGCCACGTTATGTGTGAAGTCGCCCTTAAAAATATGTGATGCACCAGACACATGCAGCCAAAGGCGTGCTTGACAAGCCTTACGTGGAACTCAACCTCTCACCTTACCCCCCACCGGGAGGGCAAAGCTGTGGTGTTAGCTGCGTTCCAGAATAGTGTTGTGCTACCACAAGCATGCGCGTGGAACAGTGCACAGCCTGTGGCATGCCTCATTGGTTCTGGAGGGAACTTTTGTGCAGTTGTGCAAGTCCCTGCTCTTAGTGCCACAATGTGAACTTCTTGGGCAAGCAGAGCTCTGCTCATTACACAAGGGCTTTGTTGGGCAGCCCCTGTATTCTTGCATTGGGTTCCTGGAAGGCCCTTTGAGGCGGTCTTGTGACAAAAGGTGGGAGAAGACATTTTACCAGTCCAATAAATAAGTACATGCATCATGTGCAGGGTGCAGGGGGTGGCTGTGCCTGGGGCCTTGTCCCCTGATGTGAGCCTCCCGCTGTCTCTTTGGTAGCAGGTTTTTGCGGGGGAGAAAGAGCGAGGAGGAGGGAGCAGGAGTTCTTCTTGCTCCAACAAACCTGTCCTCAGTCCTGCACCTAATGAGCTCAGCTCAGCAAAGAGCCAAGACAGCATTCTTAATTAGCAACCATCAGTGAGCTAAGTGTAGAGAAATCATCACACTTGAAGATGCACACCCTGCCTGCCAGAAGATAATTCATCCAGAAAAGCAAGGCCAGGAAGAGGAAAACCACGTCCCAACCATCTCTTCCACCTCATAGAACTATTTTTGTTTTAAAAGCAAGATTCACCTGCTTCTCCTCAAGAGAATTAATTTATTGAAGGGGGGGAGGAGTGGCAGTTCAAGAAAGCCGTTCCGTTTCAGAAGAGGGCGGCCTTATTGCCCTTATATATACACCAAGCCACAGTGGGTGTAGGGCAGCAAGTGGGGAGGAGAAGGCATAGGCAAGGAGCATTGTGCCTCTGGGCAAAACCCTCATGGCTCAGATAAAGACCTGGCCCTCCCTCCCTCCTCCTCAGAAGAAAGCTGATGTCAGGAATATCCCTGACATTGTGTTTCTTTCCGTGAAATATCATTCCATGAAGAAACACAAACCAGGGCTACCGTCGCTAGAATTAGAATTGCAAAGCAATCCATCTGTTTCAAAACATGAAGCCTAAGAGCTAGCACTGTTCACATCCAAAACATGAGACATGCCATATGCATTGGCTCTGGCATTATTCCTGTAACAGTGGAGGCAGCCAAGAATGTTTTCACAATCATAATCAGGGCAGGACAGTTTGGGGTTATTGGCCTGGCAGCACCTTAAGTTACACTGATGCAAACACAGGCTAATAAGGAGAGAATAAGGTGGGAAAGAAACATAACATCATTGTCAGACCCTGCATGGCATTAAGCTGGGGCCTTTCAGGTCTGGGTGTGGAGGCCCTAAGTGAGTTTGGGGATGGGAGAGGAGGGCTATGCACATTAAAAAATAAATCACTGTTCTAAATACTCTCTCCCCAAAGCTTCTCAAATAATGGGAAATAAAAGGGATTTTTGCTGGGTCCTTTTCCCAGAGTGTCTTGGCACAGCTCCTACTCCTTGGGTGGGGCTTGCTCAGAAGAACTTCAGGGGGGTGCTGCTGCTCCCCATTAATATATAACAGGCGGCCACCTTTTGGATTTTCAGCCTCAGGCATCAAGCTGTATGCCCCAGCCACCCCAATGACATTTAAGTAAATAAAATATAATTCATACACTCGGTGTGTTTGGGATTCTCCAGGAAAAACAATCATCTTCCCTCTTTTCATAGTGTGAAGTCCATGCAAAAAGAGAAGAGAGAAAAAGTACCACAGCAAAAATAGGGTTTGCAAAGAAACACAAGCACACAGGTTACTAATCAGAAGAAACTCAGCTTGCATTTTCCCATTTTTGCATGGGGCATTAGTTCCACAGGAAAAAAGCAAATAATTTCAAATAAAGCCTCCTGCTGTCCATGAAAAACCTACCAGCAGGGGATGTGCCTTGTGGTATTCTTCCATCCAGAGGGAGCTGAAAGATAAATGCATGCTTAGATCAGTACTGCTGGCTGTTACTCCCTTAGATCTTAATTTGTAACAGGGTGTGGGTGTGGAAATGCCTTTAGCAGCCATGGCAAGCACAGGGCTGTAAGTACTTTAGACACACAGAATTCTATTAAACCCCCCAAATAAAAACTGAACCCTGTGATTGAGATCTTTTGGCTTATCTTGCATATTTCCTTTGCTTCTGCTAACCACAGGGAGGGTAATGGGAACTATGCAGAGTACTAGGATGCGCGCGCACACACACACACACAGAGCCCCGATAGTGTTGCCCAGCCTCCACTTCTGAAGTTTCATCAGGGAATGCCCACAAGTTCCTAAGCATACCTTCACCATCATACGGTCTAGAAATTTGTTTTTTCTCCCAACTGCTGATTGAGAATATGGGCATCCAGGGCCAGATCCTATGGATGCAGGTGGGGTGAATACACCGCCTGACGAAGTGAGTGCTGGTTGTGGGACAGAGCTTCACAAAGAGCAGCATATTAGCTGCAGGCTGCCTCTGGTTCCCAGCAGCTCTGGTTGCTCCTCTCTCTTGCCCCGCTGTTAACAAAAGCCACACTGCCCTGCAGGCTGGCCATCCGTCAGGTAGAGCTGAGCAGGCTGGTCCAGCTTGCCAAATAGCCAGTGCAACTCTTGGGCAGGACAGGAGAGAGCAGCCGAAGCAACCTGAGCCGCTACTGGGAGCCAGAGGCAGCTGCGCCTTGTTTGGTGCCCCTTGGGCTTGTTAGGATGAGCTGCTGCGACTGATTAGCTGTGGTTTTTCAAACTACTGTGTGAACAGATGAAGCTGCCAGATGCCGAGCTGGACCATTGTTAGTCTAACCCACTGTTGTCTACTCTGACTGGCAGCAGCTCCAAAGTACGGTGGAGGGTCTTTCCTGGCTCTGCTTCCTGGCCCTTGAACTGGATGCTGGGGCTGAACCTGGGATGTGCTCTAGTCTCTTCCACTCAGCTATGGCTCCTCTACTCAAGGGCTGCTCTGGCAAACAGTTCAGAATTTGCAGATGCGTTTGCATGGCTTTGTATATTCCTGTGCCACTGGACCACTGAAATAGCCTGGGTGTTTGCGGGGTGATTAGGGCAATTATAGGCTGTCATAAAATACACATTCCTTGAAGATCAAGTACAGGCCAGGGAAGGAAAGCAAACAAGAGAGAGAGATCTCCTAAACAACTAGGTCTGTACTCTGTCCTGGCGTGTACGATCTGGTAGGACAGCAAAGCACCTTGGTTGTTGTCTGTGCCTATCCCAAAAGTTGCCGATTGAAAGTTCTGAGCTGGAGACATCCGTTTGGTACCTGCTGACCATCTTGGACTGCCTTGAAAATGACAAAGAAAATGTGCATTATTCTCTATGAACAAGGTCCAATATAGATATCTAACCGACCTTTTAAAATAGTGCCACATTGCTCAGTCCTTGCCAACTCGGGGGTGGCGGGGGGTGGGTGGGATTCAGTAGCTGGGCAGTCCCGAGCCCTGTTGGGCTACGTGGGGTGGTGTTGCCAACTCAGGATGCAGATTCTGCCCTCCCCCCTCCCCCGCCCATCTTTCCCTAGCGGATCGTCCATTCTCGGCAGCTCCAGTAGCTCCTCTCTCTCCCACCCTGGTGTTAAGGAGAGCCACACTGCCTGCAGGCTGGCCATTCACCAGGTAGAGCTGCACATCAGCTCTGCTGCTGAAAGGACAACCTGCAGGCAGCGCGGCTCTTGTTAATGCCAGGGTGGGAGAGAGAGGTGCAACCGGAGCTGCTGGGAACCGGGGGGGCAGCTGTACCTCGTCTGGCACCCTCCTGGCTGCTTAGGAGGAACCACCTCGGCTGCAATCCTGGTCACCACATCAAGCCATCGAGCTCTCCTGGATCACTTTCCAGTGTCACCTGAAGATGGATGCCAGTCCTGAAGGGTGTGGTGCGGAGCCTGCTATTAACCACATGCCCTTTCAGAGAGTGTTCATGGGATATCCCCTCTGCGCTCTTTGTCCAAATCACTTGGAAGAAACAGAGGGCAACTCCTAACATCCCTCATCCACACGGACTGATGAAGAAGAGCCCTGCCGCATGGACCCAAGAAGGGAGACCCACCTAGTCCAACATGCTCCTGTGTCCAACAGGACCAGCCAGAAGCCTCTGGGAAGCCCAAGCATTGGGCAGGAAGGCAACAGCTTGATACTGCTGCTGCTGACCAGCAACCAATTCAGAGGTATGCTGCCTTGGAATGTGGCAGGTCCATCCCGCCATCGTGACTAATAAGCGACTGATAGAGCCCTCCTCCTCCTCCTGCTCCAGACAGTTGCCTAACTTCCTTTCAAAGTCACCTCAGTTGGTGGCCAGCGACATCACATTTTGTGGGGACAAATTCTGTCAGCTAATTGTGTGAAGGGTTTACTTTCTTCCTCCTGAATCTACTGGCAATCAGCTGAGTTGGATGACCCCAACAGGAGGAATAAGCACCGGTAACATACTCACACCAATATGTTCTATGGAGGAGAGAGGCAAAGAAAAACTTCTCTCTCACTCCACTTCAGAAAATCCAGTCTTAGGAAATATGCAAAAAGACAATGGAAACCAAAACACAGCATGAGCAGCACAGGAGGACGAACATAGGAACACAGGAAGCTGCCATATTCTGAGTCAGACCATAGGTCAGACCTCGATTTTCGAATGAGATTGTGTGAAACTGGCCACAATAGTTTAAACCGGCCATTTTGCTGTCGATATGGTTGTCAACCGCCCAGAGACTTGCATTTTGGGCGGTATATAAATGTGTTAAATAAATAAATTATATATATATATATAACCTAAAAGGCCCCATTCCTTGCCTGCCCATCTTACTTCCAATAGGAACATAGAAATATAGTGCCATATACAGAGTCAGACCCTCGGTCGATCTAGCTCAGTATTGTTTTCACAGACTGGCAGCGGCTTCTCCAAGGCTTCAGGCAGGAGTCTTTCTCAGCCCTCTCTTGGAGATGCTGCCAGGGAGGGGACTTGGAGCGTAGATGCTCTTCCCAGAGCAGCTCCATCCCCTGCTGAGGGGAATCTCTGCCAGTGCTGCTCACACTTCTAGTCTCCCCTTCATATGCAGCCAGGGCAGACCCTGCTTAGCTCAGGGGACAAGTCATGCTGGCTACCCCAAGACCAGCTCTCCTCTCAGAACAGTGAGCCAAGATGGATAACAACTGTACTTTTGACTGGCGAGGGCCTGCCTGTCCGCACCACCAAGTGCTTATCATGAAGATTAAAAGGACAAGAAGGAAGCGATAGTAGCATCAAACAGGAAGCACTGTAAAGCTGGACAGGCCCTGCCTCCATTTGGAGGCAAATTGCCAATAATGCAGATAAAGAGCAACAATTAGATGATTACTCTTTAAAATAACAATAAATAATATCATAGTAACAACTGTTCTGCTCCTTTGAAATGTTTGAGACCTCACACATCAAACACCAGAATAGATATTACAAACGTTACTAAATAAGAAAATAAGACTTTAATAAATCAAGAGATGTTAAATTATAGAATTACAGCTTCCAAGAAAAAAAGGAATCTGTCTTTCACTAAGAAGAGAGCGTTTTCATTAGCACACTTGAGAATATCTTTCTACCTGAAAGCCACAGAATGAAGCAGTGAACATATCCCTGCTGTTTTAAGGGATTATCTTCTATATAATTAATTCCTGTAGAGGGGATGCGTGGGGATGTGGCATGCTCCGCCCCCACTGCAGCTGCGACCAATGGTGGGCCCAGAGGGGGCAACACGTGCAAGGGCGGGCGGAAGGAGTGCAGGCCAGGAGGCGGTTGGGGCAGCGGGTGAGAGGACGGGTGGAGGGCGGCGAGGTGGAGGGAGGCAGCGGCGCCACCCTGAGGAGGAGGGCAAGAGGACAATGGGCGGCAGGAAGAGGACGGGTGGTGGGCAAAGTCCTGCCTCCCTGAAGAGGAGGACGGTGAGGTGGAGGGAGGCAGCGGCAGCAGGACAGCCTGGCCCTGTCCCCCCCGCCACCGAGTGAGGCGGCGACATGTGGAGGAAGGCTGGGCCCAACTAGAGGCACAGATGCTCTACGCTCAGGTCCACTACTTTCCATTAATTCCCCTCAGTGCTAAAGTACTGCAGTTTCTGTGCCAGTCAGGAATTCCCTGGGCACAGCGGGACTGCCTCTGGCCATGGGCAGCAAGTAAGTACTGTAACTGAGGCATTTTGAACCGAGGCCTAAACAGGGTCAGGCCATCCCTTCGCCCACCCTGCTAGCTAAACTGCCTCTCTTCACAAGCAGTCATCAATATCCTTACTTACAGCTATAAAACTCGTTCAGGTAAATTGGCAGTTCTAATCTTGGCCATAGTAAGCTGCCTGGCCAATGTTGTGTTCTTCCTGCTTGATAACCACAATGCAAAATCTTGCTAACAACTCCTACAGAGAATGCAAAGTTCATTTCAGAAGACAGATTAGCACTGTATTGTACTATCAGCCTACCTTTCCAGCAGAACCAGGAGAGGACTGAAAGATAATAAACCAGGATACATAGACCATAAATACTTGTAATTACGTTGTTCTGTATTCCTCTTCCCAGGCCTTGCATTCAGTACTTGGGGTACTGAAGAGGAGAGCTGGTTTTGTGGTCGCAAGCATGACTTGTCCCCTTAGCTAAGCAGGGTCTGCCCTGGTTGGATATGAAAGGGAGACTAGAAGTGTGAGCACTGGAAGATATTCCCCTCAGGGGATGGAGCTGCTCTGGGAAGAGCAGAAGGTCCCAAGGTCCCTCCCTGGCAGCATCTCCAAGATAGGGTTGAGGGAGATTCCTGCCTGCAACCCTGGAAAAGCCACTGCCAGTCTGTGAAGACCATACTGAGCTAGATGGACCAAGGGTCAGACTCAGAATATGGCAGCTTCCTATTATTAAACTTAAGAACCCCAAGTAAGTAAATGCAAAGGATATTCAAACAGATCATAGAGGAGTGGTCTATGATGAAGACTCTGGAACCTTGACATTGCTCAGAAGACAATGGGACTACATCTCAGCATTCCTCCACCTCCTGCCAATTTTCTATTTGCTCCCAGCACTCTTGGAAGGTGAAAAATTAATATGTAATTTTGTGGTTTTATATCAGTTTTGTTTGTGTGTGTTTCCCTATTACATTACTGGAAGTTGATAAGAGGAATGCAACATGATTTTGAAACCATCTGCCCACAGACACTCCCGTGAAGTCACTCAGGATGGCTCGGTGCTTTCGGGCTCATAGAGATAAGCTTCTATAGTGTGGGAGAGACCCAGACAATGATTGTGGCAGAAACACCCACTGGTGGCAGAAATACACCACCAGAAAACATGCCTGCCAGGAGTACTGGTTCCCTGATGTGTCTAAAAGGAGCTGGGTCTGACTTCTTAAGCTGTGTTCACACCAAGCATCTCTATTCAGTCTAGAAGAGTTGATTGCTCTTCTTCCCTTGTCCCCTCCGTGGCAGCCATTGTGAGCTGTGGGTTTAGTACTCTGTTGCCAATACACACACCCTCTCTCCTTTTAAGATGACTAGGCCAGGCATTGTTGAGCTGGACCATTCCACCACCACCCCCGCCCACCTGAGAAATTGCACTAAATTTATAAGCATGTATAGGGCTTGTCGGGAGAGGAGAGCTGGTCTTGTAGGAGCAAGCATGACCTGTCCCCATAGCTAAGCAGGGTCTGCCCTGGCTGCATATTAATGGGAGACTTGATATGTGAGCAGCACTGTAAGATAATCCCTTGGGGATGGAGCCGCTCTGGGAAGAGCAGAAGATTCCAAGTTCCCTCCCTGGCAGCATCTCCAAGATTGGGCTGAGAGAGATCCCTGCCTGCAACCTTTGGAGAAGCTGCTGCCAGTCTGTGAAGACAATACTGAGCTACCTGGACCAAGAGTCTGACTCAGTATGTGGCAGCTTTCTATGTTCCTACGATCTCAGGATCTGCAGAAGGAATGCATGGCAAGACCTGAGAAACCTCCATGAGGAACCATCTCAGGAAGCAAATGACATTTTAACTAATTTGCCATGGGTAATTAGAAACAGCAACAACAAACGTAATCCAAAAGGAGCCAGGGGGAGAGAGATAATTCCTTCTAGCTGGGCAAAGAGGCACCTTTCAAAGTGGTGGTTTTCTTCTACATGCAGAGTCGGGGAGAGCAACTGGCCTGCCCATCCCAGTGTTACTCTCATCTCCCTTGAGTCTCTTTTCAGATTGTGAGCCCCTTTGAGAGAGGAATGATCTGTTCATTTTATTTGCAGTATAAACCACACATTGATAATTATCCTTATTTCTAAAACCCCCAGGAGAAAAAATAGGAGTTATTTAAGATTACACTGACAGGCAGGTACTAATATCCACTTCTTTCCTAATTCAGCTTCTCTCTGCCACCTGCTGGTTAAATGTTGCCTTTGGGCAGGGCCTCCTTCACATTTTATTGTTCCTTGTTAAATATAGCAGCAGCAGCAGCAGCACAATAAAGGCAATATTTTATAACTTAACCGGTGAGACTCCTTCCAATAGGCTCGCCACCTGTTCCCTAGCGCAAGGAATTGTTCCTAGTTTAGGGTTAAAATGCCACGCTCCTTGTCAAGATAACGATCCAGGGATGCAGTTGGCTCCTTCTTGGGGCCTTGCGGCTGGGCCAGGGCCACTTAATGCAGTGGGCAGCTCACACATGGGCAGGAGGCCTCTAGATGAGGGCAGGCTGCTGCACTGTGGCCGGAACTCCCAGGAAACTTGGCTTTGGAGCCAAAACTTCACCCATGTCCCTGCAGGCAGTGGGAGGGAGGCTGAGCCTTGGGGAGCAGAGCAGGGTGGCCAGGCCTGTCAAGGCATGGATCACGCTGCAAAAAGACACAAGCGCTCTCTCTCTCTCTGGCTGAGAACAGCTTTGGGCTGCATATGTGGCATCTTCCTCTACTCAGCCTCCAGCAAAATCAAACAACAACAGGTGAATGCAGAAATATCATGAAGCATGGAGAAAGGAGTTCTCTTGGAGGTATCCAGGGCATTAGAATGCTTTGAAAGCTCATTGCCATGTCCCTAACAGAGGCGTCTCCATTCCGCACCGTGGAATGTGTGTCATGAAACAGCGTGCAGCTGGAGAAGGTCCTGTGGCATCATTTTATTGTTGTTTATATTATTAGGGCTATTTTATGAAGGTCTTCCAATGCGTTCCTCCTTTTGGAGCTCTTCAGGTGGCACGCCTGCCTTTCCGGCAGGGTGTGCTGACCTCCCTGGAGCCATTCAAAATGGCGGGCTTCTCTCTCTCATGCAGCAGCCCTTGTTATCTCAGTTTTGCCTTGCCCAAGAATTAGAGTTGCCAAGCCCCCCAGAATTATGGGTTTCATCCGGATTGTAAGCACCCGGATTCACCTGGATTGCAGCTTTCATTTAAGAAGGAACACTAAATTCTAGCCCTTGTAGAAGCAGAGTTATGGAGCAAAATGTGCAGTCACTCTTCTGCTCAACCGCTGGACTTGGATTAAGAGAGGAAGAGCACAGGAGGCTCCCTGGGAGGATTGCACTTTCACAAGTACAGTCATCCCCTGAGGAATGTTGCCTTTGTTTGTTATCAGCAGGGGATCTCTATGGGCAGCTGAGAGGATAGTTTGCTTTTGATGTGACTCACTGCCTGCCTACCAGGCTGTGTATTGTATTTTTAAGGTCTTCTTTGGCTTTACGTTCAATGCATGCCTACTTAGAAGTAAGCACCCTTGTTTTCAATCAGATCTTCTCACAAATAAGTGTGTACAGAATTGCAGCCTTAAGTAACAAGTTGTGCTGCTTTTGGGGGGGGGCGGGGTCTATTACTGCTGTCAATATGTCAAGGAAAATGGTCAG
Organism: Hemicordylus capensis; assembly: GCF_027244095.1. NCBI lineage: Eukaryota > Metazoa > Chordata > Lepidosauria > Squamata > Cordylidae > Hemicordylus > Hemicordylus capensis. Next base: position 927,417 of record NC_069662.1, on the reverse strand, counting down.
GCAAATATACCTTCCCCAACTATTGCTGGCAGATATCCAGAGCAAATACAAGTCAACTGGAAAGTGCAGCTGCTAATTTGCATATGCAAAATTATTTTCAAGCCAGTCTACATAATATGCAAATTCAGCATCCAGATTTGGAAAGCCAGAATAGGGCCACCCTACCAAGATGCAAAAGGTGATGAGTGTGCCCACCCAGCTTACAAGGAGAAATGGGTTCTTTTCCTCGTTTGTCTCTTGCTTTAAAACGTTTTCTTTCCAGCTACCACTAGGAAGAGCAGGGTCCATTCCAAGCATATCAGAGCATATAACATCCTGGTCCAGGGGCTATTTCAGCGGAGAAAAATGTGGGTTTCCCCCTTAGTGCTACACTCAAAGCAATACTATGGAACCAGGAGTACTATATCCTGTCTCCACGTAATCTTGTTGCAACAGAATAGCAGGATCCAGATTAATTAAAATGAAATACAAGGGCACACGCTTGTTCATGTGGAATATGTGAAGGTCACAGAAACCCTGCCACATACAATTGACAAAGATGGCTCTTCTTCTCTTTAAAAAACATACATCATTGCACATTTCTCTTTGTGGCAATTCAAACCAACATACTTTATGAAGGGGATGAGGGAATCGCTCCCGTCTCCTTCCATGGCTTGACAGGCCCAGTTCAGTCTTGAGGATCTGCCATCTGGCTCTCCCATGTTGGACGTAAAACCACCTTCTTGCTCCTCAGTCAACCCACCTAGTAGCCTGAAAGGAAGAGCAGCAGTCTGAGGGTTGCTCACTGAACACATCAAGATAGATGGCATGCCTCCTAGGGCACCTCATTCCCACCCCACCACCAGGTTTGTTGTTTTCCTTCTTTCACCGCACTAGAACCAGGGGCCATCCCATGAAACTGATAGCTAGAAAATTTAGGGCGCACAAAAGGAAGTACTTGTTTACACAGCACATAATTAAACTGTGGAACTCTCAGCCACCGATGTGGTGATGGCCACCACCAGCTCGGATAGCTTTAAAAGGGGCTTAGACACATTCATGGAGGACAGGTCTAAAATGGCCACTAGTCTAGGCTACCTCCAGGTGCAGAGGCAGGATGCCTCCAAATCCCAGTTATAGGAGAGCATCTGGAGAAGAGGAGGCATGCTTCCATCTCTTGCCAGTGGGCTTCCCAGAACCACTTAGTGGGCCGCTGTGGGAAACAGGAAGCCAGACTTGATGGCCCGATCCAGCAGGGCTGTTCTTGTATTTATTTATTTATCTATCATATTTTTAAACTGCCTGATATGTAAATCTCTAGGCAGTCTACAAATCCCACTTTAAAATCACAGGTTAAAATACATAAAACACGATAAAACAATCTAAAACAAATTATTAAAATTACTAAAATTCGAATTAAAAGCTTGTGAGAACAGGAGAGTTTTTAGGGTCTTCCTGAAAACAAACAGAGAAGGAGATGCTCTTAGTTCAGCAGGGAGCATATTCCCAAGCCCTGGGGCAGCCACAGAGAAAGCCCGGTGCTGGGTCACCACCAGACGAGCTGGTGGCATCCATAACTGGACCTCTCCAGAAGATCATAACAGGCAGCAGGGTTCATGACAAAGGAGATGCTTTCTTAAATACTATTATTATTATTTACATTGTATATCCCACTTTTCCTCCAAGGAGCCCAGAGTGGTGTACTACATACTTAAGTTTCTCCTCACAACAACCCTGTGAAGTAGGTTAGGCTGAGAGATAGCCGGGTCCCAAGCCGTGAAGGGCTATATTATTTATTTGTTTGTGTGTTTGTTCGATTTCTAGACCGCCCTTACAGAATAGCTCAGGGCAGTTCACAAATATCACAAAAAATCAATCAATGATTGGGAACAAAGATTTTAAAATACAATAAGGCAGCTGAAATTTTTTTAAAGCAATTCAAAGCCTTATAAAAACCTTCATAGGTAAGAACCAGCACTTTGTATTTCACCTGGAAACATATCGGCAGCCAGTGCAGTTCTTTCAAAACTGGTGTTATATGGTCCCTTTGTGTTGTATTATTGCTACTATATACCTATCTGAGTTACCCTCTCTCCGTGGGCTTAGGATCGAAGGCAAAGACTGTTGTTTTACACTGCCCAGAGCCTCCGGATGGGGTGGTTTATAAATGTTATAAATAAATAAATAAGAATAAAAGACTGGACTGCTCAGGTGAAAATGACCTGCGAGGCCCAATGGAACCCCCCCCCCTTTTCGTGACACTCCCCTGCAAACTCTCCATCGCCAGGGTGGGTTAAATAATAGCCAGCAAGGACAAACCAGCCTACAGCAGGGCTTCTCCAACTTGGGTCCCCAGATGTGGTTGGACTACAACTCCCATCATCCCCAGCCCAGCCACAATGGCCTCTGGCCGGGCATCCTGCTGCGCCCTCCTAGGGCAACCCAGTCAATGCCCACCTGAGTAAACAAATGCCCCTCTTGCACCACCACCACCACCACCATTTTCAAAGGGAAGCCTTTCTAAGCCCCGGCTCCACGATCAAGAGGAGCACCAGGTGCTGTTCCTTCTGCCCCACACGCAGCAGCCATTTTGTACCCCTCGCCTTCACAGCCCGAGATCCACCCTCCTCCTCCTCCTCCTCCATTGAGCCCCTCCCCCCACCTGGAGACCGGCCCCCACCCCATGCCAATATCTCCCCCCTCCAGACTGGCCTCTTCTTGCAAGCTGTTTAGTTCAAACGTCAATACTTTGTTTTATTTTGGTTTTATTGTGTTTTATGTCTTTTAACCGGTGATTGTAGTGTTGGGATTTGCACACCGCCTAGAGATTTACGTTATCAGGCGGTATAAAAATAGGACAGACAGACAGAGAGATGATGAGGGGCGCCCAGCGCCTGTGGGAGAAATGTGGGGATTCCTCCCCTGCTGCTGCTGCTGCTTCCTCTCCCCACACGACCCCATGTGGGTCGCAGGCACAAAGGCGCACCCTTCCCCCCTGCAGAGTCCCCCCAACCTCTCCCCTCAGGCAGGAAAGCCCAAGAGGGGGGCTTCCTTGGGCGGGTCAAGAGGCTGGTGGGGAGGGGATGAGGGGAGGGCACAGGGAATATTCTGCTTGGGGGGCTCAAGGGAGGTCCCTGGGGGGGTCTGGAGGGGGGAGGCCTACACTCTCCCTGCTGCTCGGCCCCCCCAAGAGAGACCTTGCCGCCCGGGTTCTCGCCAGCCGCCACCTGTCCTGAGGGTGTGGCGGACACAGCCCTACAACTACTACTAGGGCTGAAGCATCTCGGTGGGGGGCGGGGGGCGCAGTCCTGGGTTGTGCTGTGGGGCTGGCGAAAGGGGTGCGGAGGAGGAGGAGGAGGAGGAGGCGGCGGCTTGAAAGGCTGAGTTGCTGGCTGTGAGGGAAGAAGTCGCTTGTGGGGCTGAGGGAGGGAGGACTCATCGGAGGCTGAAGCGGGAGCGGGGGGCAGAGCAGAGTGTAGGGCCCCCATGTGTGTGGGTGGGGTGGGGTGGGGGGGGTGTTCCAGAGTCTGAAATAAAAAGAAATGCATGGAAATATTGGGGGGGGGGGAGGGAATGAAGCCGTCTTTCCTTTTGGTCTGCCTTTGTGAATGTGAATGCCACCGGGCGGGCGCCAGGGCCGGACTGGGGGCACCGAGAGGGCGCCGGAATGTGTGTGGGGAGGGCGCCAGGTTTTGAGCAGAAGAGGTCATTAAGGGTGGGAGTTGGGGCGCAGGGGCACCGTGTGGGTAGGGCGCACCGGGAATATGCCCTCTTGACCTATGGGCCAGTCCGAGCCTGGTGGGCGACCCCCAGGTGGTCCCTCTGTTATGGGGGAGGGGGAACGCTGTGGACAGGACAGGGCTGGCCCCTGGAGTGGGGGGAGTCTGTCTGCCCCCCACTTGCCTCACCTCCTTCCCGGCCCCAATCCATCCCCAGCCAACGCCCACGATGACCAGCCGGCCGTGGTGGTTTCCGGCCGTGCCCCCCACATCTGGGCGGCTGCTGCTGCTGCTGCTGGGGGCTCCATCTGTTTCCGATGCGGATGGTCACCGCCTCTGCAAGGAAACGGGGGGGCGGGGGGGAGGGCAGATGGCTTCCTGCTGCCTGGGGGCAACACTGCCCCCCTGGGCAGCCCTGTCCCTCTCCTCCCCCCCCCTCCTTGCAAACATTCAGGACTTGGTATGGGGACTGCAAGCCACACCAGGGCAGGGAAACAAGGCCCCTCTCACCGGAGGAGAACCGCACGCAGAGAGAGGAGTCCTAGCCAAGTGCCAGGAAACCATCTCCCCAGCGCGACGCAAAATAGATTTCGTCATGTGTGGTACATGGTTATGTTTGTCCTCACAACAACCCTGTGAGGTAGGTTATAGGCTGAGAGACAAGCGACTGGCCCACAGTCACCCAGGGAGTTTCATGGTTGAATGGGGATTCGAACCCGGGCCTTCCCAACCCCGATCCTCGACCAACCCTCTAACTGCTGCGGTATGCTGGCTCTCGCAGTTTTAATGCTGAGTGGTGAGCTGCCCAGAGAACAATTTCTTATGGGGTGGCTGACAAATAAAGTCTATTGTTATTAACTGATTAAAATAGGTTAGTCACCACATGGAAGTCACCACACATCACATTGGGGTCCTGCCCCTTCCTTCTCCAAAGAACATGGAGGGTAATCGGATGTTATCCTCACAATAACCCTGTGAGGGGTTGGGGCACCTTTTATCTGAAGAAAAGGGAAGGGACATGCTCTGGGGGCCTTTTAGATGGGGGGGGAGGTGATTAGGGAGGGACATGACCAAGGATGGGGATTAAATAGCGAAGGGAGTAATAGGAACCTAGGAAGCTGCCATGGACTGAGTCAGACCCTGGGTCCATCTCGCTCAGCATTGTCTGCACAGACTGGCAGCAGCAGCTCCTCCCAGGCGGCAGGCAGGAGTCTCTCTGGGAGATGCTGCTGCCGGGGGGGGGGGGGGGGGCTTGGGACCTCCTGGTGCTCTTCCCAGAGCAGCCCCATTACCCCCTGAGGCAGGGCATATCCTCCAGTGCTGCTCACACCTCTAGTCTCCCATTGAACGGATGGGCCAAGGAAAGTCCTTCCTCACACAAGGGAGGCCTCGCTGGCTTGAAGAGGGGAGCTGACCCCTCCACAGAGGAAGACCGGCCGGTCGGCAGCTGCCAGGGCGGGCTGGCATCGCAGGCAGCCTGTGGCAAACTGCCCTCCCTCGCCCTTTCCTAGCCGGGTTCGCCAAAAGAGGGAGGGGAGCCGGTGGCAGCAAGCGTGAATTATCCCCTTTGCTAAGCAGGGTCCCACCCTGGTTGGCATTTGAATGGGAGGCTACATGTGTGAGCCCTGGAAGAGATTCTCCTTGGGGGGATAATGGGGCTGATCGGGGAAGAGCAAGAAGGCCCCAAGTCCCCTCCCTGGCAGCAGCATCTCCAAGAAAGGGCCCAGAGAGACTCCTGCCTGCCGCCTGGGAGAAGCCGCTGCCAGTCTGGGCAGGCAATGCTGAGCGAGATGGACCCAGGGTCTGACTCAGTCTATGGCAGCTGCACTCAGCCGCCACCCCAGGAAGGCGAGGCAGCTGCAGTGGGGCCTTCCAAGGGCCCATGGCAGCTCTCCAGCGATGCCAGCCCAACACCAGCCCTGTGGTGAGGGCGGCGCATTGGGGGAAGGAGGCAGCCGGGTGCCCCTGAAAGCGGGTTGCAGGGAGGGCGGTGCCCTGGAAAGGGGAGGGCTGCTCTCGCTGTGCCCTGCCGGTGGGCTTCCTGTCCCTGGCTGGCTCCTGGGGGAAGCAGATGCTCCCAGCGGGCAGCGAGGCCAGCCTGGCACCCTGGCGATGGCCAAGATGGCACCATTCGACCCAGCACTGTGCTCCTTTCTCCGCGTCTGGGCGAAGGCCAGAGTCACAGCGCGGCCTGCAGACACAGGGAGCTGCCTTTCCCCGAGTCAGTCCCTTGCTTCCTCACCCAAGCCTGGCTGGCAACAGCTCTCTGGGTGGGGTTCCAGGCCTACCTGGAAATGCCTGGGCCACCAGGGAGTGTGTCCTTCTGCCTGCAAAGAGCAGAGCTTTGGCCCCGTCCTTGCACTGAGAACAGGACAGACAGAAGCAAAACGAAGAAGATGGGAGAGCGGGGTAGGGCAGGCCGGGGGGTGGGTGCTCTTGGGAAGGGCTGGCCGGGTGTAGCTCACTCCCCTCCCCGCCCTCCTTCCCCAGCAGTACCAAAGGAGCCCAGCAGGTGGAGCCCTAGGCAGACGGACTGCTCCAGGCAGGGCACCCTCCCTTCTTCCAAGCCCCTTCCTGGGTTTACGGTATTTTTCCAGCCATCACAATGGTTAGGATAGAATTCCCACCCCCCACACCTCCGGCTCTGGCAGGTCTCCTTGGCTGCATTATCTGGAATACAAGCCGTAAAGCAGCCAGAGTGGGGGAAGTGAACCTTTTCATAAGAAACAAAACCAACCCCAAAGGCCTTCCCATTCCACAGTTATCCTGTTTATTTTCACCATACAGTTTAGAACAGGCGTGGGAGGTGAATGCAAAATCATGGGAAAAGTGAGGCTGCTTCTCTTTACGAACACGATTTCCCTTGTTCTTTTTCTATAGGCACGGAAATGCTTCTTTGGCTGCAGCAGACCATGAGGTGGTGCTTGGTGGTTGCCTTTCATCTTGGAAGCCACAAGAGGGGAATTGGAATTGTTTGGATTATGGCTGCCCAGGTTTTAAAAGTAAGAAGCTTATTTGTGTTTTATTTTTTATACAGAGCCTAGTATGTCTCAGGCAGAAAATAAAGGTATGCCTTCAGAACAGGAGGAAGGGAGGTAATGTGAGTGAACTCCTTAAAAGGGGTCTAACGTTAGTGTATTAATAATACACATTAGCGGAGCCTCAGCATCTCTTCTAAAGAATTAAACACTTTATATAGAATCTTAACATGGTATGATAGAGGTCTATAAAATCATGCATGGTGTGGAGAAAGTGGATAGAGAGGAATTCTTCTCCCTCTCCCATAATACTAGAACCAGGGGTCATCCCATGAAATTGATTGCCACAAAATTTAGGACCAACAAATGGAAGTACTTTTTCACACAACGCATAATCAACTTGTGGAATTCTCTGCCACAAGATGCGGTGACCCCTGGGTGGCTTTAAGAGGGGTTTGGCTAACTTCATGGAGGAGAGGTCTATCAATGGCTGCTAGTCGGAGGGCTGTGGGCCAACTCCAGTCTCAAAGGCAGGATGCCTCCGAGTACCAGTTGCAGGAGTAACAGCAGGAGAGACAGCATACCTTCAACTCCTGCCTGTAGGCTTCCAATGACATAAGGTGGGCCACGATGTGAAACAGGATGCTGGACTACACGAGCCTCCTTGCAGGGCCTGATCCAGCAGGGCTGTTCTTGTGTTCTTAACAATGCCTATATACTTCCATCTCCAAACAAACACCCTCCAAGATGGAACTTCTGCCCTGGATGAAATGCTTGCAAATTCTGCAATGCTAGAAACACAGGAAGCTGCTTCTACGGAGTCAGACCATGGGTCCATCTAGCTCAGGATTGTCTACACTGACTGGCAGCAGCTTTTCAGGGCTCATGGGTCTTTCCCAGCCCTCTCTGGAGATGCTGCCAGGGATTGAACCTAGGTCCTTCTGCATGCAAGCAGATGCTCTACCACTGAGCATCTGCCATCTGACAGCAGACGGTGCTCACATGTAGTCATCCTGCAGATGTAAGCATGGAAAATTCATACTCGCTACCACGATTAGCTCTTCACCACTGAGTTGTTGCTCCATCCGTGCACCTGCCCTTACTTGCTCTGGGCCATGTGCACACCAGCACATGGTCTGTTAGGAGTCCCATAGAGCACAAAACCAATAAGACATCTGACCAGCTTAGTGCTTGAAATGAAGGGTGCAGTCTTCCAAGTAACACAGAACTCTTCCTCCAGCAGGATGTTCAAGAAAAGAACATACATGATACAGGCACAAGAGTGCCTCTGTATTATGGGTGGAGAGGTAAATAGCATTCTATCATGTTATTTCACCCGACCTAACCCTGGACTTCCCTCAAATTTTCCCTTCTGCACTATTTGTGCTAGAACAGGCATTTTAAAGCTCAAAATCGCCTGCTGAACGTTATTTTAAGTAGGGTTTTTTTTAATGAATCTGTCAAAAAATGGCTGAGTTATGAGGAGCAGAAGTTGAAAAGCACACATGAAGCCCCAACCCTATATTTACAATTGGAGATTTGCTAACAGCTAATAGTAATGCTCATGCTGACTCAGGTATTTTGGGGGAAATAGTGTCTTCTGTAGGAGGGCCTTTCATGGCTTGTAGAAATAAATGTTTCACACTTCTACAAATTAAGATCGCCCTCATTAGGTTCTGTGGTAACACTAGATTCGTATGTGCTCAGTTACAGTCAACCAAGAGTCTTCTGTAGCACATTTGTGGGGGGAGAGAAAGGCGGGGAGCCTTGTGGCTTAGCTGAGTGGAGTGAAGGGAGGGAGAGGCAGGCATTTCAAGAGCTCTTGCTTTCTCTCTCTCTGTGCATGCACTGAGGTGTACATTGCTGACCTTTGCACGGATGAAGAGAGGCAACACAAGTGTGGGGGAGAACAATGCTTGCTAGAGCCAACAGAATTATCCTGGCCATGGAGGAGATCATTATACCTGGTGGACAGGCAATGGCCGGCACACCTCTTGGCTACTACCTAAGCTACCTCATGGGGCTGTTCTTTGTTATAAGCAGGGGAAATCATTACTGCAGAAACACGACTTGGCGAGGGACTCCATGTTCCATTCCACTACCTGCATTGGCTGGTGGCCTTAACAAAAGCTGGGGCCTTTGGTAACATGTGCCTCTGAGCATAAGGTGAGTACTGTCACCTCTTTTACTAATTGTGCTGACTGTAGTTGTTACTTGCTGAGGCAACAGCACTCACTGTATGCTCAGAGAGACAGGTTACCAAATTCTTCTTCAACATTGCTGTCACACTAATCAGGAGACTTGATGTGTGAGCACTGGAAGAAATTCCCCTCAGGGGATGGAGCCAGTCTGGGAAGAGCATCTAGGTTCCCTCCCTGGCAGCATCTTGGAGATAGGGCTGAGAGAGATTCCTGCCTGCAACCTGGGAGAAGCCACTGCCAGTCTGTGCAGGCAATACTGGTGTAGTATGGTGTAATATGGAGCCAGCATGGTGTAGTGGTTAGAGTGCTGGACTAGGACCGGGGAGACCCGAGTTCAAATCCCCATTCAGCCATGAGACTTGCTGGGTGACTCTGGGCCAGTCACTTCTCTCTCAGCCTAACCTACTTCACAGGGTTGTTGTGAGGAGAAACCTAAGTATGTAGTACTCCGCTCTGGGCTCCTTGGAGGAAGAGCGGGATATAAATATAAAAACAAAAAACAAACAAATACTGCACTAGATAGACCAATGGCCTGACTCAGTATACAGCAGCTTCCTATGTTCCAGTTCTGCTTGTGTACAAGATCTCAGCCTGGACATCAGGCCTCATCCCCCCATGGCATGAATGTCTCAGCAGCAGCAGGGGTGTCCTCCTTGGGACAGGGCCAGCAGGGTAATTGCCCTGGGCAATTACTCTTTGAACCCCCATGAAAATGAACTGCAAGTGCCCCCCCCCCACGCACTGGCTGATTTGCCCCAGGCCCTGCTCCCTGCCAGGGCTCTCAAGGCTAGCCCAAGTCACAGACCAGCTAATGTCCTCACTCTGTGCAGGTCAGTTGGCGGCGCTGATTTGCCCCATATCCCTGGAAAGCCACGTGCTTTTTTGCTCCAACTGATCTGTGCTGCTGCAGCTGCTCTGGGCAGTAGTTGAGGCAGCCCAGTGGGAGGAGGAGGAGGAGATTGCAGCAGGGCTGTAAAAGTGGCCGAAGAAGAAAGCAAACACAGGGAAGGAAGGAGGGGTTGGAGCAGCCCAAAGCAATGGAAGGCGTTTGGCTAGGGGGAGCTCCCCTCCCCCCGCCGCAGAAGCGCTTGTGGGGGAAGGGGAGGGAGAGCAAGTATTCTCCATCTCCACCCTCGCCCATCCTCCTCGTCATTTGGGCGCAGCCAGTGAAGTGGACTGGCAGCAGATTCAGGAGGACAGAGAGCAAATAAAGGACTCCCTGCCACAAGATGCGATAGCGGTGTGCCTAGCTCTGGTGGCTTTAAAAGGGCACCCGGCAGATGCACAGAGAAGGCGGAGGGTCTCTCGTCGGTGGCTCTCCATCTTCTCGGGCAAGAACTCCACACCCGCGCTCCCCCCTCCAGCTGCCAAGCGGAAAGCTCTCCCTCTTCTGCCCTCGTCCTGCCTGCAGACCTCGCTCGCTGCCCCCCCCCCCCCGCCGCCTCCCTGCTACTCCAAGGGGCAGGGCCCTCTTGCAGCCAGAGGCGCTGCACCTAGGTAATTTGGGAGCCTGGACCTAGGGCCGTTGGAGCCCCCCCAGCCCTGCCCTGCCCTGCCCCAAGCTAAGCATCATCCTGCTCGGCCAGGCAACCACCCCACCCAGGGCAGACGAGAGAGAAGCCTCTTTGGGGCCCCCAGGGGCTGTGTGTGGAGGCCCTGCACCTCGGCCCGAAGTCCGGGGTGAGAGCGCCTCGTCTGCTCGCAGCCACCTAGCAGCTCTTCCTGCCCCGCCGGGTCCGGGATCCTTCCGGACTCTGCTGGGCCTCTGGCTCTGCTCGCTCTTCAGGCTTCATCAAAGTCCATGGCTGCGGGGCGGGGGATGATGGGAGCTGTAGTCCAACGTCGTCTGGGGACCCGCCATCACACCTGGGAATGCGAAGGAGGGGCCAGCTGCCTCCGCCTCCGCTTGAGTCCTCCTGTGGGCGCCGCCACCACAGCCGTGAGGGAGTGCTGCAGGAGGGACGCTGCTACCCACACGGGGGCGCGGCTGTCGTTGCCAGGAGCGGCGCCCTCCCCACTGCAGGGCTCTCTGGGTGCCTGAGCCCCATTCTCCACCCCAAGGGGAAAGCTGGAGCAGGGCGGCCTCGGGCAGCTGGGCGAGGAGAGCCTGCTCCCCTGTCGCGCATCTCACTGCGCTGGACGCCGGTGCAGGGGAGAGGGAGTCGCAATCTCGCCGCCGCCGCAGGTGGGATTGGCGCGATGGCGCCTCTCCCCGGCCCGCCTCTTGGCGTTGCCCTTTTAAGAGCTGCCCACCTCCCCGGGAGGGGCCCGGAGACTTTTCCCGTCTCGCGACATTCCCTTCTCCCCCGCGTGCTCCTCCTCCTCCCCCCAGCTCTCCCTTTGCCCTGCCCCGCGGGCGCCGGCTCCTGCGGCGGCGGCTGCTCCCCCCATCCCAGGCAAGGGTGGCTGCCCCCCGCCCCCCGGATTGCCCCCTCCCATCTGCCCCCGGCCCCCCGCGCTCCTCGTCCCCCCCTGCAATGATGTAGCAGCCCCGAGAAGAGCCAGGTTCGGGGCGGAGAAGGCGAGCGAGAAGTCTGGCATTCCTGCGCCGGGGACGGTGGATCGGAGGGGCCCCCCGAGCAGGGGGGAAGGTGAGCGCCTCTGGGGGGGAGGGAGGGGGGAGGGATGCAAAGGCAGGGCCGGGGGCGCTGGAACGGGTCTCGCCAGGGGCAGGAGGAGGAGGAGGAGGGCTGGACGCCCCGCAGAGCTCTGCCTCTTCTGCGCGCTTGCTGCTGCTGCTGCTGCACCCCGAAAGAGAAGCCAGACTCTTGTGGCACCCTGAAGACCCCCGATGATGTGTCGCGGGAGGAAGCTCTCGTGGCCCGGGCCAGGGGCCGCTCGCTCCATCAGCTGGGGCCGCGGGGGGGCGGGCAGTTCAGCCGGGCAGATAAACAGCGCAGGGCGGCGGCGCGAAAGCCGCTTCCTCGGAGGCAGCGGCGCTGACTAACGTGAGACCGCGGCAGGGAGGGGGGGTCGGAGCCAGCCCGGCGGGAGGCTCCGCAGGACGGCCCCGTGTCCCGATCCAGGGCGCCCTTTGCCGCTGAAGAGCGACCCTGCCAGAGCAGAACAAGGCGGCGGGTTGGGGCGCGTGTGCCCAGAGATGCTCCTGGTGGGGTGGGGGGCCCTCTGGGGTTAGGCTTCCCCAGCGGCCTTTTCCCGGGAAGGAAGAAGGGCCCCCCCCCCGCTCCCTCCCTCCCTCCCATCCTCAGGGGCAGCAGCAGGGTGTTGCAAGGGGGGCTGCTGGGGTCGAGCAGGGCCTTCTGTCCCAGAATGACCCCCGCCCCCTCCCTTGTGGACTGGACTCTGTGACTTGACTGGGGGTCACGCTGGACTCCCCTGGGGGGGGCTTCTCAAACGCCTCCCCCTTCCTCCATGTTGCTGGACTACAAGGCCCATCCTCCCCAGCCCCAATGGCCTTTGCCAATGGGAGTTGGAGTCCGGCAGCCTCTGAGAAGCCCTGACTTCAGCTCTCTGCTTGGTGCCCTGGTTTGACTCCTGTGGAAATAGCAGACCGGGGTAGGCAACCCTGGTGAACAAACTGTGGCTGGGGATGATGGGAGTTGTAGTTGGAGAGCCAGGGTTGGCCACCCGGGTTACCTTAAAGACTGAGATGATCCATTGTGGCAGACGCTTGGCAGACACACACACAGGTGGAGTAGCCAGGTGTCCCTGCCGCCTCACTGTGGCCTGGCCTTCAGGGGATGGCCCCCACCGCCAAGATCAGGGCTGCATCTCTTGGGCCCTCTGGTGGTGGTTGGGCCAGGGCTCCCATCATCCCTGGCTACTGGCCCCTGTGACTGAAGAGGATGGGAGTCTTCGCCAACAGCAGCTGGAGCGCTCCAGATCAGCGATCAGTGTGGACGTTTAGAATGGGAGGGGATCCCAAAATGGGACAGCCCAAGTACCAGGATATACCTGAGGCCTGTGTGCTTGCCCAGGATTGCTGGTCTTGTGGGAGCCAGCATGGCTTGTCCCCTTAGCTAAGCAGGATTCACCCTGGTTGCATATGGAAGGGAGACTTGATGTGTGAGCAGCACTGCCAGAGATTCCCCTCAGGGGAGGGAGCCGCCACTCTGGGAAGAGCATCTGTGCTTCCAAGTTCCCTCCCTGGCAGCAGCATCTCCAAGATAGAGACTCCTGAGAGAGACTCCTGCCTGCAATCTTGGAGAAGCCGCTGAGGGTCTGTGCAGACAGTACTGAGCTAGACGGACCCAGGGTCTGACTCGGTAGATGGCAGCTTCCTCTGTTTTGTCATGGGATGGCACTGTGTCCAGGCCAGGGGTTGATCTGAGCTCCCTTTCAGACAGGATGGGGGGGGCAAGGTCCAGAACGCCAGTGTGAGACCTGCAGAAAAGACAGCCAGGTGCCTGAGCAGAGGGTGGAGGATCCCATGTGAGCAGGGCTGGTTTCTGGCGCCAAAGGCAGGCGAGGGGCACTCTCTCTCGGCAGCCCACAGGCCTGGCCTCCCCGCCAAATGCCTCTTTCTCTGAACTGACAGCTGTATGACTTTAGGGTCCCCTCTTGGTGATGGTGGTGGTGGTGGTGGTGTCATTGGGCAACAGAGAAGAGGAGTAGAGCTGGAAGCCTACACGAGAAACCCCTTGTTGTTGTGAGTTATTTTTAGGAGAGTGACCTGTCCCTCGTGTATGAGGCGAATACATAGAAACGTTCTTGCCCTGGGGGTGGAGTGCAAAAGAGGGAGGGAGACACAGAGCCGGTGTGCTCTTTCGTATGCAAGTCTGCGGTCCTAAAGGACCTGTTTTCTTAGGAAGTGAGATCTCTTATTGGACCTACTTTGGTTGACATGAGCATACGCGGACTCCTTGAGTGACACAGAGCTCTTTATCAGGTGTCATCCACAGCAGGCAAAACTTCTGGCATATGCCCAGCAGGCTGAGGACGCTTTTGTGGCTGATGATGGATGCTTTCCAAATTTGTTATTTGTGAGTAAGGAAGGGGAGGCAGCAGGCTTTGCGGGGGTGGCCCCCAGCTCTGGGGCCTGTTAATGGCTTTATGTTGATCAAAGAAGGGGCATGTTGTGTTTGTGATCTCGGGGGGTGTGTGTTTCCTCTGTCCCTCATGAGTGTTTGAGGACACAGGTTTCCTCCTGTGTACAGAGATGGGTTTGTCACTTGGAGTGAAACCTTTGCCAGGGATTAAACTGTGCAGAGCTAGCCTGTTGAGAAGCTGTCTGCATAGCTGGGTGCCAGCTGCCATTTGGGATAAAGGTGAGGAGACAGAGGGGGGAAAGGCCACGAGCGCTACAGTTCCGGGAAAGGGGCACTGTGGTTCCTTCCTCACAAATGCTCCCCTCCCTTTCTGGGAATGGCTACTTGAAGGGGTCATTTCGTTTCAGCCATACAGAAGCTGGCTGGCGATCTGGGCTGAGGCACGTTGGCTTTGTGCAGGACTGCTGGTCCATCGAGCCCAGTATTGTCTTCTCTGACGGGCAGCGGCTCTGCCACGGAGTTATGGCCCTTTGCCACAACTAAGGTTTGGGTTCTCTGTCATGTGAGGTGCTCCTTCCTCAGATTTCCTTTCCTTGAGTTTGAGTTTGTGTGTTTGGCTTTTTCCTTTTTCCTGCCAGGGGTAGCTTGGCTCACTTGCTTGAGCTCTCTGCGGCTCCTTGCTCTGTGAGCAGCTCCTGCAAGGCCTCTCCGTTCTGCAGGAGGCACACCCCATGGTCTGGATTGCTTGGGCTGCCCCGCTGAGGTGGGGAGGAGAGTGGATGGTGCTCTGTCAGGCAGGGCGCTGGACTGCATGGCCTTTGGCTAGCTACACCTTGGGGTAGCTGGAAGGTGTCTCCTCCCAGACAGTGATTGCGGAGTCTCTTCCTTCCAGTTTCCCGACTTGCGTCCGGGTGTGTGTGCGCGCACGCAGTCATGAAGTCTGCTGGGGCTGGCATTCCTCTCTGCCGCGGCCTGTTTAAGCACACAGGCCCTCCTGATCTTCTCTCTCATGACGGCTCTCAGGGCCAGGCAGCTGATCAAATATCTCCGGCTTTGCCAGAAGGCCTCGGGAGAGGCCAGCCCTCATGCCCCAGCAAAAGGCTGTGAGTGAGGGGCTGAGCGGGGGGGACACTTCGCAGCCCTGCTTATGTCCGGGCAGATGCAAAATCAACCCATAAATCTTGCAGCCTTTCTCTCCAGCCAGTTCTGCAAGTCACCCGTCTGGTTTGCTGGGAGCAATCAGGTCAAGGTTGCTCAATGCCTGCCTGCCTGCCTGTACGTAGTCTGGCTCACCAGTGCAGGGCCCCAGTTAGTGGGGCAGGGTGCTTGCTTGGCTGGTGGGGCAGAAGTGGGGAGGCACAGTGGCTCCTACCTGCCTGGTCCGCATGGAAAGTATGCCTCTGGGCCCTGTGTGGGGTTCCCCCCACTTCCTTCAACTTCTGCCATAAATCCATAAATGCCTTCAGCCTGACCTCTGGGCTGCCCGTGCCTTTAGTTTGCTTCCCTACGGGGCCCTCCCAAGCCTCGGCTTCTGTCCCAGATCGGAGCAGACTCGGTGAAAGGCTCCTTTGGCTAGCAGCATCATTGGGACGCTCAGAGCGAGTCCTAGGAAGGCAGTGGGGGTGGAAGCGTGTGGCCTCCTGGCAGGTGTGAGCTCAGAGGAAAGATCACTCGCAGACTTCCCACTGGCTTAGCTGCTTGGGTTTCTGGACGCCTTTCAAGCGTGTGGGCGTTCCCTCTCTGTGTACAAATACTGGGTGTGCTGGCTTGTGTGCGCACCCTGTGAACATGTCAGCAAAGCCGGCCTGGTGGCCAGCTGTTCTTATCGCAGCCGGGCTCGGCTGTCTCCTTCCTCTCTGTGTGCCACGGCCTCCTGGTCTGGCTCGTGAGCTTCTCTCCTTGGCTTGGGGCATTCCTGCAAACCTCCTGGTGCCCATTTTCCAGCTTGATAAGCCAGCAGACTTTGTCTTCTCCTTCTCTTCGTCCTGTCAAATCGAGTTAAAAGGTTGTGTGGGGTGTGTGTGTGCCCCATGCTGATATAGCAGATTCATACTACTCCTGCTACTACGAGTATTTGTATACTGCTGTTCAGCCAAAGTTTTCAAAGCGGTTTATGTTGGGAAAATAAACGAGAGGCTTCCCTGTCCCCAAAGGGCTTGCAGTCTGAAAAGAAACAGAAGGTAGACACCAGCAGCAGCCAATGGAGAGAGTTACTCCTGGTTCTGCCTGCTTCTCGTAACTAGGAGAGAGGAGCAGTGGCATTTCACAAGAGCTTCCTCGCATCTGGGCAGTCCGTAAAGCGTGGCCCCAGGGTCCAGCTCTCTGCCCCGGAGTCTACCTCTGCGGCCTGATCTGGCTATGCTCCGGCACCCGCTGCCCCAGCCTTGCTGGGCTCATTGTCACAGTGCCGGTGTGGGCTAGTGTCTCTCTCGGGAGCCTGGCTGAGCAAAGAGAGGCTTTCTCCCCAGCAGAGGGACGTGATGCAGTGAAGCGATGCCTGGCGTGGTGGAGAACGTGGCCAGAGAGAGGGGACGGAGTCAGCCTGATGGGCAGGAGATCCGGGACATACCCAGCTTGGGAGCTTTTTCTCCTCACTGTGAGTAATGCAGGCCTAGAGTTGAGTTCACTTTATTTATCATTTCATTGATATGCCACCTTTCATTGAAACAATCCCAAAGTGGTTTACCGTATAATTAAAACAATACACAATTAAAAGGACAAATTGTATTTAAATATTTTTTTAAAACGTATCTCTATCTAAAAGTGTAAGAGCCTATATAAAACAGAACAGTAAAACACACATCACAGAGCTGCAGCTGCTCTTTCATGTACCGTTCTCTTGCATCAAAGCCTGGTTGAGGAGCCACTTCTACACAAGGTGGTGCTGGCCACCGGCCGAGGGGCTCCCCAGGTTCAGGGGACCTATGCTGATCTCTCTCTCTCTCTCTCTGTCTGGGGTTGATGCAGAATCATTTGCAAAGGGCGGGATGATGTTTCAAACTCTTGAGTTCCCCCGGCCAATTTCTTAGGCACCCTTGGGCCTGCGTTTTGTGCCCGGTGGTGTCTGGGTGGGGGGGGGGAGCACAGTTTCCCTGTGCCTACAACCAGTTGCTGACTCAGCCCTCTCTCTCCACAGCTCTGCCTGTTCTCACCCCCCCCCCCCACCGCCCCTTACAATCGCTCTGTCCTCCTAATCGCCATCAGGGCAGTGTGATGAGTTATGCCGCAGGTCAACATGTCCCAAGGCTGCCCCCTGCTTTCTCTCTCTCTCACTCAATCCCCTTGCCATGGAAAATCTGCTCCTCTGTTGCCAGTCGGCGGTTCTCACTATATATGTTTCTTTGTCACATTTATATACCGCCCTACATAAAATCTCAGGGCAGTTTACAATTTAAACAAACAGCAACTAAAACCTAAAAATCCTATAAAACAGATTTAAATTACCATAAATAAAGCTTTAAAACATCATAAATTAAAAGCCTGATAAAACAGGTGTGTTTTCAAGAGTTGTTGTTTGTTTGTTTTTTTCCATTTATTTATCATATTTCTATACCGCCTGATATAGACATCTCTAGATGGTATACAAAATTTAAAACAATATTTAAAAATCAACACAGATTAAAATACACAAAACAATAAAAACAGTCGCCTAAAACAATAATTAATTAAAAGCCAGTGAGAACAGGTGAGTCTTGAGGGTCCTGATGAGATTGTCCTGAGCCAGGGGCTGCCTCCGCATACCCAAAGATGCCTTAAGACCGCTTGGAAGGGCATTTCCAGACACCTCCGGTGCAGGCTCCCCTTTGCCAAATGATCTGGTCAAAATTACGGGTTATGTTACCTGTCTGGATTCAAGCTGATTGAGTATTTCAAGGCACCAGGTGCCTGACATTTTATGAGGTGAAATGCCTCGACCCCAGCTGCAGTTGTGCCGGTGGAGAGGAAGGAGTTGGCTGCTGGAAGCAAGCAGGATGCTTCCTGTTTTCGTTGTGCTTCTTATTCAGGGCATGTGTCTGTTTCTACCAGCTCTGTGATTACAGTAATTAACCCTGCTTGGTGGCCGAGAAGCCTTAATTAAAGGCTTATCATCAGTGCCTGCCCCACTGCGTTGCGTGGGGGTGGCCCCTTTGGGCTCTGGGTGCCACAGGAGAGGGGGCCTGCCAGGTTGGAACAGCAGCCGCTCTGCCTCTGGGAGGGAAGTGGAGAGACTGCGTCCTGGGACGGCAAAAGACAGCTCTGTCCCTCTTGCGGAAGCCGACCGAGTTGGGAATGAAAGCCACCGTGGTGCAGAGCTGAGTTGGAGTCGGAGTTCCGCAGACCTTGGCCCGGTTGGGGCTGGGAGCACCACTCCCCTGTGCAGACCTGAGCTGGGGGGGCGGGGGGGCGCGTAGAGAGGGAGGCACCTCCGTGGCCTCTCTTGCTGCTGGCTGTGCATGTGTGTGTGTGTGTGTGCGTGCATGCGCACTTCCAGGAGTGCACATGGAGGGCCGGTCTTCCTCCACAGCCTGCTACTGCTATCCCTGAGGGGTATTTGGTGCCAGAAGCGTCCTGGCTGAGTGTGTGTGTGGCCCGACTGTTGGTCAAGAGAGGGAGACCCCTTGAATTTGAGAAGTGAGCCATGAGGACAACGGGAAGATGGCCACGTGGCAGAGAGGGAATGTGTGAGGTCAGCTTTGGGGGTTCTGGAAAAGGCCTCAGGAGGAGTTCGTTCCTAGCCTTGGGTCTCCAGCTGTTGTTGAATGCAACCCCTATCATCGCCAGCCATAACGACCCAAGGCCATGGGGATGATGGGCGTTGTGGTCCAACGACAGCTGAGGACCCAAGACTGGGAACGCCCAGGCTGTTTTCCACCCTGTGGATACTCTTCAAAACCCAAAAAGCAAGACCCCAGCCCTCTCCTCGTGTGCCCAGGTGCACCTGCCCCTCGCCTTGAGCCCTTGCGGTGCGCCCCAGTCCATGCACTCTTCCCACTTGGTAGCAGGGAACGTCAAGAGAGTTCGGGCTTGAGAGAGCAGAGGAGGGACTGTGTCTCTCTCCCGTCCTTGGTACCACCTGGATTTTGGCTAGGGTCAAAAATGGTCAGGTGTGCGATGGTGCTCAAGATCGCTTTGCAAGCCACAGTAAGAAACCCCTCTCATTGCCTTGTGCAAGTTCTACAAGCAGCAACCCAAAGCGGGTGGTTGTTACTTGATGTCCCCTTTCGCTTGCTGAGGCAGAAGAAGAGAGGAGTGTTGCGGCCAGAAGGGGCCAGGGGTGAGCGGAGGGTTTGCCCTGGGAGTATGGCTCAGGCAGCAGCAGAGCTGAGACAGCAAATGCTCTAAACATACAGACTGAAACTGCGGCTGTGAAAAACCTCTGCTCATGGAGAGCAGAGCTGGTCTTGTAGTAGCCGGCATGACTTGTCCCCTGAGCTAAGCAGGGTCCGCCCTGGTTGCATATGAAGGGGAGACTAGAAGTGTGAGCAGCACTGTCAGATGTTCCCCTCAGCAGGGGATGGAGCCGCCACTCTGGGAAGAGGAGAAGGTTCCCAGTTCCCTCCCTGGCAGCATCTCCAAGGCAGGGCTGAGAGAGAGATACCTGCCTGCAACCTGGGAGAAGCCGCTGCCAGTCTGTGAAGCTAGATGGACCAAGGGTCTGACACAGTATATGGCAGCTTCCTATATTCCTGTGGCACCAGGGTGGGGAGGAAGGACGTGCCCCGTAGAGCTGGGTGGCCTTCAGAAGGCCCCTGCCTGAGAGCATCTCCAGCTCAAAGTAATGCTGGTGGTTCCTCCCCCTTCGGGGGGTGCAGGAGGCAGAAGAGCGACTGCTTGTTCCTCATTTATTATTTATTTTTGATTTCGTACATCTGTATATCCATACGTTTGTATGTCCAAACTTGTCCAGTGAAAAGCATTCACTGGCACTAGTGAAAATACTCCACACTGAACCCCTTGGCCCAAGCAAAGGCGGCAGAGACTTCTTTCCCTCCGGCTCTTTCTGTGTTTGGCTCCTTAGGTGGCGCAGCGGGGAAATGCTTGACTAACATGCAGAAGGTTGCCAGTTCGAATGCCGCTGCTACTAGATTGGGCAGCAGTGAGAGATGCTGGAAGGCATCATCTCACACTGTGCGGGAGATGGCAGTGATCAACCCCTCTGGTATTCTACCAAGAAAACCACAAGCTCTGTGGGCGCCAGGAGTCGAGGTTGACTTGACGACGGCACACTTGACCTTTATTTCTGTGTTTGGGGGCATCTTCACTTAGGAAGGAAGTTGGCGAATGGGAAGTGGGAAGGAGGTGGATGGAATCACGCATGCCGTGATGGTTTCTCTCCCTCTCCCCAAAGAAATGGATGGGCCATAGATTCAGGACAGACAAAAGCCGCCTTCATGTGGGGTGTGGAACTGGCTGCCACAAGAGGTGGTGATGGGGATTAGACCCCTTCGTGGAGGAGCAGGAGCTCAGGGGCCAGAGCTCCGCCATGGCACGAGGGAGCCTCCTTAGTTGGAAATCGGATCTCCCCAGACAGTGATATGGGGTGGAACATGTTCCAGGGCCACTGTGGCTGGGGGTTATGGGAGCTGTAGCCCAACGGCAGCTGGGGGCCTGGCTTGGGAGCCCCTGACAAGCTTCCTGAAAAGGCTGTGTTGCTGCACCCACATGGCAGTGGCCCCAGCTGAGCATCCCACCAGAAGCAGGGCTCTTCTGGGCTCCGCGGTTCTGACCCAACCCGCGGGGCTGCTCTCGTGTGCGTCTCTGGCTGGCAGGGGGCCCCGGGACACGGTCCTTGAGTGGGCGGCAGTGGGCAACGGTGGGGCCTCCCCGGGGTGGGGCTGCAGGGGTGAATAGCCAGGTGGGCCCAGGTCCCTTGCCCAGCTGGGCTGCCTCCAGGGCTGCCCTTATGACGGGGAGGGGGAGGCGTCTGCTGCTGCTGCTGCTGCTGCTGCTGCTGGTTCTTTCCAGGATGCCAGACAGCAGGCCTGCTGCGCTCTGCAATGAAAGGGCCGTCCTCCTTCCTTCCGCTGACACGCCCCCCCCCCCGCCGGCTCTGGGGCTCCACCACGTGGTGGCTTCTCTGCCATGGCAAGTGTGTGGGCTGGCCCCAGAGGCGGCTTGGCTTGGCTTGGCTTGGCTTGGCGGCTTCTAGAGCCCCGGCCTGTGGACCCAGATGAACTGGCTGGGCTGGGTGCTGCTGCAGTGCCTGGGAGGAGGCCTCCAAACAGGAAGGATCTCTTTGTTGGGATTCCAGGACATTGATTCACTCGGGTAGTTCTGACACACACGCCCTTCAGGAATGGCAGCTCTTGGCTCCCTGCCCTTCTGGCAGAATGAAGGCAAACTGCAGCTCCAAAGTGCAAACGGGTTTTAAAAAGAAAAGGAGGCGAGAAGGAATCTTGTGTTCAGCTGTTCTCCTCCTGGCCAAACAAATGTAAGCAGATAACTGTTTGTTTCTGTTTAAAAGAGCTTGGTTTGTCCAGCGGAGGAATGTGTCAGTTCCCATCCAGCTCAGTCCAGAGGCTCAAAGAGGGCTGCCCAGCATCCAGTGCCCTCACGGATCGCAGGCCGGGTGCAGGGCTTAGTTTCCGGACAGGAAGGCCGCCCCTTTCCCCCAAGAACTGAGATCAAGCTCTTGTGCTTGCTTGGGTGAACTGATGTGAGCAATTGATCCATATGGAAAAGGCCCCGCTCTGCTTTGCAAATGAGGTTGGGGAAATGCCAGCTTAAGCATCTGCTGCAAGTGAGAGATGCTTGACACCCTGGGAACTGCAGCATTGGTATGGGAGAGGAGCCTGGCTGCTGGGTCAGCCCCGAGGCCCTGCCTCTTCCCACCATGGAGCCAGTGCTCCTTGTAAGAGTGATTCCCAGATGTCGTTGACTACAACTCCCAGCATCCCCAGCTGCAAAGGCGTTTGGCTGGGGATTATGGGAGTTGTAGTCAGCAACATCAGGGAGTCCCTCTTACAGGGAATACTGCCAGGAGCCCGTGGCAGGGTGTGAAGGCAGGAGCCCTCCTCTGCTATTGCTCCTCCTCAGTGGGTTATTGCCACTGAATATGGAGGTTCCACGTGGTGGCCTCCGTGGTTGAGAGACCTCCCCTCCTCCTGCTGAATGTCCCTGCCCAATCCCCCTTTAAAGCAGCCCATACATGAATCCTGCACTGTGTGAAGAATTCCTTTCTTTTCTCTCTCCTAAATCTGCTGCTCATCAACTTCTCTGGACGACCCTCAAGCTCTCGTATTAAGAGAGGAGAGCGGCGGGGAAATCTGTCCACCTGCTCAATGCCCTGCCTAATTTCATAAACCTCTTTCAAAGGGGTTCCCAGCCGTGCATCCCCAGATGTTGTTGGACTACAACTCTCAATTTGTTTTGCCTGTTGTGGCTGGGGATGATGGGCGTTGTAGTCCAGCAACATTTGAGAGAAGGGTTTTTTAATAAACCAGAGTTGGAGAAAGGATAATAACAACTTATGGCTGTTCTCTGGGCGGCTCAAGAGGGACTAGGCGTGTGGAAACCACCCAACCCTCCCAAATGTTAATTTGTGGTGTGGGCTGCATTATGGGTGACAATACGAGGACTGAAAGCAAACGTGTTACTAGGGACATGCTATCGCCCTCCTGACCAAAACGCTGAGAGTGACCTGGAGTTGGCGAAGCAAATCAGAGAGGCATCAAGGAGAGGCAGAGCTGTAACAATGGGTGACTTCAATCCCCCGCACATAGACTGGGCACATTCTCATGCAAGTACTGACAGAGAGGCCACATTTCTAGACATGCTAAATGACCCTGCCTTAGAACAGTTGGTCAGGGAAGCAACCAGAGAGAAGGTAACCGTGGGCTTAATCCCGAGTGGTGCCCAGGACCTGGTGCGAGATGTCAGATTTGCAGAACCATTGGGGAACATGGACCATAGTGTGATCCAATTTAGCTTCTATGCATGTGGAGCATCGCCAAGGAAGTCCCAACACAGATGTGACTTAATTTAAACAAACAGCAACTAGAACCTAAAAATCCTATAAAACAGATTTAAATTACCATAAATAAAACTTTAAAACACCATAACCTAAAAGCCTGATAAAACAGGTGTGTTTTCAAGAGTCGTTATTCATGTTGCTGTAATCCTGGTGGGTTGTCCTGACAGTGGCTGCCTCCCCAAACGCGAGGCCGTTCCGTGTTGGACTTCAGAAGAGGAAACTTCTCAAAAATGAGAGAACTGGGAAAGTCAGGGCAGGGGGTCAACTCGCCCCAGAAAGCAGGGAACTTAGTTAAAGAGTTACAATAACAGAAGCTCAGTTGGAATGTATACCAAGAAGGAGGAAAGGTACCACCCAGTTCAGGAGGATGCCAGTGTGGCTAACAAGTAGAGTCAGGGAAGTTATAAAAAGGAAGAGGACTTCCTTCAGAAAATGGAAGCCCCGCCCAAATGAAGAGAACAGGAAGAAACATTGTGAGGCTATTCACACGAGCGTGCAAAACTGCCATGGGATCCCGGCAGCAAACCCACCTATGTAGCCTCGTCGTTGACTTAGGTTAAGGGAGCAATCATTTAATTGATTGCGTGTCTGCAGCAGGCACACTGGGCGGGGCGGGGGGGGGATCCTGGTAATGTGCCATGCACTCGCACGGTGCATTGTTGGGGCTTGGGGGCGCTTCCCTGGATCCAGCCCCTGGAGCTGCCGGGCAAGCACAGGAGAGCCACTGCTTGTCTGGGCAAGCGATCCACCTGCCCAGGGAAGGGTGAGTGATAGTCTGTGGGGAAGGTAGAGCAAACCCGCTCTCCCCGCAGACTTGGGAGGCGCTCTTCTCACTGATGCTGAGAAGAGCTCCAGACTCTGGCAAAAGAAATGCAAGGAGACAATCAGGGATGCAAAAAGGGAGCGTGAGGAGCATCTAGCTAGACGTGTCAAGGGGAATAACAAAACCCTCCTTGCATATATCGGAAATTTGTGTGGGTGGCATGTATGTGCCGGCACAGCACACAGGTGCTTGGGACAAGCACTGCCCCAGCAGGAAGCTGCATGGAGTGGTGGGGAACAGAGAAGGACCTGCTCTCCTCCTTCTTGATGCTCCTGCTCCCCTCCCCATAGCGCCAAATTGGTTTGGATGTCTTCTGAACCGGGTTGGAGCCGAACCAGTGCTCAAACCTCAATTGGTGCACAGCCGTAGTAGTGAAATCCAAAGCGGATTGTGAAAAGCTCCAAAAAGATCTCTCCAAACTGAGGGCGACAAACTGGCAGCTGCGGTTCAGTGCAAGCAAGTGTAAAGTGATGCACACTGGGGCAGAAAACACCAACTTCACATAGACACTGATGGGGTCTGAGCTGTTGGTGTCTGACCAGGAGAGAGATCTTGGGGTCGTGGTGGGCAGCTTGTTGAACGTGTCGACTCAATGTCAAGGGCAGCTGTGGAAAAGACAAACTCCATGCTAGGGATCATCAGGAAGGGGATTGAAAATAAAACTGCTAATATTATAATGCCCTTATATAAATCTGTGGTGCGGCCACATTTGGAGTGCTGCATGCACTTCTGTTCCCTGTAACTTAAGGACATTGTAGAACTGGAGAAGGTGCAGAAGAGGGCAACCAAGATGATCAGGGGCCTGGAGCACCTTCCTTAGGAGGCAAGGCTACAGCATCTGGGGCTCTTTGCTTTGGAAAAGAGGTGACTAAGGGGAGACATGATCGAGGTGTATAAAATTATGCATGGAGTGGTGAAGGTGGACAGAGATAAAATTTTCTCCCTCTCTCACCACACTAGAATCAGGGGCCAGGAAATTTAGGACTGACAAAAGGAATTTCTTTTTCACACAGCACTTAATTTATCTATGGAATTCTCTGCCAAGGGATATGGTGATGGCCACGAGCTTGGATGGCTTTCAAGGGGCTTTGACAAATTCATGGAGGACAGGCCTATCCATGGCTACAAGTCTGGTGGCTATAAGCCACCTCCAGCCTCCGAGGCAAGATGCCCCTGAATCCCCGTGCAGGGGAGCATCAGCAGGAGAGAGGGCGCGCCCTCACCTCTTGCCTGTGGGCTTTTTGCAGGCCTCTGATGAGCTGCTGTGGGGAACAGGATGCTGGACCTGTTGGATGGGCCTCCTTGGGCCTGATCCCGCAGGGCTGCTCTTAGGTTCTCTGGGTGGGAGATGAAGGGGTACAAGCATTGTTTGTCTGGAGAGGTGGCGGGTTTGTGAGCCGAATTGCCTCTTGCCGGAGTCTCTATGCGTGGGTGTATTGAGTGTGTTCATCCTTCCATCTTCCCGCTTTTGGTTGCTGGGGAACAGCTGTCTTGGCTAAAAATAATTTCTCTCGAGCTGTCATCAACCATCATGTGAGCAAGCAGTTTGGTTTTGCTATCTCTGCACTGGTCCTTTGGTGCCCTTGGGATCACCTTGGGAGAGGGAAATGCACACGTGCATCGGGGCATTTGGAAGGGGCTGAGAGAGGCCACGGCCACCTGGTCGGCCTTCTACCTGTGCCGCTGTCTCTGAGGAGGAGCAGAGCTGGGTTTCAAGTGCCTCCTTTTGCTTTCTGCCCTTGCAGTCCAGCTCCCCCGGTTGAATTCCCTTCCAGGAGGGGCTGTTTTGACCGCTGAGCATACTTTAATCCCTGCATCTCCACGTGCAAAGGGGCTCTTTCTGAGCAGTTGGTGAGCTGCTGCCAGTCAGAGTAGACCATCTCAGGCCAGATGAATCAATGGCCTGCCTGCCTGGGTGCAACACTGCTTTCTCGGTTCATCTGTCCTGGCTGGTGCCTCCCTTGGGGCTCATGTGCACAGCTGCTCATTGGTAATCCTGGCATTGGCCAGAGATGCTGAGTGGCGTGGGAGTGTGCTCTACCAGTTCCCCAGGTTTCCTTGGCATCAGTTCTGGAGAAAAGCAAAGTGGAGGCAGTGTCTCTGAGCATGGCTAGTGTGCCGTTCCCTTGCCCCCTAGTAACTGCAGTTGGGCCCCTGAGAACTGAAATTAGAGCCTCCCACACAATGGAAGTGCCCTTTCTTTTAAGAAATCCACCATTGCTCTGTCCTCCTGGCGCTCTCTTGTCCTTGGTACTAAGTCACCAGAAGCCCATTGCCTCTGACAAACGTCACAGAATATTGGAATTGGAAGGGACCCTGGAGGTCTTCAACCCCCTGCTCAGTCCTGGAACTGCTGCACTCAGTAATGGAGCCAGTGGACTAGGTCTGGGGAGACCCGAGTTCAAATCCTTGCTCAGCCGTGAAACCCACTGGGTGACTCTGGGCCAGTCATGTATCTCTCTCAGCCTCGCCTACCTCACAGGAGCACAGCCATGCACACCACTGGGCTCCTTGGAGGAAGAGTGGGATAGAAAAGCAAAAGAGAGAGGTTTGAGCCCCTGAAGCTGCTTTATCGGGAGCCGGAGCAGCTCTTCCGGCCCCCTCTGGGTCTGGCTTGCTCAGAACGCCCGATGGGGCTCAGCGACAAGAGGGAGCCTCTCTCTTGGGTGAGAGGAGCCGGGGAGCGTTTCCTCTCGCTTGGAAGCCAGCTGCAGTTCCTGGGGTGGCGGCAGCAGCAGCCTGCCCTGCCCTTGCTGGTGAGCCAGTTACGCGCCCCGTTCATGCACCATGGGGAGCCCCCCCCCTGTTGAAAGCAGGAGAGGGGGCAGGCAGGCCCACGGCCCGTGATCATCCCGTGCCCCAGTTTCATGTGGTGGCTGTCCAGAGTCTCCGGCTCAGAGGGCCTGCCCTTTGCTGGCAGCCGGAGGTCTGTTTGGCCCCAAGAGACTCTCGGCATGCCAGGCTGGTGCTCGGCCACCTGACCGGCAGGGCTAATCAGCCTGAGCATCTTCTCTAGAGAAAGTCAACAACATGGTTGCCCTGCTGCTGGGAGTCTGTGTACTTGGGACAGGGCAAAGTCGCTTTTCAGTGTCGGCGTTTGTGTTCGCCTGTGTGCTGCCAGCCAGTCTTGGCAGAGGAAGCCCAGCTCTTGTGCTCCTGCACCACCAAATGATGGCCGTAAACAGGTGTAGAGCGAGGGGGGGGTTACACTCTGCCTCTGCTATGACTCACCCCCACAGCCTTGGCCTTCCCAGCCCTGCTGGCTGCGCATGATTCACCTGTGCGGGTCTAGTGCTTTGCACAGGCCCTGCAGTCTTCGCAGGGGTGATCACCTCCGAGAGAGAGAGAGAGAGAGAGCCTGATTATTTTTATTAAGAGCGACACAAGGCAGAAAATGGCTGGCAGTGGCAGTGACTTTGGAGAGCATGCTGTTCATCCTGCTGGGAGCAAGGACGGCGGCGGAGGATATTTATATACTGCTTTTCAACAAAAATTCCCCAAGAGGTTTACCTAGAGAAATAAAAATAAAGAAAGATGCCTCCTTGTCCCCAAAGGGCTCACAAACAGAAGACGGACTTCAGCAACAGCCACTGGAGGGATGCTGTGCCGGGGATGGAGAGGGCCAGTTGCTCTCCCCCTGCTCAGTCAAGAGAATGGCCATGTTGAAAAGGTGCCTCTTGGCTCAGTTAGCTGGGCAGCGAGGGTGTGACTGAGCATAGTTAATTGCAGGAGGATCTGGCCTCAGAACTCTGTTGACTTGTGTTATGCAGTCAAACAAGGTGCCTAATAATTAAGTGTCTAGTCCTTGTGGCCACAGAAGGATCAGCTGACAAGGGCTTAGCAATGTGACGCTGGCACTTCAGGGGACTGAAAGGGCAGAAGCAAAATGAATTCTTTGCATTGGTCTTCAGTGTGGAAGATGTTGGAGGGACCCGCCTTGAAGCCCTTGTTTCCAGGGAGAGCTCTTTCCAGTAGAGGTGACGGAGGGTAACACTTGATGCACATGCAAATCACTGGGGCCAGATTGGGAGAGCTTAAAAAACTCAGAAGTAAAGTTGCGGAACACTTAACCAAAGTATGCCACGTCATTAAAATCTGCCTCCCTATCGGAGGATTGGAGGGTAATAGCCTGAGTAATGCCAGATTTTAAAAGGGATAAGATCTGGGAGATCACAGTCCTGACGGATAACTTCTGGCCCAGGTTAATGTATAGAAAATGCTATTAAAATTAGAATTATTAAGCGTGTAGGAGCAAGAATAAGCCTTGCTGAAGAAGAATTTCCCTGAAAGGAAATCCTGCCTCACCACCACTTCCTTTAATTCTTTGGGGCTGTCAGTAAACATGGACAACTTGATAACCATGCCAAGACCGGGATCTCTGATTCATCTCAGGCCATAAGCTACCTTGGCCTGGGTTCACACAATCTCAATAATACTGGTAACCCACATTAAACTTGGATCTGGACACTTGTGTGATCCAGGCTATTATGTACTTGGACTCTTAAAAAAAGAAGCTGTAGGCAAAGACTGCTGAGTAAACGTAACAGTCTGTTATGAGTCTGTAAAGGTAAAGTTGTGCCATTGAGTCGGTTTCAACTCCTGGCGCCCACAGACTAGCCCTGTGGTTGTCTTTGGTAGAATCCAGGAGGGGTTGACCATTGCCTCCTCCCACGCAGGATGAGATGATGATGCCTTTCAGCACCTTCCTCTATCGCTGCTGCCCGATAGAGGTCTTTCCCATAGTCTGGGAAACATATCAGCGGGGATTCGAGCCGGCAACCTTTGGCTGGCTTGATAATCAAGTCATTTCCAGTCTGTAGCAAGTTAAATAATGAGTAGGAATAACTGGATAGTTTTCACACAGATGGAGGGAAGTCGTGTCTGAAATGGGACCCGTGCTGTTTAAGTTCCTTGCAAATGGCCTGGAGTCAGTGATGAGAACGAGGTAGCCAGTTCTCCAGATTATTCAGGGCGTTGACATTCAAAACAGGCAGATTCCAGAGGGCTCTCTCCAGACTGGGTGAACAGACCACAAAGGTTCAAGATAAGGGAGTGTAAAGTGAGTGGAGCAAAAAACTGTCCCTTCATGATTGTGCTGAACTCACCAGGAAAGAGCCCTTGGGGGTCATGGTGAACAGAAGCTCAGCAAAAGGCTTGCCTTGGTGTACCTGACGTGACAGCTGTGGAAGAGGCCATTTCTGTGCTGGAGATTATTAGGAAAGGGGTGGAAAACCAAACTGCTGGTATCGGAATGCCATTGTGCCAGTGCTGGGTACATAAGCAACCTGGGAGCAGGCTGGACATCTCCCCTCTCCCTCGGCACCCGGAAGCGTAAAGGAGCCCTTCTTCTCGGTGGGGAGGCAGCCAAGGGGGGCGGGGGCTTCTGTGTAGTCGCACCTCCAGCATCCCTGATTTTTTGCAGACAGACCGATTTTGCAGCTTCGATAGTCTTGCTTAAGTGGAATGATATCCTTCGGCTTCACAAAGCACGTTTTTCAGACAGCTTGGAGTGGGAATTGTCCTGCAGATGCATGAGGCCGTCTCAGTGCCTTGAGAGTCCCAAGGAGACTTTGGCCACATTGGTGGGCACGTCTCCGTGGGTCAGGGTCCTCCTTGCTGGTTGGAAATGCCGGCTGTGGCTTCTGTGTCCTGCTTGGCAGCCGGCTGTGCCCGGGAACTTCCTCTTGGCCGGCCTGCTGCCCTTTTTAGAAATATGGCGGCCGCTGTGTTGGGCATCAGGGAGTGACGTGTCTCTTGGCGATCTTGGTTTTGAAACGTTGCCTTCAGGGCGCAGCTCGGCTTCCCTGTGGTCGGGGCCTTTTCTGCAGCCCTGTGGACCCGCCCGTGTGGCTTGGCTCGGAGGGAGGCGCCTGTGGAAGAGGTTGGCTAGATGTCTGCTTCTTGGCACTCTGGCTCTGCGAGGTACACAGTAGCTGCCTCCTACTGTCGTTGCTGGGAACCCTCTTCCAGTCCTTGGTTGGCTGTGCCATCGAGTTGGTGTCGACTCCTGGCGCCCACAGACTAGCCCTGGGGTTGTCTTGGTCGAATGCAGGAGGGGTTGACCGTTGCCTCCTCCCATGCAGTAGGAGATGAGGCCTCTCAGCACCTTCTTCTATCGCTGCTGCCCGATGTAGGAGTTTCCCGTATTCTGAGAAAGACACCAGCGGGGATTCGAACCGACAGCCTCCTGCCTCCTAGGCAGGTTACTTCCCTGCTGCGCCATCAGGTGGCCTGCTCTCAGGTCCTTCGGGCTGTTTTACAGTGTTCAACGCTCCATGTCACTCCATGTCTCTGGACTGCCCTGAGAGCGGGAACTGTGGCTTGTGGTGGCTGATGTCCTCAAGAGGGACCTTCCAGTGCCGGCATCTGTGGAGCGGAATCCAGCCCCTTGGAAGCTGGCCTGCTGCCGCCCGCCGGCTGGCCCTTCCCGTCAGTTGCCGGCTGAAGGCCGCTGGCTCCTCTGGACCGTGACCCGGAGACTCCTTGAGCGCCCTGCTGCCCT
Organism: Hemicordylus capensis; assembly: GCF_027244095.1. Taxonomy (NCBI): domain Eukaryota; kingdom Metazoa; phylum Chordata; class Lepidosauria; order Squamata; family Cordylidae; genus Hemicordylus; species Hemicordylus capensis. The sequence goes on along the minus strand of NC_069662.1, from coordinate 897,313 downwards.
TCTTCATGGACACGAGCCCCTGGCCCAAGGGTGGCTTCCCATGCGCTTGGGGCTGGGCGGAAGAGGGAGGGCAAGTGCAGACAGACCCCCCCTCCTTCCCTTGGGCAGGGAAGGCCTAGAGAGAACGCCACGCCCGGACCCCCTGGGCAGGCCTGCCGTGCGCCATGCCTTCCTCGCCTCCACCTTCTCCCTTTCCCAAGCTGTCCACAAGTTCTCGCTGGCCTTTTTGGCCTGGAGGGCTCGACGCCCTGGGCTGAGTGCCGCTGGTTTCGCTGCCCTGGAAGCGGAGCGCCTTGGGCTGCTGTGGGGCACCCCCAGACTTCCAGGCACTGCTGCGGCCTCTCTGCATGTGCGCAGCCCCGGATGGGCTGGCGCGCAAAGGCCGAGAGGCAGAAATGGAGACATCGGCCGGGCAGCGGGCTGGAGGCCGGCTGCCTTGCTGATCTCCGGGCGGGGGGCGGGCGGGGGGTTCTTCCAAGCAGGAGACTTGCTTGCCACTGACCCGAGGAGCTGTGGAAGTTCGGGGGGCTGCTTCTGCAGCCACAGCTGGAGTGGAAGGAACACTGGCCCATGCCGACCGGGCGGCTCCTTCCAAGCTAGGGATCACCGGGAAAGGGCCTGGGAATAAAACAGCCAGGGTCGTGAGGCCCTTCTGGTTGGGGTCGTGCGTACAGGTCTGGTCACTGCACCTTCGGAAGGATGCTGTGGAGCTGGGAAAGGTGCGGAGCAGGGCCACCAAAGTGATCAGGGGGCTGGAGGCACTCCCCGAAGAGGAAGGACAGCAGTCTTTGGGCCTCCTGGGTTGAGAAGGAGGGCTGGCAAGCGGGGACAGGGTGGACCAGGTGTCTTGCATGCACGGTGTGGGTCCAGGGAACAGAGAGACGTCTTTCTCCCTCTCTCATATTAGGACCTGGCGTCCTCTGTTGAAGCGAAATGCTGGGAGAGCCAGGCCTGGCAAAAGGAAGTACTTCCTTACACAGTGTGTAGTTAAGCTGTGCCACCTTAAGTGGCGCAGCGGGGGAATGACTTGACTAGTAGCAAGCAGAGGGCTGTCGGTTCGAATCCCCGCTGGTCTGTTCCCCAGACTGTGGGAAAGACCTCTATCGGGCAGCAGCGATAGAGGAAGGTGCTGAAAGGCATCATCATCTCATCCTGCGTGGGAGGAGGCCATGGTCAACCCCTCCTGTATCCTGCCAAAGACAACCACAGGGCTGGAGTTGAAATCAACTTGACGGCACACTTGACCTTTAAACTGTAGAATTTGCTGCCGCCGCATGTGCTGGTAGCCAGTGATGGGTTTGAAAGGGAGCGAGACACGTCCATGGGCGACAGGGCTGTCCGTGGCTACTAGCTTGGATAGCTTGATGTTGCCTTCAGGATCAGAGATGGCATCATGCCCATGGCCCCCAGGAGGCCTCTTTCCTTCTTCTGTGGGCCCCCCAGATGCACCTGGCTGCTGCCTGCTGCGTGAGGGGCGATGATCCATCAGGACTTCTCCTTATGTTCTTAACGAGCCCGAAGGAGCGTTGAGGAGGACTTGCAAGAATTCTTGGTGCACCTTTTTCAAGGCCTGCCGGGCTGTCTCTGTGTGAGATTAAGGGTGGCCAAGCGGAGGCTCTCCAGCTCCGGTTGGACTACAGCTCCCATCATCCCCAGCTGCAACTGATAGAGCCTGGGGATGATGAGAGTTGTGGTCCAGCAGCTGGAGAGCATCAGCTTGGCCATCTGTTGTTACCCATGATGCCTGCTGACCGAGAGCGTCATCCGGCCTCCGCGGCCTCCTCGCTGTTCCTCCATGTTGGGGCTCCTCACGCCAGGCAGAGGCTCGCACAGCTCACCCCTCCTCCAGGGACAGGTCTCTGCTTGGAGCCCTGCCCCTGGCTCCAGCTGGTGGTTTGCCGAAAGGGGCTCCCGCGTGGGTCCAGCCGCACTTCGCCTAGCGCCCGCACGGCCCTGGACCCCCAGAAACCGCCCCCCTCTCTTCGGAGTAGCCTGAACCCCACCCATGGAGGGGAGGGGCTGGTGTGGGGGGGGCAATGAGGGGCTGCTCCGGCTGTGCCGCAGCTCCAGCTGGAGGAGCTGGGAGTTGGGCCACCCCTCCAGGGAGCGCAGGCTGGCTGCCTTTAGGGGGGAAAGAAAGAGAAAAGTGGGGCCCTCCCCGCTCCTTGGCAGGCCTCGGCTACTCCCCTGGAATGTTGGGGCGTGGGCCCTTCCTGTGCGCAGGTGGGACGAGAGGATCAGGCCCGAGGAGGCCTCTCCAGTCCAGCCTCCTGCTCCCCGCAGTGGCCCACCACATGCCTCTGAGAAGCCCACAGGCAGGGGGTGAGGGCGTGCAACTGGCAGGTGGCGGCACCGTTCCCTCGAGCAGGGATTCCCAGATGTTGTTGACTACAACTTCCAGCATCCCCAGCTGCAGTGGCCTTTGGCTGGGGATTCTGGGGGTTGTAGACGAAGAAGCAGAAGGCTGCCAGTTCGAATCCCCGCTGCTTCTCTTTCGGGCAGCAGCGATCTAGGAAGATGCTGAAAGGCATCATCCTCTCATACTGTGTGGGAGGAGGCAATGGTCAGCCCCTCCTGCATTCTACCCAAGACAACGGCAGGGCTCTGTGGTCGCCACAACTCAACACCAACTCGACGGCACACTTGACCTTGACCTTTAGTCCACAACATCTGGGAATCCCTGTTAGAGGGAGCAGTGTGTAGCGGTGTCTTGCCTCTGAGGCTGGAGGCGGCCTGTAGCCATGGATAGACCTGTCAATGGCCCCATCTTTGTGGGAGCCTGTGGATCCCGGTGCGTGGTGTGCTGTGCGCAGCGGTCTCTTGGCAGGCTGGGAGTGCAGCGTGCAGGGAGAGGTCTTGCAGGAGGCTGTTGCTGTGCTCCAAGACCTGCCATGTGAGCACGCGCAGGACGATGGATGGTGGGGCTCTCTGGCGCATGCACGCACGCGCACACCCCCATCTTCATTGGCGGGGAGGGGGAGGGGCAGAGCTCTTTCCCTGCAGGATGGGATTCCCTGCTGCCTCCCACGGCGGGGGGTGGGGGTGGGCCCTCTCTCTGGTCTGCATCTTGGTATGGAAGAGATTCTGCATCATTCGCCATCAGCCATTTTTGGAAAGGCAGTATAGAAATCGAATAAATAATAATAATAAGTTCTCTGCATTTCATCTGTGTTTGTGGGAGAATGATAGGCACCATTCTGTCAAAGTAGGGTCTGTCTGCCCCTCTCCAGCTGGGGAAATAGTGCTAAATACGGCCTGTGTCTCTTTTGCTTCTCCTCTCAGGTAATCCCACCGTAAGCTGCAGCCGAATCGACCCAAAATGGCCAGCGCGTCTGTCAAAGTGGCCGTCAGGGTGCGGCCTTTCAACGCCCGCGAAACCAGCCGGGACGCCAAGTGTGTGATTCAGATGCAAGGGAAAACTACCTGTAAGTCGCTCCGTGAGGTGTGGGGGGGTGTCCTTTGAACCCAACTGTTCAGTCATGTGGGGTGGGGGCTGCAGAACGCAGCCATTTCCGAAAGCGTTTGTGGGGAATCGATGCGTTGTTGTCGTCAAGCCAGAGAGGGGGATTTTCGCTGAAGCCGTTGCCCAGTATGGCATCTCTAGTGCTGCCAATGGGCACATTCTACGCCTGCCATTTTCCTTTCAGTGGGTCTTGCTTGGGAGGCCTTCTAGGGGGGCTCACTCCCACCCCGTGAGAAGAAATTATGCTTTTTGTGACTGTGACTGTAACTGAGACGCAGAATACGCATTAGGGAAGGGGTGAGCAAACTTGGGCCTCCAGCTCTTGTTGAACTACAACTCCCATCATTCCCAGGGTGTTGTAGTTCAGCAACAGCTGGCAGGCCGGGTTTGCTCACCCCTGCATTAGGGTGACACAGCCCATTGTCAGAACAGGGTTGGCCAACCTGAGGCTGTCCAGCTATCGTTTAACTACACCTCCCATCATCCCTGGCTGGCCATTGTGGCTGGGGATCATGGGAGCTGTAGTCTGGCAGCAGCTGTAAAGCCTCAGCTCGTCCATAAGAACAGTCCTGCTGGATCAGGCCCAAGAAGGCCTCTCCCATCCGGCATCCTGCTTCTCCATACAGCAGCCCACCAGATGCCTCTGGGTAGCCCCCAAGCAGAAGACATGCCCCCTCCCCTGCCATTGCTTCCCTGCAGTGGATATACACAGATAGACTGCCTCTGAACCTGGAGGGTCACATAGAGCCATCAAGACTAGCCGCTATAGATGGACTTCTGCTCTCTGGGTTTGTCTAAGCCCCTTTTTGAAGCCATCTAAGCCAGTCGGTGGCCTTCACCACTTCTTGTGGCCGTACATACTACAGAACAAGGGTTCTCAACCTTGGGTCCCCAGATGCAGTTGGACTACAATTCCCATCATCCACAGCCAAAGGGAGCTGGGAGCTGTAGTTGTCAACATCCAGGCAAGCCTGCTATATATTAACGATGTGCTGTTGGACAGTGATTGATTGATTAAGTGCCGTCAAGTCGGTGTTGACTCTTAGCGACCACCTAGATAGATTCTCTCCAGGACAATCTGTCTCCCACTTGGCCTTGAAGGTCTCTCAGTGCTGTCATAATTGAGTCCATCCACCTTGCTGCCATCCTCTTCTTCTCTTGCCTTCCACTTTTCCCAGCATTCTGGACTTCTCAAGGGAGCTGGATCTTCTTCGCATTATGTGTCCCAAGTAGGAGAGTTTGAGCCTGGTCATTTGTGCCTCGTGTGGGAATTCTGGATGGATTTCTTCTAGGAGCCATCGGTTGGTTTTCCTGGCTGTCCATGGTCTCCTCAAAAGTCTTCTCCAGCACCAAAGTTCAAAAAGGGTCGATACATTTTCTATCTTGCTTCTTCAAAGTCCAGCTTTCGCATCCATAGAGTGTCACGGGAAAAACCATGGTCTGAGCGATTCTAATCTTTGTAGGTAGAGACATGTCAGGGCATCTAAATATCCTTTCCAAGACTTTCATTGCAGCCCTGCCAAATGCTAGTCTGTGGCGTATTTCTTGACTGCTGGATCCTTTACTGTTGATGATCGATCTTAAAAGGCAGAAGCCACCCACCACTTCAGTGTCTTCAGTGTCAATTCTGAGGTTGTTTGCTGTGCCCATTGTCATTAGTTCAGTCCTCTTTATATTTAGTTGTAGCCCCATTTCTCCCCTGTGTGCTCCTTGACTTTCATTCCTAGAGCTTGCAGATCATCCGCATTGTCAGTTATCAGAGTGGTCTCATCAGCATAGCGCAGGTTATTGAAGTTCCTTCCTCCAGCTTTAGAACCGCACTCATCTTCTTCCAATCCAGCTCCTCTCGCTATATGTTCCGCCTATAAGTTGAATAAATTTATTATATACAGAGTTGGTTGGACGGTGGGTCATGCCAACTCCCTGTGGGCAGTGGGGTTCGTCTGGAGCCCTTCTCCTTCCTCCACAGCCCGTTTTCCTTTCTCCCGCTGTTTCACTCCTGGCGGGGTTGCTTCTGGGCACGAAGCAGCCTCCCCCGCATGCGCTGGGTGGAAGGCCCGCAGAGGGGGAAGCCCGGCTCCTCTTCTCTCGCTGCCCCCCCCCTTGGGCTCCCCCTGCGGTCTTGCCGGTGGGCTGTGCTGCTGAAGCGTGTCCTTTGGAGCCGCTGCGGTCAGCAGAATGAAGACGACTTTCCTCGGAACAAACAAGCAGCCTCTTGTGGAGCTCCTGCCGCCGCTGCCGCCACCTTGCTGTAACCTAAATATCCTCAAAAGGTCTCCTGCCGTTGAAGGGCTGCCGTGCAGAGTCACATGGGTTAACTTGATTAATCAGGGCAAACGTTAATTGCGAAGAGGAGCCCTAACGCGATTTGGCCTCTCAGCTGCTCTTCCCAGGCTGAACAAAAGGGAATCGCGAAGTGAGTTGTCCTGTAAAGGGAAAGGCCGTACTTGGTACATTTCTCTGCGGACTTTATTCAGCCGTGTGCAAGCTCTGCTCGGAGTCGTAGAGAATCAAAAACTCTGCCCAGGGTCTCCAAGGGGATGTTGGCTTGCAAGCTGTAGCCAGAGTGGCGTGAGAGCTGGGCGTCTGGGTAGTGCTGGTTGGCTGAGCAAGTGGAAGTGTTCCTAGCTTAGAAAAACAGACTGGATCAACATCTTTTGGGGCGCATTTAAGTTGAATTAATCCTGTCGCCTGGTGATGGGAGGCAGGGTGAGTTGGGTGGACATCTGAGACCCTCAGCATTCGAGCATACACGGTGATCTTGTGCAGATCTCTCTCAAGCGAGATTTACTGCCTCTCCGTCTGGAGCTGTCATGATGGAACCTCCAGGCTCAGAGACAGTATATCATTGAAGAGCAGTTGCTGGGGAGCAGCAGTATGGGGGAGGGCTGTTGCCTTCTTGCCCGCCTTCTGGACGGCCGGGAGGCCTCTGTGCTAGGCTGGGTTGCTAGACTAGATGGACCTTTGCCTGATCCCACAGGATTCTTCAGATGTTTGTATGTTCTTGCATAGGAAGCTTCTTCATACGAAGTCCAACCCTTTGGTCCAGCCGGCTCACTATTGCCTACCTACACTGACTGGCAGCAGCAGCTCTCCCAGGCCCCAGGCAGGAGCCTTTTCCTGCCCTACCCAGAGACGCTGCTGCTGCTGCCAGGGACTGAACCGGGGACCTTTGGCCTGCCCAGCAGAGGCTCTGCCAATCTGTTCTCCTCCAAAGCCTGCACAATGGAAACCCTCTTTGAACAGCAACAACAACACCTTGCAGCCACCTTTTGGTAAAGGGGTGTGAGATCAAAAAGCGTCTCTCTGCTGGGGGCAGGCACAGGCGCCCCCCCCCCCAGGCCCCCCCCTGCCCCCATTTTGCCTGCAGTTCTGCCCCAAGATGATCTTCGTGCTGGCCTTGGAGCTGGACAGACAGAAAAACACACACACAGCCTGGCCGGCCGGCTCATCAGCTGTTTGTCCCCATCTATATTTAGCCCTGGAGTGGCTGCGAGGCCGTTGCAGGGGGTGCCGCAGTCAAGGTGCTGGGCGGGGGGGGCCAACTGGCCGCTGGGGTTCCTGAAGTCAGGAAGCGGTTCTGTATTTGCGCACACACACACCCCGCTTCTCCAGGAGTCTCATCGCAGACTGTGTTCAGCCATCCTGGGGGCAAAGAGGGCAACTTCAAAGCTGCAGCTATTTGAGTTATGCGGGGAATGTTTCCCCCCCCCCCCGAGAGCCAGGGCTGAGTAATGCCACTCGCGGGGCGGAGGCTGCTTGCCAGACGCCCTGGGCTGGAGTGACGCAGGCGCGGGGGGCGGGGGGGGGGGCTGGCTGCCGGCCGTGCTGCGGGTCTCCTTGGTTGCTCGGAGGAGGGCTCCTGCCCGGGCTCTGGCCCCTCGGGCTTGCTCCCCCACGGCCTCTGCTCTGAGAAGGCGCTTCTCTGCCTTCCCCAGGGAGAGCTTCCTTTTTTTCCTGCTCCCCACCTGAGCAGGAGCAGCCCGTCAATCACACGGACTGCACCCCAGTAGCGAGAGGCCTTGTAGCCCTTCCCAAAGGTGCAAGGAGGTCACGCAGCCCTTCCACAAAGCTGCAGGCCGGAACGTGGCTGGCATCTCAAAGGCAGAGCTGCCTGAGCTTTGGGGGGCCTCTTCAATCCCATGAGAACCAACCAACGGTCCATCCTGGCGCCAGCAGCAGCTGGCCAGATGCTTGCAGAAAGGAAACAGCCTTTCCCTATAATCTTCTTCTAGAATCTGGTACACAGAGGTACACTGCCACTGGATGTGGAGGTTCTGTAATGCCACCATGGCTAATAGCCATTTAGACCTCTCGCATGAATTCCCGGATGCCCTTTGCAAGCCACTGAGCCAGTGACTCTATCACTACACCTTATGGTTGTGAATTCTATAAACGATGCATTGTGGTGCCAAAGTTCTTAAAGTGTAAGTGTGTGTGTGTGCGTGTGTGTGCGTGTGCTTTGTCTCTCCTGAGATTACTGCCCATCCATGTCATTGGTTGGTCCTGAATATTATGAGAGAGGAAGGAAGCCCTTCTCTTTCTCTCTCCACCATGCCGGCCTGTCCCCAAGCACTGCAGTCAGTTTTGGGGCGCAGGGTTTGTGTGGGGCACTGGGCAGGCTGCTTGGGTCCCTCTGTATCACCCCACGTGAGCAGAAAGTGACAGGCACTCTCCAGGGCTGGGGTGGCTTGTGCTGCAGCAGCCCCCTCTCAGAGAAGCGTGTCCTCCGCAGCTGGCTTCCTCGTGGAGGAGGAGCCCTTGATCAACTCCCGAGAGGAGCCGCAGCAGCAGGAGAGAGGCCAGGCACAGCCCTCCGGCCTGTGGGCTCCTCGGGGCCTCTGGTGGGCCACTGTGGGAAACAGGAGGCTGGACTGGAGAAGCCTCCTTGGGGGGCCTGGTCCAGCAGGGCTCTTCTTAGGTTCTTGCCGTGGGGGCTCCCCAGAATGCCGTCTGGAATATGACAAATCTTTATATACCACTTTTCAACAAAAGTTCCCAAAGTGGTTGACAGATAAATAAACAACATTGCTCCCTGTCCCCAAGGGGCTCACAGTCTAAAAAAGAAACACAAGGCAGATACCAGCAACAGCCACTGGAGGGATGCTGTGCAGGGGCTGGAGAGGGCCAGTTGCTCTCCCCCTGCCCAGTGAAGAGAAGCACCACTTTAAAAAGGTGCCTCTTGCTCAGTTAGCAGAGGAGATGGAAAGCACCCATCTCGGGGGGGGGAGTTCTGGAGAGGCCACTGAAGGAGGCTGCCTGTGTGTGCACGGCTGCCCGTAACTGGCGGCTGGCCTTGCTGGGGGGGGGCACCCCCTCAGTGGGTCTCTCTGGCTTTGTGCCCGCTGCACTGCTTCCCACAGGGGCTTTCCAGCCTGGGTCTCCAGTTGTCATCGGACTGCAGCCCCCGCCATCCCTTGGGTCGTTGTGGCTGGGGGTGATGGAGATGGTTCTCTGGCAACACTGGAGGTCCCCAGCTGGAAAACCCCAGGGCAACTTCCGAATTCTTCCTGGTTGTGCAGGTGCATCACCCTGGGCGGGGGTGGGGGGCGCTTCTTCCTTGGCTGCTCTTACAATATTTCCCCCATGCCTTCGGGTCTGACCACACTGTCACGCTTTGCCCACTCACTTTTTCGATCCACGTTTATTTCGACAGACTGCAAATATCTGAGCCAGAAGGTGGCCAGAGGCTCCCTGCAGATGTGGCGAAATGAGGGTTGTGGGCCATTCCGCCCCCTAAGCTGGGGGAGTCTTGGCAGTTGCCAGAAGCAGATCTGAAAGTGGGGCGAGGAGGCTCTTGGGGCCGGGCCCCGTGGTGGCAGCAGGCTGTTCCAGTCCTTGCGTCCTGGCCTTTGCTTCCCAAGCTTCTGCGGAGGAGGAACCGGCATAAAACGCGGCCCGTGCTTTGGCCGCCGCCACCGCCTTGCCGTCTGCCCCCCCCCTTCTTGGCTGCGTGCCCAGCCCTCCATGAATGGGACTCGTGTGTCCTGATGAAAAGCAACCCTTCCTGCGGGCTGTTGGGGGGGAATTCACGGCTTAACCCCTTGCACGCTGCATGCCTGTGTGGATACACGGTTTTGTTGTTGTTGCTGCTCTCCTGTCCTCCCCGCAAATTGCTCAGTGCCGTTGAAAAGAGGTCACTTTCGGTTGAAGCTGTGAGTGGGCAAAATGGCAGCGTGGCCCCCCCGAATACCGAAAGTCCCCCACACACATTACTGTCGCCGCCACCCTGCGAGGTAGGTTGGTCTGAGAGGGAGCATCTGGCCGGCCAGCCTGCATCAAGACCAGAACACTCCGCGTGTGCCCCCCATCCCGGCCCTCCTGCCCCGGACACAGCTCCAGGGCTCTCCCGAACTCTCCGCTGACCTACAAAGCGCCCGGTGAACCTCTGTGCTTTGGCAGACTCCAGTTAGGGCAGCCCTTTTGTGAAGACTCGGGAGGTTTTCAAGCTGTGCGTTGCCTAAAGGAAGGGTTCCCAACCTTGGGTGAGTGCCCAGATGTTGGATTACAACTCCCATCATCCCTTGAGCCATTGTGGCTCGGGGATGATGGGAATTGTAGTTCAGCATCTGGCAACCCACCCAAGGTTGGGAACCCTGGCCTGAAGGAGAGAAGGGAAATGCTGCCCCCTGGTGGCTCTCACAAAAAGGGCACGTTATCGCTGGGGGGTAATTTCAAAGCTAGGCTCAACCCCAGCCCCTGATTTTAAAGGCAAGGCTTAGCCGTAGAATGTGTGCATTAAGAAGAGTGCCTCTAAGTGTGTGCAGAGTGCCCTCCCCTCTTGCACAGCAATGGTGCTTCAAGGTTAAAGGGCAGGTTTGTCAGCCGCCCTCTCTCCAGACACCGACCTTCAAGCTCTTCCCTGCGCCCCTCCTGAAGGCAAACAGGGCCTTCCTCAAGGCTGGGGCTGCCCAGAGCCCACCCCGCTCTCCGTGGGGGGCCCTCCCGCTCTTCCTGCAGCGACCCCCTCGGGCTGCTGAACAGGAGCCCTCTCTCTGCTGGCGCCTCCCCTCCCCTCCCTGGCCTGAGTCCACCCTGAGGGCTCCTGGTCGGGTCGTGGGGGACGGGCAGCAAAGCCAGCCTCCTCCTCACGCCAGGCCGTGAGTTCACAGGCTGGTCTTGATCCTGGCGCGCACTCTCCCTCCATCTAGACACACACACACACACACACACACTCTTGGAAAGCCCTGCACGGCTGGTCTGTCTCCAGATACTAGCTGCTGGGGTGCTGCTGCCACACACACACCCCCTTTAAGGTGCCCCCTCGGACTGGCCTCTGTGGGCTGGGCTTGGCCCCCCAGTCTGGGCCGATCCGGCGGGGTCCTTCCAGGGTTCCCTGCGGCCATTTTGGTTTGTTGCCAGGGGCGGGGGGGGGAGCTCTCCTGGCTGCAGCCTGGAGGGTCAAATACCTCCTTGCTTGCAGTGCATGCCGGGAAGGGCCAAGCCCTCCTGCCTCCGCCTTTGTGCCAGAAAGAGAGGGCTGGCGCACAAATCCAGCCCTCGCTGGTTCGCCACTAACCGCCTCAGCAGTGATCCGTGCAGGTGCGTCCGATGTTTGTGGCCCTGCGGAGGCAGGATGCCTCGCTCTCCCCGCCCCCCCTCCACAGCAAGCAGAGACGGGCCGTGGGGGCATCTGGGCCGGTGGGCGATCTCCTCTTGCTCTCTTCCCCACAGGCATCAGCAACCCCAAGCAGGCCAAAGATGCCCCCAAGAACTTCACCTTTGACTACTCCTACTGGTCTCATACCTCGGTGAGTTTCCTGGGGTTGGCTGTGTGGGGGCGGGGGCAGGGGGGGGGCTCTGGCCTGGCGGGGCGGGGCGGGAAGCGGCGAGAGGAAGTTGCTGCAGCGGCCTGGCTGAGGGCCTGGGCAGCGCTTGGGGCCAGAGCCCGAGGCGGGGTGGGGGGGGCGTTGCCGCCCCTGGAGCCCCCCCCCGGCAATCCTTGCTCCCTCCCCCAGGAGGAGGACCCCAACTTTGCCTCCCAGGGGCAGGTCTACAAAGACATTGGCGAGGAGATGCTGCTGCACGCCTTTGAGGGCTACAATGTCTGCATCTTTGCCTACGGCCAGACGGGCGCCGGCAAGTCCTACACCATGATGGGGAAGCAAGAGAAGGACCAGCAGGGCATCATCCCTCAGGTGCTGCTGCTGGGCGGGCAGGGGCTTGCGGGGGGGCTGGGGGCCCACCTGAGGGCCAGGGCAGTGATGGCGGCTGGAACCGGAGGCCTTCCTCTCTCCCAGCCGGGGAGCTGTGGCTGGCTCTCGTGGCTGTTGGAGCCGTGGCTGGCCGGCCGGCCCCCCTCCCTCTTGTTTTGCAGCCGCCTTCCTGTGGCGCTCCTGCCGTCCGCGCTGCAGCACGGGGCCATCGGGAATGGGGAGGAGAAGGGCCTTCCCTCCGTGCCTCCCCGCACAGAGCCCCCATCTTCTCCCTCCCTCCCCGCTTCTCCTTCCAGCTCTGTGAAGATCTCTTTGGCCGAGTGAATGAGAACCAGTCCCCCAACCTCTCCTATTCCGTGGAGGTCAGTGCTGCCGCCCCCGCCCCATGCTGTCAGCCCCACTTCCTTGTGGGGTGCCCCTTTCATGGCGTTCTCTGGCGCAGGTGAGCTACATGGAGATCTACTGTGAGCGGGTGCGGGACCTCCTGAGCCCCAAGAGCCGTGGGAACCTGCGTGTGCGGGAGCACCCCATCATGGGGCCCTACGTGGAGGACCTCTCCAAGCTCGCGGTCACCTCCTACGAGGACATCGCTGACCTCATGGACTGCGGCAATAAGGCCAGGTACACCCTCCCCTGACTCGGGCACAGGAAAGGTGGGCGGTGGGGGGGGGGGCGACTCGAGGAGGACAGGGGAGGGGCTCATGTTTCCTGAGAGTGATGCACAGGAGGGGCAGGCCGAGACTGGAAGGAAGAGCGTTCCATGCACAAGCACTTGGGGGTTAAGGAAGGGGGGGGTGCGTGTAGAGGGGCGAAGGGAGGCTGGGGTGGGGGGGCTGGAGCATAGGGGTGGACGCCCCCCCTCACAGGCCCCTCCTCCTTCCCCCCTCCCAGGACGGTTGCTGCCACCAACATGAATGAGACCAGCAGCCGTTCACACGCGGTCTTCACCATCGTGTTCACCCAGCGCCGCCATGATGAGCTTACGGACTTGGACACTGAGAAGGTGAGGGGGTGCTGCAGTCACGGGGCGGGGGGGGTGGAGGAGGGGGGGAGCAGAGCATTCTGGGAAAGGCTCAGTGAGGAAGTGGGTCCCAGCCCTTGCCAGGGGAGACTCGTCCCCCCCCCCTGCCTGCCTGCCTCTTTCCTCCCCTCCACCGCCTTCTCCCTGCCCACCTCCTCTCTCTTCCCAGGTCAGCAAGATCAGCCTGGTGGACCTGGCTGGGAGTGAGCGAGCAGATTCCTCGGGAGCGAAGGGCATGAGGCTCAAGGTGAGAGGGGTCGCCCGCTGGTGGGGAGGGGCTGGCCTTGAGCGGCCTCTGGCGCAAGGAGTGCGCACTCCTGGGGCTTGTGCTGACGGGGGGGTCTCTCTCTCTCTCTCCCCCCCCCTCCCGCTGCTGCCTCCCCCTTCCAGGAAGGCGCCAACATCAACAAATCGCTGACCACGCTGGGCAAAGTCATTTCCGCCCTGGCAGAGATGGTGAGCTGGCTGGGCAGGGCGGTGGCCTCTTGGGTTCTGCAGAGGCCCAGAGATGGCCTCTGCCGGGGAGGGGGGAGGCACCTCTGAGGCTCCGGGGGGGGGGGATGCTGGGGCTGCTCCTCCCTTCAGAGCAACTGGCCAAGAGGGAGGACGGAATTCAGCCCCAAGTGGTGGGGGCGGGGGGGTGTTGCAAGGCAGGGTCCCTCTGGCTCCATCATGTCCAGCCCCCTGCTTGCCACAGGGAGTGGCCCCCAGCCCCCTCTGGGAGGCCCACCAGCAAGGCACGGAGGCAGCAGTTCTCTTCCACTGTCTGCTCTTCAGAGGCACTGCCACTGCACATGGAAGTTCCATTCATCCTTGGACAGACTCCCCCCCCCACTCCATGTGCTGCAGAGTCCTACAGGGTGGCAGTGGGAGGGGGCCCCTGGTTCCTTGTCTCATCCTCTTCTCCCACCCACCCACCTGCCCAGCAAAATAACAAGAAAAAGAAGTCTGAATTCATCCCTTACCGTGACTCAGTCCTCACCTGGCTTCTGAAAGAGAACTTGGGTGAGTGCAAAGTGAGGATTGGGGCGGGGGGGGGCAGGCCTGGGGGTGGTGGCAGGACGTGGGGTTGCCTTGCGTGGAGGTTGAAGGGGGCTCCCCCCCCCCGCCAGTCTGAGGCGGCCTTTTGTATGTCGTGACGTCTGAGCCCCCTCGAGGCATTGGGGGCGGCTGGATCGTGGGCTCTCCGCTGGGTGGCTTTGCTGCCTTCCTCCACCTGGCAGGAAAGATCTCGGGGGCCGCTTCGCAAGGGGGAGCCGCTAGGAATGGACGGTGTATTTTCTCTCCAGATCGGCATCACCTCCGTCTCTTTCTCTCTCCCCCCCCGCCCCCATTTCTGTTTCTCAGGGGGCAATTCCCGCACAGCCATGATCGCTGCACTCAGCCCAGCCGACATCAACTACGAGGAGACGCTGAGCACCCTCCGGTGAGCTGAGGGGGGCAGGTGGGTGTGGGGAGGGCTCCAGTTACCAGGCACCCCCACCATGGTTTTCGCCAGAGTAACGTCCCTGCTCCTCAGCGCTTAGGATGCGGAAGAGCCCAGGTGCCGTCCCAGGCAGGCAGCGTCCCAAGGTGGGGCTGGGGAAGACCCCTGCCTGAAGCCCTGGAGGGCTGTTCCTGGTCAGGGCAGACGATGCTGACCCAGATGAGCAGGGCTGCCCTAAGGCGGCCTCATGCGTGCCTCCCCCCGCTCGTTTGCTGAACTCTTCTTCCCACCCCACCCCACCAGTTATGCTGACCGTACGAAGCAGATCCGCTGCAACGCTGTCATCAACGAGGACCCCAATGCCCGGCTCATCCGTGAGCTCAAGGAAGAAGTGGCCAGGCTTCGAGACCTCCTCTCTGCTCAGGGGCTGCCGGCTACCCCCTTTGATGGTGCGAAGGGTGGGGGGCGGGAGGACCCTGGCCGGGCAGGGTGTGTGTCTGTGTCCGTCCCTGCATGAGCCACCGCAGAGATACGGCCCGGAGAGCCGAATGAAGCCCTCGCTAGCAGTAGGCAGGCAGGGAGCCGAGAGGTGGGGAACATCTCCAGCCCTGGCAGAGAGGTTGGAGTTCGCCAGACCCTCATGAGTGCCGTGGGCGGGGGGCACACAGGGGCGGAACGCCAGCCCTTCCCGGCTTCTCTGGCTGTTGGGGGAGGGCGGGGGGGCTGCGTTGGGGAGCATCTGCTCCTGCCTTTCTGAATTGGCAGCGGCCTCCTTGCTGCCCGTGGGGCTGGTTCCATCAGGGCTGATGATGGGAGACGCGTGCGGTTTCTGACTCGGGGTGTGTGTGTGTGTGTGTGTGTGTGTGTGTGTGTGTGTGTGTGTGTTTCAGGCTCCCAGCCCGAAGACCCAGGCGGCGGACTGGATGCTCCGGCCTTGTGCTTTGCCCCGACGGCTGCCGCCGCCGCCTCCCTCCTGCTGGAGCCCCTCGCACACAATGGGGAGGCAGAGCCGTACCCCGCCCTGGAGGGGCAGATCATCTGCACGGAAGAGGCCATGGAGAGGCTTCAGGTGAGGCGCGTGCGGGGGGGGTGTCCTTGGGAGAGAGAGTCGCTTGGCGGGCTTGGCCGTTGCCCCGGAGTACCAGGATCCCACCTCCAACGCTCCCTACTCTCTAAACAAGCCCAGAATGTTCTGCTCTGCCATCAGTGATGTCTGATCACTGCAGACAGCAAAGCACTATCATTCGGAGCAGGTTCTAATGGCTAGTCAGAGCCGCTGTGTGGAGCCCCCGTGTTCAGAGCCAGTCTACCTGAAACCCGGAGGGCTTTCTGTTGGGGCCTCTGTTGGAGATGGAAGGCTCGTGCTGAGCCCTCCGCCCTTCTACAGACCAGGAGAATCTGGCTGGCTTCCAGTGAAGCAGGAGCTGCCACCGGGGCTCCCAGGCCCTGCAAGGAAGGAGACCACCTTCAGGGGGACCCTTCGGCCGCGGCGTCTTCTGCAAGCAGAACTCTCTGCCGGATGCTGGGTCTTGTGAGGCCTGGCGGGGCGTCCTCGTCCCCCTTGAGGCAATAGTTGCTTTTGAAAAAAAACATTCAACACACCTCTTTTTTTAAGAGGCTTTTTAACCTCTCTCTTTGCTTATATCCGGTAGGTTCTTTAGTTTTTAGTTTTTCATCATTCTCAATTTCTAGCTTTTACAATAACTGTGCATTGGAAACTTAATTCTGATGGTGGTTTTAGCCTGGCTTCTAGCTTGTGTTTACTTAATTTGGTTAAATTTATTACTTTTATTTTACATTTTCGTGAGCTGCCCCGAACAGTTGTGTACTGGAGGGGCAGGGTAAATATTTTCAGCCAGTCAACCAACCAACTAGGCGGGCGCATCCTCAGCAAATTCCCCCCACCCAGCTCAGCCTTCGTTTCCAGCAGGGGCCAGCCAGATGCCCCAGGGGAAGCCCACCAGCAGGGCAGGAAGCCCAGGAGCCTCCATGGAGGCTCGCTCCTCCGCAGGGCTGCCGGCCTCTTTGGACTCTGCTCTGAGAATCCAGGCGCCTGCCAGCTCCTCTTCCTGAGCAGAAGGGATGGGGTGGGAGGGAGAGGGGGCCCCCCCCACCACAGGCTTCCTAGGCGGAGTTTGCCCTGAGCGCCTGCTCTCCTGCCCTGCTAGGAAACGGAGAAGATCATTGCTGAGCTCAACGAGACCTGGGAGGAGAAGCTGCGGAAAACGGAGGCCATCCGGATGGAGCGGTGAGTGCGGGGGCTGCTGGAGGAGGGGCTGGCTGCCCCCTGGCCTTTGGTGCCTGGCCAGCCTGGAGGCTCTGGCCGGCGTGGACATCCAGTGTGGAAGGCATGCAGGCCTTCCTCTGGCTGGGGGTGGGCTCCCTTGCCCCCCACCTTGCCGCTAGCGGAGGGAGGGCAGTGCTTGTGCGGCATATTGCATTGCAGAGCATCGGCCTGGGGGGCGGGGGGGGCACGGGGTGCTCGCCTGTCTCATCTCGCTCTGCATGCCAGCCCCGCCCGTCAGAGAGAACGGAAATGTGGGACTCCAGCTCTCTGGCTGACGGGTGCCCCCCCCTCTTGCTCCCCCCCCCGCAGGGAAGCTCTCCTGGCGGAGATGGGGGTGGCGCTCCGTGAGGATGGTGGCACGGTGGGAGTCTTCTCTCCCAAGAAGGTCAGTGTGCGAAGCAGCAACACATACCCGTGGGGGTGGGGGGCATCCGCTCTGCCATGGGGCCGAGCCCCCCCCCCCCCGCCCGCTTGACCTTGTAGTTGCCTTGTGTGAAAACGGTCCAGGTGTGTCTTGGGCGGGGCGGGATTGGGAATAAGTAAATCAACTTGTGGGGAGTTTGGGTGTGTCCCAAAGACGTGGATCAGGAGTTGTTGCAGCCGGTGTAAAACGCCCACCACCCCCAGCCACGGAGGGCCTTCTCTGGGGCCCAAGTCCGAGAACCCCTGGCTTAGATGAAGAGGAGCTTGGAACTGGCTTCCTGGCAGCAGCCCCCGGGTGGCGCCAGTGGCACGGTCGGAGCGGGGCCCGCAGGGACCCCTTGAGCCTCTGCGTGTGCAAAGGCCGCCCAGCCGCTGACCCTGCCCACGTCTTCTGCAGACGCCGCACTTGGTGAACCTGAATGAGGACCCGCTGATGTCGGAGTGCCTGCTCTATCACATCAAGGATGGCGTCACACGGTGAGGGTCCCT
Organism: Hemicordylus capensis; assembly: GCF_027244095.1. Taxonomy (NCBI): domain Eukaryota; kingdom Metazoa; phylum Chordata; class Lepidosauria; order Squamata; family Cordylidae; genus Hemicordylus; species Hemicordylus capensis. The sequence goes on along the minus strand of NC_069662.1, from coordinate 880,048 downwards.
GGGCTCTGGTGGTGGACTTGCAGGTGGGGCCCATGGCGCCCGGAGCCGCTCCCGGCCCGCTCCCCCTTTCTGCCCCTGGCTCCGGCTGCCGCTGCCGCCCCCCGCCCCTGACTCTGCCGTCTCTGCCCAGAGTCGGCCAGCAGAACGTGGACATCAAGCTGACGGGGCAGTTCATTAAGGAGCAGCACTGTGTATTCCGAAGCGTCGCCAGCGAGTCCGGAGAAGGTGAGGGGTGGGGTGGGGTGGGGTGGGGTGGAGGGGTCTGCAGGGGTTCAGGCTTTCCCTCCGGGTCGCCGTGAGTTGGGTTCTGACTTGCCCTGTCATAACCACGTTTCCTCTCCCCTCTCTTGTGCTTGCGTGGAGCAGGTTGGCCTGGCCATGGGGCAGAGTGCCAACAGGTATCGGACTTGCAGGATGGAGGGGTGGGGTGGGGTGCGTCACCAGGGGACCAGACTGAAGATCCCCACTTCCTCCCCCCGCCGCATGTTCTCCCCACCACCACCACCACCACTCTCTTCCCTCCTGAAATCCCGCTGCTGGCCTCCCTCCTATGTGCCTCTGTCCCTGTCAGCAAATGGGGCCAGCCTGGGGCTTTGCTGTGGGGGGCCCCCCAGGTCCTGCCGCCTGCCTGCCCTCAGCCCTGGCCCTCTCTCTTGCAGTGGTGGTCACACTGGAGCCCTGTGAGGGTGCAGAGACCTACGTCAACGGGAAGCCGGTGATGGAGCCCCTGGTGCTGAGATCAGGTAGAGTGGTGCAGCTCACGAGCTGGGCGGGCGGAGGGAGGCATTTCCGCCCAAGGCTTTTGCACCGGCCGTCCCGTGGGAGCTGCTTCTCCAGCAGGCCCCAAGAACCGTAGCGGGGACAGGGAGACTCCGGAGGCTGAGAAGAGACCACCTCGGGCACGGCAGAGAGACCCGCCCGCTACCCAGGGGCAGGGCGGGACGGGCCCTGCTCAGATCTGGGACGCCATGGAGGGAGAGAGGTGGATCTGGCGCCTAGGGGCAGGGCTGTGCTCTGGCCTTGCTTAGCCAGAGTCGGAGCTTGGTCCGGCTGACCCAGGGCCGTCCGCTCTGACCGGCTGCAGCTCTTCCGGAGTCCTGGGCAGGAAGAGGGCTGTCTTCTCACCTGCTGCCACCTGGTCCTTTGAACTCGGGCTGCACCACTTTGGCCCCACGACCCATGTTGGACCGACTCCTCGCATCCCCAGCCACTGTGGCTGACCAGGATGATGGGAACTATAGTCCAAAGGCCGCTGGAGGGCCGAAGTCACGCAGCCCAGTTTGAAGTCACTGGTGCCCGGGCCTGAACCTGTGGCCTCCTGCCCACAAAGCAGGGCACACACACACACCCCCCCCACACACAGCAGAGTTATGGGCCCAGCCCCACATACAGTTCTGTCCTGCCTTTTGGTCCCAGGACTGAGACGGGGGTTCTTGAGTGTGGGTCCTCCTGCTTGACTGATTTCTCTCTCTCCCCCCCGCCTCGCCCCAATCAAGGCAACCGTATCGTGATGGGCAAGAACCACGTCTTCCGCTTCAACCACCCGGAGCAGGCCCGGCTGGAGCGGGAGCGCAATGCCCCCATCGAGAGCCAGGTGGAGCCGGTCGACTGGAACTTTGCTCAGCGGGAGCTGCTGGAGAAGCAGGGCATTGATATCAAGCTGGAGATGGAGAAGAGGTGGGTGCCCCTGCGGGGGACGTGGGTGTGACCTGGCTGGAGGGCAGAAGGAGGAGGCCCCCAAGCCCGAGCAGGGCTTCCTGGAGGCTGGGCCGGTGGGAAGGGTGGGCGGGCTCGGGTGCAGCCTCTGTGGCAAGGCAGGGAGGGACCACCACCAGAAGGCTGCCAGGGGAGCCGTTCTCAGGAGGCAGGGACTTTCCTTGCTCCCAGCTGAAGGCGCCTTCTACAGGTGCTACACGTCCTCGCTGTGGTCGGCTTTTTATTACTGTGTGTGGGGACACTTTTTCACAAGGCAATCGCATGGACACAGAGGAGAAAATTCGCCTTCTTGTGATGGTGCTGCTGGAACCACCTGGCCCATGAGCCACTCACTGGAGCTTGGGGAGGAGGAAGCTGCCGTAGACTGAGTCAGACCCTGGGTCCGTCTAGCTCAGTCTTGTCTTCACAGGCTGGCAGGGGCTTCTCCCAGGTTGCAGAGGCAGGAGTCTCTCTCAGCCCTCTCTTGGAGATGCTGCCGGGGCGGGAACGTGGAACCTAGGTGCTCTTCCCAGAGCGGCCCCATTATCCCCTGAGGGGAATATCCTCCAATGCTCACACATGGAGTCTCCCATCCTAATGCCAACCAGGGTGGACCCTGCTTAGCCAAGGGGGCAGTTGGTGCTTGTTGCCACCAGGCCAGCTCTCCTCCTCCTCCTCCTCCTCCTCCTCCTCGCCTTGAGGTTTGCTTCCAGCCCCTGAGGAGTGTTTCTCGTTCTCTCCTGTCCCTGCCTGCCCCACTCCAGACTGCAGGACTTGGAGACCCAGTATCGGAGGGAGAAGGAGGAGGCGGACCTGCTTCTGGAGCAGCAGAGGCTGGTAAGCGTGGGGGTGGGGGCGCTCCCACGACAGGAGGGGGCGGGATGCGTGCAGAGCTGATCGGTTGGTGCTGCACATGTTCGTGGCGGCAGCAGCCCCTTAAGGGGTGCATCAGGGAAAGGCTTGACGGGCAAGCAGAAGGCTGCTGGTTGAACATGGCTGGGCGAGAGGAGGCCGTGGCCAAGCCCTCCTGGATTCTACCCAAGACAACCCCGGGGGGGGGCTCTGTGGACGCCCGGAGTTGACACCGACTCGACGGCACAACTTGACTTTCTTAGTAGTGACGGCAACTCTGGTTCTGGCCGCTGTGCGGGGGGCAGGGGCATGGGGGGACCCCCGTCCTCAGCCCTCCTTCTCCGTCCTCCCTCCCCGTGCAGTACGCGGACTCCGACAGCGGCGACGACTCTGACAAGCGCTCGTGCGAGGAGAGCTGGCGCCTCATCTCGTCGCTGCGCGAGAAGCTCCCGGCCACCAAAGTGCAGACCATCGTGCGCCGGTGCGGCCTGCCCAGTTCGGGCAAGAAGCGGGAGCCGCTGCGCGTGTACCAGATCCCGCAGCGCCGGCGGGTGGCCAAGGACCCCCGCTGGCTGACCCTGGCCGACCTCAAGATGCAGGCGGTCAAGGAGATCTGTTACGAAGTGGCGCTCAACGACTTCCGGCACTCCCGCCAGGAGATCGAGGCCATGAGCATCGTCAAGATGAAGGAACTCTGCCGCTTGTACGGCAAGCGCGACCCCAACGAGCGGGACAGCTGGCGCGCCGTGGCCCGCGACGTGTGGGACACGGTGGGCGTGGGGGAGTCCGATGGCAGCGGCCCCGGGGGAGGAGGGGCCGCTGACGGCCGAGCTGGCGCCCCTGGCACCGACGTGGAGGACCTCCGAGCTCACATCGACAAGCTGACCGACATCCTTCAGGAGGTGAAGATCCAGAACAACATGAAGGACGAGGAGATCCGGGCCCTGAAGGACCGCGTGGTCAAGATGGAGCGTGTGATCCCCATCTCTGCCCAGGTGAGCACTTCACTGCTCTGGTGGCAGGAGGCTCCGCCAAAGTGGCCTTCGCTCTTCCATCTACCCCACCCTGCTCCTTTCCACAGGGCCCAGCCGGCTGCTGGCAGGAAGGCAAGGGGCCTCCCCAGCAAACTGGCATTCAGTGGCATGCTGCTGCTGAACACGGAGGCTCCATCTGGATGGCACTTGACTGACCTCCCCCTCCATGCTCCTCCTCTGATCCCTTCTTAGAGCCACCCAAGCCAGTGGCCACGGCGGCCTCTCGCGGTGGCACATTTCCCAAGCGGGGGGGGGGGGGGAGTTGGCTGCCTTCTCCAAGTTCCAAAAGCCCAAGTGCTGAAGGGAGCCGTCTGGGGCTGTTGGGGGAGCTGGCCTTCCCCCTTGTGGGGCACACAGGTCTCCGTGGGGCCTCTCCGTGCAACTCTGCACTGAGCGAGGACAGACGTTCCCTTGCTGGTCCCGAAGAAGAGTTTCTTCTCGTGGTATTTCTGCACCACGCATCATCATTCCCTCTCTCTCTCTCTCTCATGCTCCCCTAGAGGTTTATAAGACGACGGGTTCGTTCACACGGTCCCAGCCAGGGTCAGAGAGCCGGGCAGGATCGGGGGGGGGGGGAGGCGGCGGAGGGGAGAGCGGTCGGGTGGGCCCTTCCCAGCGCCTCTCCTGCACATTTAACCGGGGTGGGGGTGGGGGGCTAGAAAGCTGCCTGGCCCAGCTTGTGCCTCCCCCACCTGCACAGCGGGGGTGCTCCCAGCTCTCCGGCCCTGGCTGTGCACCCCACCCCCCCGCCCCCCCCCACGTTGCTTGTTTGAACTAATCTTGTGTCGGGGCGGGGGGGCGGGAAAGTGAGTGCAGCGTGGGCGTTTCCCCTTCCCGGGCAGCAGGCCATCACCCGGTCTGCCTCCTCGGTATCCCGCCAGCAACCCCAGCCCCTCCTGCTGCACGGCTCAGCCCACTCCGAGGCCACCCTGGTGATTCCTCGTTGGCTGCAAGCGCTTCCCGCAGTGAAGAAGCTCCTGGTGGCTCTTCCCAGGCAGGGCCATCTCTCGCTTGGGACGGACGGACGGGGGGTGGGGGGCAGCGGGGGCCAGCGGGCTTCGGGGCAGGCCAGGGTCCTGACCGGACCGCCCTCTCCCCCCCTCCCTCCCTCTCTCTCTCTCCCCCATCTCAGGAAGATGAAGACCTGGAGAACGAGTGGGGCTCGCTGCTCTTTGCCGAAGGCCTCCTCGTCTCCTCGGAGGGGGAAGCCAAGGAGCGGGCCAGCAGCCCCGACACGCCGCCCTGCCCGAAAGAGGAGTCCTCGCCCTCGCCCTCGCCCTCCTCGCCCTCCTCCTCCTCCTCCTTGGAGCGGGTCTCCCGCCTGATGGAGAAGGACCCGGCCTTCCGCCGCGGGCGCCTCCGCTGGCTGCGGCAGGAGCAGGCCCGCCTGCAGAACCTGCAGCAGCAGCAGCTGGCCAAGGCCTTGCGCCGGGGCCAGGCCCACCCGCTGCCGGGCAAGTTCATCCCCCCCCAGGACTGCAAGCTGCGCTTCCCCTTCAAGAGCAACCCCCAGCACCGCTACTCCTGGGGGCCCAACTCCGCCTTCATGGTGGGGGGCGGGGAGGAGCCGCCGGCCCCCGGCAGGGAGGGGGCCCCCCACCCGCCTGCCAGCCCCACCCCTGCCCGGCGGAGCAGCCCCGGCCCCCAGCAGAAGCGTGGGGCCCAGCCCAGCCGGCGCAACTCCCTGGAAGGGGGGCAGCAGCGGGGCCGGCGGGGCCAGGCCCAGGAGCACGGCCAGGCCCGCAAGCACAACTACTACCCCCGCCAGCACCAGCCCTACCCCCAGCACCGGCCCAGCAACCCCGGCAGCACCACCCCACCCCGCATGCGCAGGCAGCGATCGGCACCCAACCTGCAGCAGGAACGCGAAAGCACCGTCTGAGGGGGGGGGCGATGCTGGAGGAGCCGGGGAGGGGAGGGGCTGCCAGCTCATCTCCCCCCCCCCCACAGAGGGCAGCCAAAGAGAGGCGGGGCTGTGCCTGTTGGACTTCTGCCTCGGACTCCATCAGGAGGAACAGACAGGACTGGCGCCGTGCCACGAGGGGTTGCTGTGCGCGGTGGGGGTGGGGGGAAGAGACTCGGGAAGGGGGCCGTGGGGGGTCTGCAGTGCGACGACGGGGGGAGGGGGGCGGTCAGGGTGAGCAGAGCCCCCTTGGAGGAGGGCTGCTGCTTGTAGGAAAGCCAAAGAAGAGAGAGGGTCTGGGGCGGGCAGGAGGGCTGCCGCTGTGGGGAGCGCGGGAAGTCTGTGAGGGTCTGGAGCAAGGAGGGCAGCTTGTCAAGAGAAGCGGAGTGGGGGGAGGAGTTGAGCAGGAGGGAGGGAGGGGCCCAAACGCCTCTGCAGCCCCCCCCCCCGCCGCCTGCGTTGTGTTGGGACTGTTGGCTGGAGGCTGGTTGTGCTTGGCCTGCGGCCACCGGGGCCCCCTTCTCTCTCTGCCTGTGTTGGGCTTTTTTGGTGTTGGTGGGGGGGGGACCCACAATCACTGCCCCTCTCCGGCTGGGGCACCTCTTGCCCTGGAATGTGGCAGAGGCCCCCACTCTGTGTGGCGGAGGGAGGCCGGGGCCAGCATCCTCTCCCCTCCCTTCTGTGGCAAAGGGCCCAGAGACTTGGGTGGGGGCCCTTAGCAGGAGTGCACCCCCCCCCGCAGCCTCCCCTTCCCCTCTGCCAGGCTGCACGCCAGCCAGGGCTTTGGGCTTGCTGCTGCTCCCCTGTGTGTGCGTGCGTGGGGGGGGGTCTACATCCCTGGGGGCTGCTGCTACTCCCCAGGGCCACATCTCTCAGTGCGTGGAGGAGGGAGGAGCGTGGCCCAGCTGGCTTGCCTCTGGCCGCGGCATCACCCCCCCCCCCCCCCGCCCGCTCTTGTGAGGTTGGGCTGCCCTCATGCCAAAGTTACCCTCCCAGGGGCTTCCCCTGCCCTGGCTTGGATGATTTTCACCCCAGCTGGCCCAAAATGCTGCAGAGTAAGCCCCAAGGAGATCCTCCCCCCCCCCCCGCCCGCTTTGGAGTTGCCAGAGGGTGTTGGCAAATCAGAAAACTCTGGGTGTGTGTGTGGGGGGGTCACTGCTGCCTTTCCAGCGTTGCTTCTTGGGGTGTCCTTGATGGGTTTTCTGGTGCTGCGTGTGGGTTTCTCTCCTCTAGAGACTTGGGGTGGGGGGGTCTGCAAACGGGAGGGGTGTGCGTGCGTCTGGTCTGTGGCAAAGCCCCTCCTGGGCGGACCCTGCTGGAACTGACCCTGAAGAGCCCCCCCAGCTCCGGTTCAATAAAGGTGGCAACCACTCCCTTGGCTCCCTCATTACAAACGGGGGGGGGGGCTGTGGGGAGGAGGAGGGCGTGGGGGGGCTTGGCAGACACCCTGCCCCACTTAGTCATTTACAGAAGTGGGGGGGGGAGGGCCGCCTCTTCTGCCTGAGGCAGAGAGCGGTTTCTCTTGGCTGCAGCAGCCCGAAGGGTGGTGGCACCTGGCTGCTGCCCCCTCTTGGGTTGGCCCCCCAAGTCCCCCCCCCCGCTGCTCCGAGCAGGCCGCAGTGGGAGGAGGCCAGAGGCGGGCAAAGTCTCTCTCTCCCTCGTGGGGTGCTGCGTTTTATTTCAAACTTGGATGGCTGGAAAGTCGTCCAGGCTCAAGCGGGTCAAGCAGCTCCGCTGGTGGGAGGGCAGGCCTGAGCGCCCCACTGCTTGCCTCCTGGCCCCTCCCCGCAGATGTTCCAGCTCCACCGGAACCCTTGGTGGGGGGGGCATGGCTGTGGGGGCCATTTGGGGCAGCAGCAGTCAAGGAGAGAGAGGCCTCCCCCCCTCCCTCAGCCTGGGAGCTCCTCTCCCAGAGCCGTGGCCCCCAAAGCAGGAGGGGCCAGCCCGGTCAGTAGTCCAGTTGCCGCCTCCCAGCAGGTGCAGACTCCTCCTCTGGCAAGGGGCGGGATGGGCTCAGCTCTGGAGGAAGGCCGCTGTGAGGAGACCTGTTGGACGGAGGGAGAGAGGAAGAGCAGGGAGGAGGCTGCAGGAACCCACCGCCCCTCTCCGGGCAGGAAAGCACCCACCCCGTGGGGGGGGGGGCTCCAGCAGGGCATGATGGGAATATCCCTCTACCCGGCTGCCTGCTAGCCCAGTCTGACCCTCGAGTGGCCCGTGGTGCTTCCTGGCCAGCCGTCTCGAGGTTTCGACTCCCAGGCCCTCTCAATGAGGCCCGCCCCCTCCCCACAGACAGAGGGTCCTACCGAGGATGTAAGCCGCCACCAGCTTCTGTGGGGGGGTGACGTGGAGGATGGACGGCAGCAGTTCGCTGGGCTGACCCTGCAGCGGGAGCATGAGCACGCCCAGGCAGGCAGCGGCCATCGCCAGGTAGAGGAGAAGAGGCCGCGGGGGTGCGAGTGGGCCTGCAGGGGAGGGAGAGGGAAAGTAGTTGCTTGCCTTGCATTCCTGTCCTCGGAGACTGCGGCTCCCAAAGGGCATCTGGCCAGCCCTCCTGGGTACCAGTCTCTTCTCTCCGGGGGGGCGGGCTTCTGCCTCATACAGTGGGGAGGCGATAGGGGAAAGAGGGGGTCCGGGTTGCCCCCTCCCCCGCCTTCTCTTCGTGCCCTTTTGTTCCGGTTTGGGACTGTTAACGGGTTCAATCTGCTTAGTTTTCGCTCCGGAGGGGGCGGCTCACCCCTCTCTTAGGGCGGGGGGCTCGGGAGGCGCTTGCTTGGCCAGTGCTAGGAGGCAGCTGCTGAGGCCTAGATGCGGGCTCCGGAGGGGCTGATGGGCTACTGGGTGGGTGTTACAAATACAAGGAACATTTACAGACCGCTTTTCAACCAAAGCGGTTTGCAGAGATATAAATAGATAGATAGATAGAGGGCTGCCCTGTCCTCAAAGGGCTCACAATCTAAAAAAGAAACACAAGATAGACACCAGGGATGCTGTGCTGGGGGTGGAGAGGGCAGCTGCTCTCCCCGTGCTCAATCAAGAGAATCGCCCCTTTGAAAAGGTGCCTCTTGGCTCAGTGAGCAGGAGCGGAGGGGTCTGGCTTCGCGCGGGGTCTTGAGGCCTTCCGCTACAAGCAGGGGCAGCTGGCTTTTGCCTAAGGCATGATTTGGAAGTATGTGGGGCGGGCCCCCCTCCCCCCCTTCCTTTCTGCTCGTCCACCGGAGACTCACCAGGGCAGAGACTCACCAGGACCCAGCGGCATAGGATTTGCCCCATGCCCTGTCAGGGCCCACTGCTGCCCTCTGCGTGCTGAGCCAGGGTGGCCACGTCCTCGGAGCAGCGTCACGAGAGGCGCTTTCCTCCCATCAGACACACCTGGGGAGGTGCAGGGGGGGGGGAGAGAGCGAGAGCGAGATGGGGCCCGCGGCGGTGCCTTGCCCCCTCGAGGGGGTCCCCCCGCGCCCCGCTTTTGGTCTGCTGGAAGCCCCGGTCCCGAACCACAGCGCGGATGAAGCTGGCAGCAAGCGAGGTGCACTCGGCACATGCTCAAAGGTCCCCTTCAGCTGGAGCGGGAGAGAGAAGACCCGTCCCGGGCCCCGGCCCTTCGCTCGAAGGGGGGCTTTCAGGCGTCCCAGTCCTGCCTCGGGAAGCTGCTACCCCTGGGCGGCTGGGTGGGCCCCTTTCCCATGGGAGGGCCTGGCGGGTGGCGGGCGCCTCCGGGCCCTGGCTGCCCCCTTGCAGCCGAAGGGCGGACACCGCCCCCGCAGGAGCCCCCTCGCTCACCAGCCGCCTCCTGAAGCTCCGCCTCTGCCTCGCCTGGATTGGCCCCAGGCGTCCCCTCTGTGGCCGCCCATGGGCGGGGCCTCTCCTTTCCCCTCTCGCTATTGGCCAGCGCCTCAGGAAAACCCCTGCCCGCTTTCAGGGACCTCCCGCAAAGGCCACGCCCGCCGCACGCGTCCTCATTGGCCCAGCTGCCTTCTGCGTCACATACACCGCCCTCAGAGGTTCCCTCCTACGCCGGGCCCCGCCCCCTGGGCTCCCCAACGGACTTCCCTGGCGCGTTTTGCGGCTGCTGGGAAGAAGCTGCGCTCGGGCAGATATCGATCTCTCGATCGCCCAAACTTTCGTTTCTGTGCGGTTAACAGTAACATAAAACAATTAAAACACACATAAAAAAAACAATTCAACAGTTTAAAATCAACCACAGAATTAAAACCTAGACATTTTTAAAAGCTGAAAGAGCTTGGGAGGAGAGATGGGTGTTCAGATGTTTTTTAAAACAGTCACCTCTAGTGACTGTTGCTGGTGTCTATCTTGTTTCTTTTTAGATTGTGAGCCCTTTGAAGACAGGGAGCCACCTTTTTTTAAAAATTATTTCTCTGTGTAAACCACCCTGAGCCATTTTTGGAAGGGCTGTATAGAGATCTAATAAACAAACAAACAATATTACCGGGGCACGTCTGTTAAGAACCACACGTGTCGGGAATGAACATGATGATTATTACATTTTATATCCCGCTTTTCCTCCAAGGAGCCCAGAGCGGTGTACTACAGACTTGAGTTTCTCTTTCACAACAACCCTGTGAAGTAGGCTAGGCTGAGAGAGAAGAGACTGGCCCAGAGACACCCAGCAAGTCTCATGGCTGAATAGGGATTTGAACTCGGGTCTCCCCGGTCCTAGTCCAGCACTCTAACCCCTACACCACGCTGGTTGACAGGAGACTCGCCCCTTTGAGCACGGCCCAGGCAGGCAGCCCCTCCGGGCATAGCAGAGCCCAGGACCCGGCGAGATCACGAGCGTCAAAAAGAACCTCTCAGATCCGGCCCCGAACGCTGCTCCGAGGAATAACCCGAAGGGGGAGGGCGGTGTCGGTGAGGAGGGCCGAAAGAAGTTCTCCGGGCAAGTAGGCCCGCTTGGTAGCGAAAGGCACTCTGCACATGCTCGATAGAGCTCCCCTCCTGTCTCCAGCCAGGCGCTCCAACAGTGATCCTTCCATCCTCCCTTGCAGCACTCGGCCGGGACCTCTCCGCCCGGCCCGGCCCCCTTGGAGGCCACCTCCCCTCCCTCCCTGCTCCCACCCACCCGCGCGCGCACACACACACACCCAGCCACCCGCTTGTCATTCCACGCGGCGCGGAGGCAGGAGCAGCCTCGTCCGTCCCAGGCTCGCCGTCGTCCGTCCAGGCTCCTCCAGCCCAGCTCAGGGAAGGAAGCGCCCAGAAGCCACGGGGATGGAACCCGCCGCCCTCCGCCTCTTCCTCCTGCCCCCGGCCCTGCTGCTCTCGCTGCTGCAGCTGACTCGGGCCCAGAGCCCCCCGGCCGCCCCCGCCACCAACCACACCAGGTAGGGCGACCCCCACCCACCCTCCCCCTCCCAGAGGGGGCCCCCAGGAAGAGGACCGCCCCGCGCCTGACTCTCCTCGCTCGCCCCGCAGCCTGCCGGCTCTCTTTCCGCACTAGAGTCCTCCTGCAGCCTCCTCCCCAGATCATGTGGCCCCGCTCCCCACTCCTGATCAGAGTGGGGCGCCGGGCGGGGGGCGCAAGCCCTAGCCCCGCGGCGGCGGCGGCGGCGGGCTCCGACACATCTGGAAGGGTTTAGGCGAGAGGCTGCAGCAGCTGCTGCCAGGATTCCCAGCATTCTTGGAAGTGGCGTCAAGAGCTACTGGGGCAAAGGGGAGGAGGCCTCTTGGCCAGCGACGGGAGGCAACTGGCCCCCCTCCTGGCTGCCTGCCTCCAGCTTGCACTTGAACCCAGAGCTCTGCAGGAATGGGGCCCTCCTGGCACCCAAGGCTTGGGGGTATCCAGAGTGGCACGCCTGGCCCATCTCTGCCAGGACTCCCAAGCCCAGCCCCCCCCCCACTGCCCGATTCTCACTCCCCATCTCTCTCTCTCTCTCCCCAGGCCGGTCTTCCTCTGTGGGGGTGACCACACCGGAGACACGGGGTACATTGCCAGCGAGGGCTTTCCCAGCCACTACCCCCCAAGCAAGACCTGCACCTGGACCATTACGGTAACTAACCCTTTGGACGGGCGGAGCTTCCATGCAGAGAGGTACTGGGGCCCAGCCAGTCTCCCAGCCGCCGCCGCCGCTGTGTGTCCCTGCCCCTTCTCTTACCCAGATGACGGTGGGGCTGCTTGCAGTTCCACTCTGAGGTAAGGAAGGAGGTGCCCTGCACATGCTCAGAGGCCCTCTGCCATTGCACCTTCCTGCACCTCTTCCTGGACCGGGCTGTGCCGATGAAAATGTTCAGCCTTTGCCATGAGACGGGCATTAATCCGTAGTGAGGTCAGAGCGGCAGCGTTTCCCCCACCCCCACCCCCACTCTCCAGGCAGGGAGAGAGCTCTGCGTGCTTGCATCTGATCCGATGGGTGACTCCCCCCCCGCCCCATGTGGAGGTCTTCCCTTTGTCTCTCCACCTAAAAGCGTAGCACGATCTCTGAAGTGAGGTGCAGGTGAAACTTGGGGTGTGCATGGGAAGGGGGGTCCGCGTTTGGGAGCGCGTCCCAAGCACCCTCCGGAGTAGGCTTCCTCTCTTCTTGCCTTTTGCTCCAGCGACTGACTCCCTTCCTCCCACCGTCTCTGCCCAGCCTCTGCCTGCCCTCTGACCTCCTGCTCACTCCCCAGGTGCCCGAGGGCCAGGTGGTGATGCTCTCCTTCCGAGTGTTTGACCTGGAGCCGGACCCCACCTGTCGCTATGACCACCTGGATGTGTACAATGGGCACGTGGCGGCCGAGGCGCAGCGGCTGGGCCGGTTCTGCGGCACCTTCCGCCCAGGCGCGGTCCTGTCCACCAGCAACCACATGATGCTGCAGATGGTGTCGGACGAAGGGACGGGCGGGAGAGGATTCCTGGTGTGGTTCAGCGGTGGGCTTCCTCACATCAACGGTAAGGGGGGGGCCCTCCTTGCCAAGAAAGCCCCTGTTCCAGCTGCCCCTCCTCCACCCACAGGGCTCTGGACCGGAGCGCGGCACGCTGGGGAAATGGTGCTCACGGTAAAGGGAAGCCCAAGCCACAGTTGTCTGGAGAACGTAATCTTCAGAGTTGAATTCCTCTTTGATTTTAGCTGATTGTCCACTTCATCTGTTGTGGCTGCTGTTGTGCATGCAGAGGTTCACCTTTTCTGTTGGCCCCCAAATGACAACCACCCCCACCCCCACCACCCCGCATGTGCCAGGTGACCACAAACAGCCAATAGTGAACTCTAGGAGGATCTTGGAATGAGGGGGGGGGGGGCCTGTCTCTTAAATTGCTTGGAATTGTTGGAGAGGGGAAAGAGGCTTCTCCACCTCTTAGCCAGAGTCGGTTGCTCACACGTGTGCACAGAATGTGGGGCTTTCCAGCCGGGAATGTTGCTTCTGCTCTGCAGCCACCGTGACTCTTTGACCTTGGCCTGTTAGAACGGGAAGTGGAGAGAAGAGCCCGCGGAACCCCACAGCGGGGCACGGCCAGTGGGGAGAGGAGCCTGGAATGTGCACCCAGCTCCCAGACCAGAAGCCCCAGGAATGTCGGAGCTCCCATTCCCAGCATTTCTCACCACCTCCCATGACAGATCCAGCCAGGCACTCCCGTGAGCCATCTGCTGGCCTTTCTGAGTAGGAAGCATTGGTGCCCCCCCCCCCCCGCCCACCACCCTTTACGCCAACTCTGTTTGGGGTGGGGGGTGCAGGGTGTGGCTGGGGGAGAGAAGCCCATCAAACTAGCTTACGGCGTTTCCATCTTGGGCCCCCAAGCGGTGCCCCCCAGCGACTCCCACCAGCCCTTTGGCCTTGAGCCAGTGTGGCTGGGGATGGCGTGAGTTAGGGTCCCACATCTGGGGAGCCCAGGCGGGGAACCCCGGCCTCAGAGGGTGCCGCATTCTGGTTCGCCGTGGTGCCTAGACCAAGGGGAGAGGCAGCGTGGCAACGTGTGCCCCCTCCCCACCTCACCCTCGCCCGCTTGCCTCCCTCCCCCCCCACTCCCCATCCCAACGTACAGGCACTTTTTCTAGGGCGCCCAAAGGGACGGCGGAAATGGGGTGCCAATCATATAGGCTCCTGGGGGTTCTGGGGATCATGGCACTATTGGGATGGTGAGTATGAGACCCTGGGGGGACCCCCCCCTTTCCTAGCTGCAGCTACAGTGCCCCTCCTGGGGAGACTAGAGGGAAAGGCCTGGATTTGGCTTGGCTTCTTGCGGGGGGGGGAGAATGACCCTGCCTGGAAGGGGGCTGCCGTGGCTAGAAGCAAATGGGGGGGGGCTTGCTGAGGGGAAACCAGAAGAATCAGGAGGGGTTTGCAGGTGAGGTTGGGAGGGGCTTGCAGCTAGCAGCCCTGCCTTTCTCGGCCCTCCCGCCCCACTTCCTCCTCCTGAGCGGGATGGTGCTGGACGCTCCGCTTTTGGGTCCTTTCCACCTCCGTCCCCAGTTCCTCTGTAACTGGTCATTAGCAAGGATTCTGCGGTCTCCAGAGTGGGTGTTTTGCTAGGCAGGCCGTGGCTGCTGCGCTCCCTCTGGGGCCTCCTGCCCAGCCGCTCACCCCCTGGGCTGTTTGCAGAGCAAGCCCGGCTTCAGACCGTATGACGCCGGCTGGCCGGCCTGCCTGCCTGCCCCCCCCCGCCCCCCGCCCTTCCTTTGCAGCAGCTCCCCTCCAGTGGCGGTCTTGGGGCTTTGAACAGGGGCCCTAAGAGGGGCCCCGCCTCGTCCAGCCTCCCGTTTCCCACAGTGGGAAGAAGCCCACAAGCAGGAGATGGAGCAGCCCCCTCTCCGGCCTCTGCGCCTGGCTTCGTAGCCCTGAGCAGGCCGGTCCTCCTTGAATGTCTCCAAGCCCCTTTGAAAGCCCCCCCAGCTGGTGGCAGAGAATCCCACCGCTTCCGGAGGCACGGTGGGGAAAGGGCCGGCCCTCGGTTCCCTGGCCTTCCCTTTCATGGGGTGGCCCCTGGTTCGAGTGAGGTGAGTGAGGCACCGGTTTCCCACTCCCAGAGGCAAGGCCCACCGCCTGTGCCCCCTCCCCTCCTCTCCCACCCCAGCCGTGCCTTGGCAGCCTCTCCCTGCACGTGGCCCCCCAGGGGCGCCCTTCTGCCTTGCATGGCTGGCTCCTGCTTCTCCCTGGCCTGGTGCTGCTTGCTGACCTCCCTGCCCCCCCTCTTTTCCAGAGCACCAGTTCTGTGGGGGGAAGCTGGAGAAGGCCCAGGGCACGCTCAAGACCCCCAACTGGCCCGAGAGCGACTACCCGCCTGGCATCAGTTGCTCCTGGCACATCATCGCCCCTAAGGACAAGGTAATCTTGCCAGTGGCTCCTGCCCCCTCCCCCCCGCTCGGCTCCCCAGCAGCACCTTTGGAGCCTCCTCCTCCTCGCCCAGAGGTGGGCCCCCTTCTCCTCCCCTCTTGAGCTGGGAGGGGAGCCAGCTGCTGCCCCGGCTTCCCTTCGCGCACCAGGGATGGGGAGTTTGACACCCCGCCCCGTCTGCCCCAGGTGGTGGCCCTGACCTTTGGCAAGTTTGACGTGGAGCTGGACACTTACTGCCGCTACGACTACGTGGCCGTCTTCAACGGGGGAGACCGGGACGATTCACGGCGCATTGGCAAGTTCTGCGGGGACATTTCGCCCAGGTACGAGCCCCTCGTCAGCGCCCCGGGAGCCCCTTAGGCGCCTGCCCAAGCGCCCTAGGACTCCGAGCCAAGCAAACCCGGCTCTCGTTGACGCTGAGTTCCAGTCTGGCTTCCTCCACGCCGTGTGTGCAAGAAGCAGAAGCATCCCCCCCACCCCTGCATCAGAACGGTTCCGTTGACACCTGAATTGACGTGTGGAGCAGCTGCGGTCTTGGGAGGGGTGGCTGGTCCTAATGAGCTTGGGGTGTGTGTGTGTGTGTGTGTGTGTGCGTGTGCGTGTGCAGGGCATGTGGGGAGAGAGGAACAACCTGCCCGGCCCCCTTTGGCGCCCCCTCCCCCGCTCATTAGGAGTGGCCTCTGCTTGGCGTGCAGGAGGTCCCGGGTTCCAGCCCTGGCTGGCAGCATCTCCAGCAGGGCTGGGAAAGAGAGACCCTTGCCTGGAGGCCGGAGGGCTGATGCCAGGCAGACGGGGCTGGCTGGGTGGCGAGAGGCAGCTCCCCACGCAGACCTGGGCCGAGCAGCTCAGATCTTGCAAAGCTTCGGTTCGTCCCAGGCCAAGGCCTGCTTCCCAGCCGGGCTCCTCCAGAGCGGGAGCCCCCCAGCCGGACAGGCCATTGGCGGCTTTCCCAGGACCCCACCTCCGCCCGAGTCTGCCGGCAGCCGGGGCCTCTTCTCCCCGCCCCACCCCCGGGGCTGCGAACTGTCTGGCCTTCCCAACCGCTCTCCCCCCTCCCCTCAAGCCCAATCTACTCGGATGGGAACGAACTGCTGGTCCAGTTTGTCTCCGACCTCAGCGTCACGGCCGACGGCTTCTCGGCCTCCTACGTGGTGAAGAGCCGCAACGAGCTGGTGGACACAGCTGCCTCCAAGCCGACGGGCCGCGTCTTCCCGGGCGCCAAGCCGGCTCAGCCCGGCAGAAAGCCCACGGCGCCCAGACCCAAACCGGCCAAGCCGACCCCCAAGCCCCGGCCCCAAGCCCCGGCCCCCACAGCCGCCAGCACGGGTAAGTGAGCCCAGTGGGGAGAGGGCCGGTGGGGGGAGCGTCCAGGCCCAGGGAAGCTTCGCCCAGCTTCTGTCCTGGGATGTGTTCCAAGCGCTGGAAGAGGAGGGAGAGAGGCCACCCTGGAGGCGGCGAAGTGAAGAGAGTGCCCGGGAGCTTGTGCAGAGTGCTGTGCCCCCGGGTGCCCTCAGCAGCATCCGGAGCCCCTCTATTGCCCCTGGGGCAGTGCCTGTGGCTGGCCTGGCCTTTCTTCTGACTGCCCCCCTCTCCCCCCCCAGGTGAGGTGACGACGTGCCCAGAACGCTGCCGTCGGACAGGCACCCTCCAGAGCAATTTCTGTGCCAGCGATTTTGGTGAGGCTTTCTGGGGCAGTTGAGTGGTGGGGTGGGGGGGGGAGGAATGCCATGGCGGGGGAAATCCCCCCACCTGCACCAGCCATGCCGGGGGTGGAGCACCCAAACTGCCAAGGGGAAACCCTGCAGCTGCGGCCATGGGGGAGCCCCC
This sequence comes from Hemicordylus capensis, assembly GCF_027244095.1. NCBI lineage: Eukaryota > Metazoa > Chordata > Lepidosauria > Squamata > Cordylidae > Hemicordylus > Hemicordylus capensis. The sequence goes on along the minus strand of NC_069662.1, from coordinate 863,476 downwards.
CAATGAGAAGGGCACTCCTGCACACCCCGCCCCAAGGCCGGGCCAGATCTGCCCACGCCCCCCAGCCCTGCAGCAGCAGCAGCGATTCCACGGCCAGCTTGCTCTTTCCTGCTCGCAGTGGTCACGGGCACGGTGAAGACGGCCGTGCGGGGAGCCGGGAGCCGAGTGACGGCCACCGTGCTGCTCATCCACACCTACAAGGCGGGCGCCCTCAGCCTCCCCCCAGCAGGAGGCGAAGCCACACTGCGCCTGGACGTGCCCTGCAGACAGTGCCCCATCCTCAAGAAAGGTGAGTGCCTGGGGGGACCGCCCTGCCCCACGGTGCGCCACACCCGCCTCCCTGCCTCCTCGCAGGCCTGGCTTTGGCATCCCCTGTTCAAGCCCCACCACAGATGCTCAGGGGCACCGCTGCAGCCCGCCACTGCTGAGGGGCTGCGCCACAAGCAGACTTGCAGAGTGCCCAGGATGGCCGGGGGGTGGGTGGGGCAGGGGCAGGGAGGTCGGAAAGGTCCTCCCCCTGCTGAGGAATGAACAAGAAGGGGATGGAATACGAGCTGGAAAGGGGGTGCAGAGCAAGACATATCTCCAAGAACATCGGAAGATCCCTGCTGGATCCGGCCAAGTGCATGGCTTCCTTCTGCTGTTCCTGCCCCCAGCAACTGACATCCTGTGGCATACTGCCTCTGAACATGGAGGCTGCATGTAGTTGTCCTGCCTAGCAGGCACTGACAGACCGCCTCCAGGAATCTGCCTAATCTCTGTTTAAATGCTGCCCGCCCCCACATCTTGTGGCAGTGGGTTCCACAGGTTAACAATGTAGTGTGGGTGTGAAGAGGGGCTTTCTTCTCCCAGTCCTGAACATGCTGCTCAACATCAGTTTCATTGGAGGGCAACGCCTCTTGCAGGGAAGGCGGGGGCTTGGTTTCAGCACCGGTTGGGACATGTTCTGCCCCTGGCGCAAGGGAATAGGCAGCACAGAGACAGGGAGGCCTAGCGTAGGTCGAGTGAGCCCCAGGCCAGCCCAACGGCACAAGCAGCCCCTTTGCACGATGGCAGCGCTTCCAGGGTGCCCAAGGAGACCTGCAGAGGGTCCGGTCCCGCGTCTTGGGCCGGGCCAGCTGGACAGTCCAGTGCGTTTCCCTCGCCCCTTGGGGGGCCACCGGGAGGAGGGCCCAAGGCCCAAGCAGACCTCTCTCCAGGCCGCCTGAGGGGGAGTGGGGCTGGCTCGCAGTGGGGGTGCCGTGCCTCACCCCCTGCCCTTCCCCTGCAGGTGCCAGCTACGTCTTCATGGGCAAGGTGGATGCCAGTGGGGCGGGACAGCTGCCCCCCAGCAGTTTCGTGGTTCCTTTCCGGCAGCAGCAGCACCACCAGATCCTCACCAACATCGGCAAGCGGCCTTGCACGGCGCCTGCGGCCAGGAAGAGGACCTGAGCCCCCCCCCGCCGTCCTCCCAGCCCCCACACGGACAGCGCCCTCCGAGATGCCCCGGCCGGGCTCAGTGTAACCAATAAAGGGGGAGAGTGTGGCCCTCGGCATGCCCGTCCTTGTGTCTGCTCACCCTGGAGCCGGTGGGGAGGAGACCACCCCCTGCGGCCCACCCTTCCCTTCGAGGCGCAGGCAGGCACTTGTGAGCTGCGCCTGCTGGGAGGCCCAGGACCACCCCGGCCCAGGCATCTCAGCGCCTGCTGGTCGCTCTCCCAGGAGCAGAGAGGCTGCAGCTCTGGGCGCTCCCGGGCGGAAGGGCTCCTCTGGGGCAGGGGAGGCTGGTCAGCAGCCTCTGCCCACCCCCACCCCCACCCCCGCATCCAGCATGGCAGGGGGAGGGGCCCAGCGCCTGCCTCTGTCTGCAAAGCCCCCCCCCAGCGGATCTTTTCTGCTCCTTCTCTTGGCTCTTGGGGGCGGGGCGGCTGGTCTCCTATCAAAACAGAGCCTGAGGAGGCCCCCCTTCTCCCCCCCCCCCCGCCTGGAAGGGGAGAGATGACGGATTGACAGGTCCTGGCTCAAGTGTCTGGATGGAAGTCATCCGGGGCTGAGCTTCCACACCTTGGGCAAGGCTGCCTTCTCTGGCTCCCCAGCAGCTGCCGAGAAGGGCCCTCCTCCGCCAGGCGGGCAACGGGGGCCCATCCCTGCCTGGCCAGCCTCTTGGCTGTGGCTCCCTCGGTGGGGGAGGGGGGTGCTCATGCTGGGCTCCAGGGCCCCCCCCTCCGCGGAAGGGCTCCCCTGGGCGCAAGGACCCCTCAGCAAGGCTTTCCCTGGCCGGCCTCTCCTCCCCATCCAAGCAGGCCACTCCCTTGTGCAGCCTGAGGTCTTGGGGAGCAGTGCCGGGGGGGGGGGGGCTGCTTGTGTGCAGCAGAGCCCTTGCCAGCCAGAGGCTGAGCCTTCCCTCCTCTTGGGAAGCAGCAGCTCTTGGAATGCGGCCGCTTTGCAGAGGAAAGAGCCGATTAAGTTTCCACCCACGCGTCTCGGAGCAAGCCAAGGGAAGCGGCAAAGCAGGCCTGCCACATCATTCTGCCTGTGAGGGCTGGAGCCGCAGGCCAAGCCCCCCCCCCCACGAGGGATGGATGGGGCGGGGAAGAGTAGCCGGGGCAAGGCCCCCACGCTCCCTACTGGATTGGAGCCCAGCCCCCCCTTCTCCCCTCCCAGCCTCCACCCCACCTTGGCGGCCTTGGCCCAGCAGCTGGGGGGGGGGGCTGGCTCCCTGCCCCACTTAGCACCCCCAGGCGCCTTGGCTCCTGCCCCCTACAGCCCACTCTCTTCCTGGAGTGGCAGCTGAGCAGTGAATGCAACTCACACTTAGGCCTGGTCAACCCCCTTTGGGTGTGCAAAGTGCTCCCAGTGCCTGGGGGCTTGTGGGGATTCCAGCAGCAACCCTGCGAGGCTCTTCCGAGGATCGGCGAGAACTGAGGGGGAGGTCCTGACCCATAGACCAGCCGGTTACTCTGGTGAAGAGCAGCAGCACAGACGGAAATTCAAGGCGTGGGCTTTGCTCACCCCAGCAGAGGGACGCCAGGGGCGCATTCCTCCTCCTCCTCCCCCCCCCCCAGGACCCAGGAGGCCTCGCTCTTCCACACTTCCTCACCCGGCTGTCCTAGGCCTCCTTTGCCCCCTGGGATGGGAACCAAAGAGGAGTCCTAGCTCTCCCCCCGCCGCCTCTTAGACCCCCCCCCCCACAGCCAGGGAGCCCAGGAGATTCGGCTCCTCCCTGGCTTTTCTGACGGTCCTGCGCGCCTCCGTGTGGCCACAGGTGGGACTACAGGGAAAGAGGTCAGAAAAAAAGAGGGCGGGCGGCAGGAGGAGAGACGCTGACAACCGATCCCCCCCCCGCAAGCTTCCTAGCTGCTGTCCTGAAGCGACCCCCACGCCGGGCCCTGGGCCAGGGCTGGGAGCAGCAGGTCCCTGCCCCCATCCCTTGGAAGCTGGTCCTGAATGCTCCTGCATGGGGGCGGGGGGGGGGATGTGTGTGCCTATCAATAGCTTGAAGGGGGCGGGCGGGCAGGAGCTGGCCTTGGGGGTGCGCCGCGGAGGGGAAGGCTTCGGGCACAGGGGAGGACAGGCCAGGAGCTAGCTGTGGGGCAGGCCGGCGGAGCGTGGGCCCCGCAGGGCGTGAGGCAGGCGGGCGGTGGGGGTCAGCGGAACAGCCGTCCCAAGATGGGCCCATCTGTTACAGGGGTCCCTGGGGGGTCCCTCCCGACCTCGAGGGGGCTGCAACGCCCACCTGCCTCCTGCTCCCGAGTGGCCAATGAGATGCTTCCAGGAAGACCCTTCCAGGGCAGGCCGCCAGGAGCCCCTCGCTTTGTTGAGCCCCAGCAACTGATGGGGTGGGCTGCTTCTGAACCTGGAGGTTCCATTTGGCCGTTGCAGCAGCAGCCAATGGCCCTGGACCAACGAAGCCCTTCGAAAGCTCCCTCAGGTAGTGACTCAGCTGTCACCAGGTCTTGTGGCAGTGAGTTCCATACACACTGTGCTGCGCGCACGAAGGACTTCCTTTGGTCTGTCCCGAACCTGCTGCCAGTCAGTTGCACTTGGATGGCTCTGAGCGCCCCCCGTAGTATTATGCGAGGGAGCGAAACCGACGCCCCCCTGGCCTTGGCAGGATGGCGTCAGCAGCGGCCTCTGTCCTGTCCCCGCCCTGGCCGAGTTGCTTGTCGCCTTTTCTCCCAAGGGAGGTGCTCCGGCGCCCCGATCCCGCGCCACTTCCAGCCCCGTGATGGTGCCCCTGTTTGGGGGGGGGGAGCGGTCCAGAGCGGCTGCGCACGGCAGGCCTCCCCAGGAGGAGGCGCGCGCAGGAGGGCAGCGGGCGCTGCTCTCGCCCCCTCTCAGCCCCCACCAGCAAGGCGGGGCGGCTGCTCAGGCGCTGCACGGAACACTTCCAGGCCCTGCGGGGGGGGGGAGAGGCGGCGGGGGTGGTGGCTGGGGCCGGCCTGGGCGGTCCAGAGATGCCCAGCCTCACGGGGGAGCCCAGGCTACGAGCGGGCCCCTTCCTGGGCGTCTCCACTCCGGCGCCCCCCCCCCGCGCTCGCCCTTCCCTGACTTGCCCCCTTGACCACTTCCGCGGCAGGACTGGACGAGGAAAGGGTAGGCGAGGCTGCGCGTCTGGGCCCCGCCAGCCTGGGCGGGAGGAGGCCCCAGCGTGCAGGCGGGGCGGGCGCAGGCTGGCCTCGCGCTTCTTGCTTCCGCAGAGGTAGCTGCCCCCTTTGCCCCCCTCCCAAGAGCCGCTGGGGGCCGCAAGGGGCGAAGCGCCTCGGCCGGGCCAAGGTCGCCCCCACACCGAGGGAGGGGGCTGGGGAGGCCGCCCCCAGCACCCCTCGCTACTGGGGAGAGGGGTGGCCAGATGCAGTCCAGCCTGCCTTCTGGGCTTCTCCTCCTGGGCCCGCAGGGGTTGCGTGTCTGCTGCTGCTCCGGAGCCTGCAGCCCAGCTCAGGGCTCGGAGGGGCACCTGCAGCGGCCCCAGGCGGCGCTCCACGACCTGCCGAATGCAACCCCCACGGGGGCGGGGCTGGTGTGCCAGGGGGCGGGGCCTCCCTCACCGGCACCGGCGCCGCACAGCGCAAGAAGCCACCGGGACCGCAGGGTGGGTTGTCCAGCGGGGGACTTGGGGCCGGGCTGGGCGGAGCCGGACGCCGCCGGAGGGCTCCCTAAGCCCGCCTTCACAGCAGGTAGCAGCTCCCGCCCACCTCTCTCCTCTGCTCCCTCGTCCTCTGCCGGTCGCGCGTCTGCTGCAGTCGCCGCCGCCGCCGCCAGCAGCAGCAGCGGCGGGCGAAGCCTCCCGAGGGCTGCCTCCCGCCTCGGCTTCTTCCGCCCGCCTGACACCTGTCATCCGCCCCCTCCCCGCGCCGGTCTCCGCATCTTCTGCACCCGCCGCAAGACAGCAAAACGGGCCCTGCCCCCCCTCCCCGCCCTGGAGACGACGAAGCAGCTGCTCGGCCCTCCGCGCGTTCATCCCGGCCTCCTGGCGCTCCTGTCCAGCAGCACCGGCACCAGCCGCCGCCGCCGCCGCGGTGAGACATCGCCCCCCCCCGCCCCGGGCTGCGAAGAGGCGGCTGCATCTCTGAGCGGCAGGCAAGCAGCTTCCCCCACCGGCAGCTTGGTGTTTTTGCGGGGAGGGGCTCCCCAGCCGCACGGGGGCAGCTGGACCCATCGGAGCGGAGGCGGCTTCTCCATCCCTAGCCGGCGCTGGAGGAGCAGCATCCCTGACTCGGGCCTTCCGGGCCAGCCCGCCTAGGCGCGTTTCCCTGCCCCTGGCCGCCAGCTGCATGGTCGGTGGTGGATGGGGTGGGGGGCGCCCGCCTGAGAGAGGGAGCGAGCGGAGGCCCTGCGGCGCCTTAAGCGGCAGCAGCGGCCCCCTTTCTCCCGGGACAGCGGCAGCAGCGCCCCCGAGGCAGCCCGCCTGGCCGTCCAGCCTCGGTAGCGGCGGGTCAGAAGAAGAGGGCGAGCCGGCGGGAGCCCGCGCCGCGGCGCAAGGAGTGCCTGCTGCTTCCATGGGGCTGGGCGGCCAGATGGCCCGGCGGGGCCCGCGGCCGGCGGGCGGGCGGCTGCTGCGCTCCAGCGAGGTGCCGCCCGGCGTGGCCGAGAGCTTCATCCTGAGCGGCTACCGCTGCCCGGGCTACACCTTGGCGCAGTGCCTGCGCTCGGCCTTCCGGCCCACCAACGAGACGGGCAACTTCTGGACCCACTTCGTGGCCGTCTTCGTCTTCGCCTTCCACTCCCTGCAGCCGCTGGGCGGGGAGGCGGGAGGGCCGCCGCCGCCGCCGGCGCCCTTCTACTACCCGCTGTGGAGCTACTGCCTGGGCGTCTGCGGCCTGCTGGTGGCCAGCAGCCTGGCCCACCTGCTCAGCTCCATGTCGCTGCTCGTGCGCGAGCTCTGCTTCTACGTCGACTACGGCACCATCAGCGCCTACACGGTGGGCTCCGCCTTGGCCTACTTCTACTACATCCGCCCGCGAGGAGGGGGAGGAGGAGGGAGCCCCCCGCCGCCGCCGCCGCCCTCCTGCTGCTGCTGCTGCTGCTGCTGCTGGCGGGGCCCCTGGCTCGAGGCCCTGTACGTGCCCGCCGCCTGCCTGACCGCGCTCTTCTGCACGCTGGCCTGCTGCAGCAGCCGCCGCCAGTGGCCGCGCCACCGCTACCTGATCCGCACGCTGGTCTTCCTGCTGCCCTTCGGGGTGGTCTCCATCCCGGTCTTCCGGAAGCTGTGGGGGGCCGGGGCCGGGGCGGGGGGGCAAGGGACGGGCCGCTTCTTCTGGCGCCACTGCCTCTGGCTGCTGGCCTCGGGGGTCTTCAACGTCAGCAAGATCCCCGAGCGCTTCAGCCCGGGCAAGTTCGACATCTGGGGCCACAGCCACCAGTGGTTCCACTGCTGCACCTTCATGAGCATCCTGGACGAGCTGCACATGATCCGAGGGGAGATGCGCGAGCTGGCGGCGGCGGCGGCGGGGCTCCCGCTCCTCCCGCACGCGCCCACCCTCCTCTCCACCTTCGGCGTGATGCTGCTTGTGCTGGCCTCCCTGGCCGGCATCGTCGGCTGGTTCGGGCTGCGGGCTTACCGTGCCAGCCAGCCGCAGAGCAGCTCCAGGAGGAAGGGAGACTGAGCGGGGGGAGGCCAGGCAGCGAGGCTCCCTTCCTCACGGCGCTCTGCTCTCTCGAACCCACGAGCGGGCGTGCTGCTCTGCGGAGAATCACCCGGGCGTCGGCTTTCCGGGGCGGGGAAATCATGGAGAACCTTGGGATAACATTAGGACGTGTCTGAACCCGCAGCTGGCTCTGCCGGCCTTTCGATGGGAAGGGGGCGGAGGTCAGAGGAGCTATGCAGACACGGCGGGCTGAAGGGGGGCGGCGAGCAGCCAGGGCAGCCGGAGAATGCCGCGGAGCCCCAGCCCCAGCAGCCGGCTTTATTTTTCCTGCAGGCAAATCTGCGGCTGGCGCGGAATCAGGAAGGCCGGAGGGGCAGATTTCCATGCTTGCTGGGCGGCGGAAGATGAAGGGAGGCCGGGAGCCTCTGGGGCGGGGGGGGGGCGGCCCAGGGCCTGCAGCCAGCGTGCCCGGTTCCCTGTGGCAGGGGCCGCCAGGAAGGCCGCCTCCGGCTGGGCGCTGAGCAGAATCCCCGCCCCCGCTGGCATCCCTTCGCCTTTGGACTTTACTCGGGTGATCCGCTTGGCCTCCTCCTCCGCCTCCTCTCTCGCTGGAAGGGTTCAACAAGCCGCGGGGGTGGGTTGCTGCTGCCTGATGCCAAGGTCGCCCCTGAGTAGATGCCCTCCCCAGAAGCCCCAGGCTGGCTGCTTTGGAAGGGGCCTCATGCTGCCTACATAAGATACAGGCATGCCTGGAGCTGGGGCGTTTCAGCAGCCGCCGCCGCCGCTGTAAAAATAGCATGAGTGGGAAGTGCAGGCACCTCGGCCCCCAGCCCTGCAAGGGGAACGCTCACTCCTCCGGTGGAGGGCGGGGGCCCTCCTCTCCTCTCCTCTCCTCTCCCTGGAGCTGCCAGCTCAAGTCCAATGAAGAGGAACTGAGGTCACTGCAAAAGGGTAGGACAGCTGGGGGGGGGCAGGGGAGGAGGGAGGCAGGAGCAAAATCCTGGCTGCACTTGTGGGAAATGACACTGGGCAGAGTGGGGCTTGAGGGGTGGGAGAGCGGTAGCCTGCCCCACCTCCAGCCCCCCCCCCACACCTGCCTTACCTTCTCTCCCCCTCCGGCCACTTCCCCTTGGATAGTCCAGGCCTCAGGGGCTTAACTTCTGAAGGGGGTATAAGACCAGCCCTGCGGGATCAGGCCCAAGAAGGCCCATCTCGTCCAGCATCCTGTTTCGCACAGTGGCCCACCAGATGCCGCTGGAAGCCACAGGCAGGAGTTGAGGGCATGCCCTCTTTCCTGCTGTTACTCCCCTGCAACTGGTACCCAGAGGCACCCCGCCCCAAGGCTGGAGGTGGCCTCGAGCCCTCCGACTAGTAGCCCTTGAGAGACCTCCTCTCCTCCATGAAGTGATCCAAACCCCTCTTCAAGCCATCCAGGTTGTTGTGTGTGGGGCTCAGCAGTGTGGAGCATCTTGGCGAGGTGGAGGAATGAGGAGGGTGCACATGAGCATGTGCAGAGGGGCTTTCAGAAGCTCCCTTTGCTTCGGCACAGCTGGGGAGGCCATGCCCCCGCCCCAGGTCAAGTGAAGGAACCTGCTCTGTGGACCAGCCTACCAGAGAGCAGCCTCTTTGGCTGGACCTTGGGTGTGTGTATGGCTCTTTCTTGCCTCCAGCCGCTCCTGGCATGTACAGAGTGCAGCACCGTTCTCACCCCCACCAAATGGTTCAAATGTCTCCAGGCTTCCTTAGCTCCAGCACCTCTTCTTATCTGTGGCCTCAAAAGGGAGCCCTCCTGCAGCCCAGCTGGGATACTCCTGATCCCCTGGGGGGTGAAAGCGGATCGTGGCCCTTTGCCCTTCACGCCCCCGAGGCCCTCCTCTTCCTCATGCTTCCTCGCAAGGCCAAGGGCAAAGCCAGGGGCTGACAGGCGGCTGGGCAGCTCTGCCCCAGAGAAGGCAAGCAGAGGGATGCTGCTTCTTGCTCAGATCCCGCTCTTGAGCTCCTCCTGCAGAGCTAGGAGCCTCCTCCCCTCTCTCCCGCCCCAGGGATCTGGTTTCCTGGCAAGGGATTGTTTGTAGCCAAACATGAGTCCGCAGCAGGGAGCCCTGAATCCACAGCCAGGCAAGGGGGCCAGTGTAGCCAGGAGGCAGCCAGGCCGGAACAGGGGGGCCTGGGAGCCGGGAGCTGCTCCCCTCCCCTCCCCAGGGCCTCTGGAAAAGGTCTGCAGGCTGGAGGCTCCGGGGCCAACTCCCCACCCACGCAGCAGGCAGCCCCTGAGCTCCGCCTGCCCCACCAGCCCAGGCCCTCAGCTGCTTGCTTCTCCTGACCAGCAGCCCCCTCCAACGGGACTGCAAGGAGGGCCCATGAGAGGGAAAGGGCTCCTCCCTGCAGCAGAATGCCCAGCAGCCCCCTCGGGGGGGGGCGTAGTTAGGGGAAAGGGGGCCCGTGTCCAACCCTCTCTCTGGGGGTCCCTCGGAGTGAGGGAGCTCATGGGGGAAATAGGGAGCGGTGGACCTGGGGGCCCCTCAGGAGCTTGGGGCCCCGGGTTCTTTGAACCCATCCACTCAATTATAGCTTCACCCCGAGGCTAGTTCCCACAGAGAGATTCATTCCTAGAGGAGGAGTCCAAGTCTTGGCTAAAGCAACTGTCGTGCTAAGAGGCCATCAGACCATCTTGTGGCCATAAGTTCCATAGTCTGACTATGCCTGGCGGTGGGGGTGGGGGGTTCATCGCAGATCTCCTGCCCCTCCGTTTCAGCGGACAGCCCTGACTTGTCTTACAAAGAGGCCCACTTGCTGCCACCCTCACATGGCCCCTCCTGCGTGGATACGCCTCAGCAACAGCCCTCTTTCCACAGGCTGAGCTTCCTGAGCTGTTGACACTTGTCTTCAGGGGACTCCCCGGCTCTAACCACACACATCGGGCCATCCGGAGGGCAGTGCCTGGGCAGAAAGGACGGAGCTCTGTGCATTCCTGGCAGGTGCATGGAAGAGTCTGGCAGCCCTAGAGAGGCCAGCTGGGCAACCGGGGGGGGGGGGTGTGTGGGGGGGGTCCCACTGTGGTTTGCCTCTGCTTTGGACCTGGCGACTGCGGGAGGCCGCCTGGCTTCCAGCCCCGCCTGCTAAGAGGAGGAGGCTAAGGGGAGACATGGCAGCAGTTTATAAAGCTAGGCATGGTATGGAGAGATGGAGCCCATGTTTCTCCCTCTCGCTCAACACGGGGACAGCCAGGGGGCATCCCAGGAAACTGGAGGCTGGGGGTGTTTGGACCCACAAAAGGGAGGAGGAGGGCTGGCAAAGGGAAGGACTTCTCCACCCAGCGCGGAATTTATCTACGGAATTCTCTGCCAGGAGATCTGCTGATGGCCACGAGCTTGGGTGGCTTTAAAGGGGGCTCAGACAGGTCTCTCCATGGCTACTAGTCTGAGCACTGTAGGCCACCTCCAGCCTCAGAAGCGAGATGTCCCTGAGCACCAGCTGCAGGGGAGCAGCAGCAGCAGCAGGAGACGGGAGGGCCGGCCCCCTTTCCACTCCTGCCTGTGGCTTCCAGCGGCATCTGGCGGGCCACTGTGCGGAACAGGAGGCTGGACTGGATGGGCTTCCTTGGGCCTGATCCCGCAGCAGGGCTGTTCTTATGGCGCAGCAGCTCTGGGTCTGCACCCTCCCAGGGTGCCCCCCCTCCTCCTCTGGAGGGAGCAGTGGAACCAGCGCTGCAGTCCTGGAGACCCTGGCACGGCCTAGCCAGCTCCTCTGCCCCAACCCTGGCAACCTCCACCCCATCCCCAGGAAACGGAGCCCTCTTGGCGAATGAGGGTCTTGTGGGGGAGGGCAGGGGGGCGGGCCTGCACAAGGCCAGGCCCAGGGGGCTGGGCTCAGTCCGTGGGGACTCCGCCGGGAGCCATGGGGAGCTCCTCTCCTGTCCTGCTGCAGAGCCCCTGGCCGCCTGAGCCCGGAGTCCCCTCCCCAGCCCTGGCCTGGACCCCACTGACACCCCCCCTTTCCCCTTATCTCCCCCCCCACTCCAGCCTTCTGCCCCCCTCGCTTTCAGTCACATGTTAGTCACTGATTCTCACGGAAAGAGAGTGTTCTGGACGTTGACCGCGGCCCCCACACCCCCTCCGGCTGGGATCTGGCCCACTGGGGCGGCGGCAGCAGCAGCAGCAGCCCTGGCGTGTGCCCCCCCCCCGGTCTAGACTCACCAGGTCGGCTGCGCTGCCTTCCGTGTCTGGGACAGCAGCCCTGAGTAGGGGCGCGGAGGAGCCAGAGGCAGCGACCCAGAGCCGTGGGGCCTGGGGGTACCTCAGGGGGGCCACCACCCCATTCTTGCCGCCCCCAGGGCTTCTCCCTTCTGGCCCCACCCGCCTGCCTGGGCCTCTCTCTCATTCCCCCTCCCTCAGTGCACACCAGGGACTCTGGCCTGCCGGGCGGGTTGCTGCCCCCCCCGTGTCTGCTGCACAGCTGGGCACTGGCCTGCCGGGTGGGGTGGGGGGCAGACTTTGGCCAGAGGGCAGCTGGGGGGGCAGGCTCTGTCCTCTAGGTGAGAGGCGTGTGGCGTGGCCGCTCTTCTGAAGCGGAGGGGGCACGTTTTGGACCTTCTGCTGGGGGGGGCAGGCAGTGCCCCCTGGCCCGGGGGCTGCCCCTTCCTCCTCTCCCTGCTCTCTGAGGATGGTTCATCATTAATGGGTGGAAGGGCTTCTCCAGGCGGCAGGAAGGGAAGGCCTGAGGCCAGCCGTCAGCCCCCCCCCGCAGCCCCCCCCCCGTCTCCTCAGCGCCACTTACCCCTGCAGGGTCCAGGGAAGGCAGCCTCAGGTCTCTGCTTGTGGTGTATTTATTCCCAATTGTTCAGTGTGAATTCTCCTCTCTCTGTTAATCATGATCCATGATGCGTATAAGGGGTGGGTATCAGGTCCAGGAGGGGGTGGGGTGGGGGCCCCCCCAGCCTGTGAGCTAGCTGGAGGCGGGGGGGTCCCGGAGTTCGGCTGCCCGCTGGATCATGTCCAGGGCTTCCCAGAAGAAATCCTTCTGGAAGGTCATGAGGGGCATGCTGCCCACGGCCTCCTTCATCTTGGCCATGCGCCCCTCCAGCGTGGGGCACTTGTGCAGCTGGCTCAGGTACTCCTCGCAGGCCCGGGCCGCCAGGGCTTCCGTGTCTGTCGGAGGCGGCAGGCCGGCCTTGCTGGCGGGCAGCTCCCGGTAGGCTGGCAGCTCCTCAATGTCGTGGCTGGACAGCATGTAGAGGCATTCCCGGGTGGAGCAGATGCGGCGGGCGCAGGACGGGACCTGGGTGGGCGGCAAGGAGGCTGCTGGGAGGAGCTGGCCCGGCCTGCTGCCCAGGTTTGCGGTGGGGGTGTTTGGGGGCCACCTTGGCTCCTGAAGCTCCTTTTCTTTGGTGCACGGGGGGGGGGAGAGGACTGGGCGAAGAGCGAGCCTCGTCCCCTGGCCGGCCCATTAGGACCTCTCTTGGGCCCACGACCACCTGGTGAGCCTCTGAGAGCCAATGGCCAAGGGAATCCCACCCCGGTTGCAGTGGAGCAGGGAGGAGGACCGACACCCCCATGTGGAGGATTCCCCAGGAACCCCCAGACTTCAGGCCAGAGGCCCAGCTGGGGAGGGCCTCTGCCCCCGGCCCCTCCCCACCTGGGGTGGCAGCCAGTCGCTGGCCTTCCTCTGGGGGCAGCCACACCCCAAGCCTGGCCCCGCACGCCCCCCCCCGCACGGTGCCCCCCCTCACCTTGATGTGCAGCCGGACGAAGGAGGCGCTGCCTTTCGGCCAGCCGGGCAGGCGCCCCCCAGCTCCGCAGCCGCATCCCATCAGGTCCTTGCTGAAGTCCCCGCCCTGGCTCAGCACCAGTGTGTGGTTGAGGCCGCACCAGAGGTCTAGGGGGCATTTGAGGTAATGCACCTGTGTGGGCGGGCAGAAGGGGCACAGAGAGGGTGTCTGGCCAGGGCTGCTCTCCCCACGCCCCCTGGCCCCCCCCCCCCACTGCACTCCAAAATGCTTCAGGGAGGGATGCTGCTGCTGGCGGAAGGTGGCCCCCAGGCCATGACCCCTGCCCCCCGCATCAGACCTGATGGGAATTTGGCACCATCCACAGAGATGGGGTCTGGCCTGACCCGCAGCGGGGGCGGGGGGCAACATTCACAGGGGCCTTTGTGAGGCCTCAAATGGCCAGAGGTGCCTCGTGGGCCAGGTCCTTCCCCACGGCCAAGACCCCTGGAAGGCGGTAGGGCAGAGCGAGGTGGGAGGGCAGCCTCACCTGGGCGGGCTCCCCACGGTCAATCTTGTCCCCAGTGCCCAGCTGGCCATAACGGTTATTTCCTTGCATGAAGATCCTCCCAAACTCGTCCACGAGCCCCAGGTGGTTGTAGCCGAGAGCGCAGCTGAGCACCTGGGGGCAGGAGCAGCAGCGAGGGGCTGAGAGGGGCTGCCGGGGGGGGGGGGGACGACTTGGGGCCTCACCTCTTTGGTGAGGAGGGCAGTGGGGCAGGGCTTCATGGGGCTCCTCGGGCTCCGCCCTGGGGCCTGTTCATGCCAGGATTTGTCCTTGGAACCACCCCCCCCCCCGAGCACGGGCAGGCAGCATTTCCTTCCCCACTAAGGGGGGCGGGGGCAGGGCGGGGCTGCTGTCTGAGGCTGAGCAGGCACCCAGAGCCCAGCTTTCTGGACTCTGGAGTTTCCCCCGAAATGCCACCCTCACCCCACAGCAGCCATTCCGCTCCCCTGCCGTAGCCTTGGCACCCCATGGCCCATTTTGCTCCCGCGTGATGGGCAGGGCAGAATCCCACCTTGTGTTACCTTCGCTGGGAGAGAGAGCGCCAGGGGCATCTGCTGGTCCAACGGGTCGAAGGCATGCAGGGTGCCAAAGAGGTCACGGTAGACGCCAGGCGAGTGGACCTCAAAGTACACAGCGCCCTCGTCTGGGGGGTGGGGTGGGGGGCGGAGAGACAGGGTCACTGTTGAGCAGTCCTGACCCTGCTGCTGCTGCTGCTGCTGCGTAGAAACAGGGGCCTCCCCCAGAGCCGAATCCCAAGATCCCAGCGGGGTCTCCCTCTGCTTCGGCTGGTGCCTGCCGGCGGGGTGGGGGGTGGGTCTCTGCTGACTGTGCCCCCCTGCTTGCTGCGGATCCCTGGTGTGGCCTGCCCTCCCGCAGAAGATGCCAGCACCTCTCGTGGTTAGAGTGCCGGACTAGGACCGGGGAGACCCGAGTTCCAATCCCCCTTCAGCCATGAGACTTGCTGGGTGACTCTGGGCCAGTCCCTTCTCTCTCAGCCTAGCCTACTTCTCAGGGTTGTTGTGAAAGAGAAACTTAAGTACACTGCTCTGGGCTCCTTGGAGGAAGAGTGGGATAGAAATGCAAAAAATAATAAATAAGGGTGCCCCCTCCTCTCCGCTCCCCGGCTGCCTGCCTGCTTCCTGCCAAGCTCCCCCCCACAGACCTGGAATAGCCTCCTGCTGCTCTCTGTGCCCCGGTGCCTCCCCAGGGCCCTTCCCTTCTCAGCCCCCCCTTCTCGCCTGGCCCTCCTCAGGGGAGCCCTCTGGCTGTGGGGCAGGGGGGCGGGCGGGCTGACCTGTGAGGTAGACGGCGCTGCTCTGGTTGGAGTGCATGCTGCGGACGGAGAGGTGGGGCAGGCACTTGGAGACTTTGCGCAGGGCCAGCTGCACGGTGTAGGAGCGTGGCTGGTCCAGCTGGGTCTCGTTCACCACCAGGCTGTAGATTTTCCCTTCCTCTGTGGAGGAGGAATCAGAAGCAGGGACCCTGAGGCTGCATTCACTCACACACACACACACACACACACACACACACACACACACACACACACACAGAGGCACGAAGGGTCTGCATCACTTTGGCCACACCGCAGACATTGGACTACAGCTCCCATCGTCCCCTGCCTTTGGCCATTGTGGCGGGGGTGGTGGGAATTGTAACCCCCGCTAACTGAGCAAGGAGGCGCCTCTTGAAGAGGCGATTCTCTTGATTGAGCAGGGGGAGAGCAACTGGCTCTCTCCATCCCCAGCACAGCAGCCCTCCAGTGGCTGTGGATGGTGTCTGTCTTAGGTTTCTTTTTTAGACTGTGAGTCCTTTGGGGACAGGGAGCCATCTTGTTTATTATTTATTTCCGCCCCGTCCCACCCCATGTAAACCACTTTGGAAACTTCTGTTAAAAAGTGGTATATATAAGTCGTTGTTGGATATCCCAGGAGTAGCCCGCTCCGTGATGGACACAGAGCCTCTGGGGGAGGGTGCCGCGTGTCCCACTCTGGCCATGTCCACATGCACGCAGAAAACCAGTCGGGGGCAAGGGGGGAGTCTGCTCCTCTTCCCCCCACCCCCACTGGCTCCTGACCGGGGGGGGGCATGAGGTGGGGCAGGCTCTTCCTCCCCTCACCTGTCAGCAGCAGCAGGGACCGCTCTGTCTCCTGCCCCACCAGCACGATCTGCTGGAACTTCATGGAGAAGTGGAAGGTCATCTTGAAGACCCGCTGCCCGCTGGACTGCAGGTAGACCTCGACACAGTCGCACAGGCGGAGGCCACTGCTGCTGGCCAGGCCAGGCCCCTCGCTGCGCCCCATGGCTGTGGCCACGGGCTGCTCCCGCGTGGCCAGCACGTACAGGTACTTGCGGTACACCGTGTCGCTCCGAGGGTCTGTGGCAAACTGGGGGCAGAGGAGAGGAGGAGGAGGATGTGCCCCAGAGCCGCAGCAGGAGGAGCAGGAGCTGGCGGGGGGCGGGGGGGCAGAGACCGGAGGAGGAGCGTCTGGGGGGAGGCCAGGGTGGGGCACCTCCTCCCTCTCGCCGGCCACCTGAGGGGCTGCAGGCAAGCTGGCCCAGAGTCCTCCTGTGACACCGCAAGGACAGGGCAGCAGGCCCAGGCCAGCATCTGGGGGCAGGCAGGGCTTTCCAGGTGCCCCAGCTGGCCTGGGGGGCTTCCTCCTCCTCCACTGGGAATGGGGCAAGCGCTCAGCCTCTTGCTGCCAGCCAGACCTCCTAGGTCCCTCCCCAGATCCCTCGGATCCCCCCCACCGCACTGCCCCTTCGTCCCATGAATGCCTGTGGAGCAGGGCTGTCCTTTGGGCATGGCAAGCAAGCAGGGTGGCCGCCCCGGGCCCCAAAGGGCCCCCTCCCATATGGCCCGGCCCCTGCCAGGGCCCTCCCAGGACAGCCCTGCTGTGGAGGTGGGGCCAGTCCACCAGCTCCTGTATGGCCGGGCCGGTGCAGCACAGTAATGACCAGCAGGAGCTACGAGCAGGTCTCCGCCCAAGGCTCGGCCCAGTGGTGAGGCTCATCTCCTGCCCCTGGCCCGATGCCTTTGCCTCAGTGCCCTGCCTGTCCCGTGAGTGGTGGAATGGGGGGGGGCCACAGGGACGGGGGGGGGGCTGCTGAGGAAGAGGGTTTTGCGGGGCTGCTATTCTGACCACATCCCTACATCTGGGCGGAGCAGGAATCCAGCCCAGTAGGCAGAAGCCTGTGTGCTGCTGGACCCACCTGGGTCTGTCTGATTTCTACGCTTCAGTCTCCACCACGGCCTGGGGGTCAGGCTCTCGCTCCTCCCCCCCCCAATGGCCCGGCTGGCCCCGGCCTTCATGAGCAGCTGCCACCTCGAAATGCAAGAGGTGAAGCCTTTGCTGGCAAGAAGGGGGGGGGGGGAGGAGGGCTGCTGTTCGGAGGCCCAGAAGCAGGGCTGGGGCAAAGTTGCGCTCCTGCCCGGATCGGCCCCTTTCTCTTTTTCCAGGCAGCACTTCAACTGCTCAGGAAACCTCAAGGGGGCAAGAAGGCAGGAGGGGCGTGAGAAAAGCCGCTGGAGAGGCAGCAGCCGGGCGTGGGCTGCAGAGAAGGGTGGGCGGGGGGTGAGCGCGCCCTCCGCCGACAGGGCCGCCCCCTCACTCCCCAAGCAGTCTCCGTTCATGCGGAGGAGCGTGGAGACCGGTGCCACCATCTGCCATGGCTGGCTCCTTCCGCCAGGGGAAGCCGCCAAGGATGGAGCTGCTCTGGGACCCTTCCTGTCCAGTCGCCCTGCTTGGACTTGCAGGCATGAAAGGGGGCCACGTTGGGCCTGGCCTCTGCTAACAGGAAGGGGGGGGCCTCCTCTGGCCTCTCCCTCTGGCCTCTTTCATTTGCCCAGGTGGCGGGAGATGAGAGGCAGGGGGGTGAGGTGTCAGAGTGGGGAGAGGGCCCGGCTTGCTGCCGGCATGCACCCCCCCCACCCCAGACTTCTCCACCAGGACGCCTTCCACCTGCAGACGTTGTGCTGGGCCCAGGGCCGGCATATTCCGTGGCATTCGCCCTCCCCTCCCTGGCACGTACGTCCTTGGCGCTGCGGCATAGCACCATGTAGCGGCAGGCGCGGCGCCACTGGATGTGGCCCATGGTGGAGGAGACCAGGGCGTTCTTGAGGAAGAAGAGGGTGCCGTTGTAGTCCAGGATGAAGACGTGGTCTTTGGTGGGCAAGAACTTCCGGTAGCCGTGCGAGAGCAGCGGGGCGACCGTCCTGCTGACGAAATGCCGGCGGCCACTGAACATCTGGAAGTACAAGCCCTTGGTGTCTGTGGGACAGAGAGAGCCCAGGGCAGGGGAGTGGGTCTGTCTGGAGGCACTGGCTTGGCAACCCCTTCCCCTGCTCATTCCTCGTGGAATCCACCCAGCCCATCCTTCGCTGCTCTGACTGGCAGAGGTGCCCCCAAGCTCTCAGCCGAGAGAGAGAAGGCCCTTTCCCAGAGCTTCTGTGAACCTGGCGATGCCAGGAGGTGGGGGCGGGCGGGCGGGTGTCCTGTGTGCAGCGCCTCTGCCCTGCTGCGGAGCTCTGGGCCCACTGCCCAGCCCCACCCACCAAGTGGCATATCCCGCCCCAGGAGAGCCTGGCGCCATCTCTCTCCCAGCCCTCTGCCCTGACTGGGAGCTGGCTTGAACCTGGGCCTTCTGCATGCACAGCCGGCTCCCTTGAAAAGGCTTTACATGGAGGACAGCCTCTCGGCCACGGATATGGTCTGTGGTGGCTAAATGGAGCCTCCATGTGGAGAGGCAATGCACACCAGTTGCTGGGAGGGGAAGAGCAGGGGAAGGCTGTGTCGGCGAGAGCGGTGGATGGGCCTCTTGGCCTCGGCTAGCAGGGCTGTTCTGATGCTCTCCCTCCTGTGCAGCATACGTGGACCCCCCCGCCTCCCCCCCCCAGACATCCAAGCTCCTTCCCAGCCCCATTTCTCCCTCCGGGTATACTGACAGTTGAGGATGGCCGATCTTTTCCATGGCCGGCTGCCTCCCGAGTTCTCGTCCCGCAGCCGAGGGGAGAGGCGCCGGCAAAGCCGCTGCCACACTCCCTCGCTGTCGCAGACCTCGTTGAAGTACCGGCAGGCCTGGCCCAGAGCCACCACGTCCCTCACGGGCAGAAAGGAGATGATGTAGTAGAGCTGGGGAGGGAGGGAGAGACTCAGCCGAGGTCCCCCGGGAGGACCAGCTCTTCCGCAAGCCAGCCTGGGCCCTGTGCTCCCAGCCCCGCCACCCCTGGGCCACTTCCACACACCAGTTCTGGAGGGAAGATCTGGATCGAGGCAGAGTCTCCTCCTGTGCCCTTCTGGTCTTCTGTGGCCTCCGCGGATGAACTCCGCCGCTTCTTCTTGGGCTGCTAAGATGGGGGAGAGGAGAGGAGAGGCAAGAGGGCGAGCAGTCACGAACCATCCGATTCCGGGCGCTTCATATGAAACGAGAGGGTGCCACACCTCCAGTTTGGACTGGGAGCCTGGCTGTCTCATCCCTAGGAACCCTCTGCCTTCACAGCTGCACGGCTGGCAGAACACTGATCGGTGCTGCTGTTTTCTTGGATGCACATGCAGTGGCAGAAAATGCCTCACCTGTTGAATCGAGGACTGCTATACACTGGTTAAAGGCCCAGGAGCCTAGAAAAAAGGTGACAATCTGAGTGACACCTAGGCAATGGTGTGCTAGTTGTGCAGCTGTTAGCGGCCTTGGTCTGGGGGCTGCTTAAGTTCTAAGAGTGGGCCAGTGATCTCCAGCAAAGAGATGTTGACACCACACAAAACCACTTCCAGTATGGCAGCCATGTTAGTCTGTCGGGGTGGGGACAATGAAGCATTTTGTAGCCCTTTAAATCAAACAGATCTATTGTAACAGAAGTTTTTTTGGAACAAGGGCCCACCTGTTCACAAAAGCTTTCTTTGCTAGTCCTGAAGGCTAACCACAAGAAATCGGTTGCAAGACTTTGTGGGGTTTGCACACTAAGAAATGATGATCAGAGTTCTTTAAGGGAAGCTATGATAATTACACTCACTTGGAACAAGTTCTTTCATAAAATTTGTATTTGTTGCATGGATGGAATAAGTATTTTAGCAACACTTGGTGGTGGACAAAATCTCTATGCATTTCCCTAGATGGACACCAGGGGGCAATAGTGCCCTGCCTTAAAAATAAAGATACAGCATTTTCCTTGTTCTATGTGGACATTAATCTGATGCTGTTAAGGGATTCTGTTTGGTTAAAGACAACTCGTATAACAATTTTGTACATGGCAAAGTCAATATAAACCCCTCCTCCAGTGGGTTGTTGGTTTTCGGGTTTTTTTGCTAAGTTAAACTGGTGAGTATTCTGAGGCATGTCCGGATTGTGACTCAGTAAATCCTACTTCAACCCACATTTCAAAGATTTTTCAAGTTGTGGTGAGTCATCATGCTGATGAGTGCACAGGACTAATTCAAGGCAACCAAAATTGCTGGAAAAGTTAACTTGCCTTGGTTTGGATGGAAGGAAAATAATGTGCAGATTTGCCCCCCGTTTGGCTGACTGACTGGTTTTCAAGGAATTGCACTTGTGCAATCAAGCCACGGGAGAAGTGGCCACCCTCCTCAGCCCAGCCCATGTGCCAAGTCAAGCCTGTGCCATCCACTGGACCTGCCTCCTCAGCTCCTGCAGCGCCGGCTTCCTCCCTCCCTCCCTCCAGGGCTGGGCAACATTCCCACCCAGGTCGTCCTCCCTGCCTCATGGCCGAACCATCACATGCTCACTCCAAGCGGTTCCTCGGTGCTAGAGATGTGGGAGAAGCGCTGGAGCTTTCTCCTCCTGAATTTTCGGGCGATGCGCCTGTCGCTCATGTCTGCCCACCCAGCCGGAGCCTGCGTGGCGGGTGTGAGCTCTCAGACCCACCCTTGTTGCTGGGCCCAGCATGGCCAAGGCTTTTGAATGCCTCTGTCCACAAGGTCAATCGCCCCGGGGGACAATGGCAGGCCTGATGGCTTCACAGAGACTGGAGTTCCCCTGGTAACTGGGGCACTGTGACATCAGCACCTATCTGGGACTGTCTTTGTGACCTGTGCACCAGGGACCCTCGTGGTCCTCCTGGGATCAAGGACCGGCCAAGGTTTGGACTGATTGGTCTGGATCCTGCCAGCGACGGCGCTGTGTTCCAGCACTCCGTGGTCCGTTTCGCTGGCTACTAAGAGGCGCTGCATGAGAGAGGCTGAGACTGGGGCCTTCTCCTCCTCTTTGAATCAGAGTGAGTCTTCTCATGAATAAAACTGTTGGCTGGGATGTTACCCACTTGCACTCAGGGTTGTCCTTCATCTTGAAAGAGTGTCAAGCAAAGGGGCAAGTGTGCATGTGTTAAACCCATGCTTGCCCCATTTGCCCATAAAGTGGGGGTGTTGTCCTGATAAAGGATGGGCTGATCTGGAGGGAGCCGTTTTGTTGTTTCTCTGGATCCATCCTTTGCAGCATCCAGTGCTGAGCAACCGAGGAGAGAAGAAACTGGGATGGGTGATGGTGACGCTTGAATCCGTGCAAGGGGGTGCTCAGCTTTATCCCTGGAGCAATTCCAATCCCATTTTTCTTGGGGGGGGGTAGGAGCAATGGAGGGAGGTCCTGGGGCGAGCTGTGTATGTCTTGCTGAAGGGCTGGAAGATCTGGTTTTTAGGTAATGCTGCCACTAGCATTGGTTAAACATCCCATGGACCCCTTTTCACAAATCAGAGGGATACAACACACACCACTGGCAAATCTGAACTCTGCTCAGTTCCCTCCTTGGGTTAGTTAACCTGAGGCTCCAGAGCTCTTGTCTGCCCACTCACTAGATTGCCTTCCCCCGTCAGCCAGAGCAGAATATTGAGCTGGGTGGGCCATCGGGGGCCTGGCTTAGCAGAAAGCAGCTCCATATATGTTCCCTCCCGGAGAAGCCAGGAATTCTAGAGCCCGTCCTCCAGTTCTAAGCCAGGCGTCTCTCTCCACCCTCCTTCCAGAGAACGCCGGCCTCCTGGCTCCGGCCATCTTGGGTCCTCGCCCATCAGATTGCACGCCTGGAGGCTCTCCCGGGACTCCTGCGCCCCAGCCCTCCTCTTGCCAGGAGAAGCCACAAGAGGCCCCCCTCCTCCTCGCGCTTTCTACCAGCCGATGCTATACGGGGAAACCCCCCCCCGGGGGGTCCAACATGGCCTGTAGTTCCATGTCCCGCATGTGGGGACGGGGGCTCTGTAGACAGGCAGCTCACTTTCT
The DNA here is from genome assembly GCF_027244095.1 of Hemicordylus capensis. Taxonomy (NCBI): domain Eukaryota; kingdom Metazoa; phylum Chordata; class Lepidosauria; order Squamata; family Cordylidae; genus Hemicordylus; species Hemicordylus capensis. The sequence goes on along the minus strand of NC_069662.1, from coordinate 841,917 downwards.
TTCCAGGGAACTCCGGAGACAGAGCAGCACGCGGGGCCTTGTGCAGGTCTCTGGAGAATCCAAAGCAATTGGCAAGGATCTGAACGGTGTGCCCCCTGGAAAGCCCTGCACACAAGGCCTCGGGCGGTGTCTCTAGGGGGCGGTCTGCCCATCCACCTGCTCAGCACACCCACCCCGTTCCCCCTTCCCACATTCAAAACTGACACCGCAGAGCAGACGCTCCAGTGGGGACAGAGCCGTGTGGGAGCTGGGCTGCGTGGGCGTCTTCGCGGAGTGCAGCAGGCGGAAGGCGTGCTCTGCTGGGCTGGCAGCTCATACGCGGCTCTGTCGCACAAGGCCCAAGGCACCGTGGGCTGCGGCTGCCGCAGTGCTCTGTGGCCCCCCGCAGGCCGATGTTCTCCGGCTGTCACGATGGGGGAGGCAGGCTGGGCCGCAGTTCCACTGGTTCCAACGCAAACGCCGCTTCCCACGCGGAAGGCAGCCGAAGCGAACGGAACGGCATACAGCAGCAACACGGGGCCTGCGTAGAAGAACGAGGAGAAGCTCCCGGCTGAGAATGGGGGGCTCCTCCCAGCACGCTCGACAACGCCCACAGCGGCCCCAGCCCGTGTCTGTGGCTGCCACCGGACAGCGGGCGGCCACTTGGGGCCAGGGAACACGGCCCCAGCAAGCCAGCACGTGTGATGATGCCTCTCCAGTTCTGGCTAGAAAGGGAGGGGCGGCTGGGACTGGGAGAGGAAGCAGCCTCTTGGCCTGGGGGTGGGTGGGTGCTGAGCCACCGAATGCAGGAACCCTGGCTTTGGCCAATCAGTGAGGAGGCAAAGGTACTCTGCACGTGCTCAAAGAAGTGGTGGCAACGCTTTCTCAACGTGCCTCAGGTCTCTTCTCCTGGCCCCCAATAAAACCTCCCTTGTGCTAGCAGCCAGAAGAAAGGCGCTCTGCACATGCTCAGAGGTCTGTGCCCTGATGCACGATTATGGACCTTATCCATAATCATTATTGCAATATTCATTTGAATTTAGGAGTTATGAATAATAGTTAAGTGGCAGGAAACCATCAGTATTTCATTTATCAGGACGAGGGACTATTCTTATAAACACCCATATACACATTAGTCAGATAAACTTGCATTCGTTAACAATGCTTGTTAAGATTAGAAGGGGGGGGGTCCTCGGGATGGCCAGGCTCTGAGAAGGCCCTGCGGCACTCTTCACGCAGCCCTGGCACAGACTGGTCTGCTGCCCTGTCATTCAAATAGTTACACCCGCCTACCCTGAGGTAACTGTCACTCCGATTGGCCGCAGGCTACGCCTCAAGCCCTTGGCGCTCACTTTCTGAGGGGATGTGGCTGTTGATTGGCCAATGCGGCTGCCACTCCCCACTCTCGATGTGGGCCTTTGCCCCGCCTGCTCTCTCTCTCTCTCCTCAGCTGGGGTTTCCGTCTTTCCCAACCTTGCCCCCACGAGCAACGCTTGGGGGTGTGACCTTTTCTCTGGTTGGTTTCCCCAGCTGTCACTCCTCAGAGATAACCCGCTCGGCCCCTGTCCCGGCTGCGCCCCACACGGTGCCTTAACAGGGTCCTGACATCAGAATGGGCAGCCCTGGCCGGCTAAGGCAAGGTCTGCTCCCAGACTCCCGAATAAACTCTATTCTCTGCCTGAATCTGTCAGGGAGCTTCTAAAGGTTCCCTCTCGTGACCCAGCCGCGGCAGCCTGCAGCAGTCACTCCTACAGATGGGGAAGGGACCCCCCCCCGCCGCCGCCGCTCCTTGCGATATGAGGGTGGAAACCTCTCTGAAGCGGCCCTTTGAGGCTCTGGCCATCGCCTCAGGGCTCCAGTGACTAATCCACTCTTTTCTAGGGCAGTCTCTGTGTGGGCGGAAGACCGGGCCGCACGTGAGGGGGCGCCTAAGGCTGTGAAGGATGGGCTTAAAAGATTGCTCTCTCAGCTTCTCCGTTAGCAGACTCTGCTCTAGACTCAGTCCAGTTTTGCTCCAGATCCAGGGCAGGCCCCTTTAGAGGCTCGGCACAACCCTGGTGGCCACACGACTGGGAGGTGGACTCTGGGTCTCAGGCAAGACGGGCTCATTCTGGTTTTCTTCAGGCAACAAGAAAAACCAAGGGGAAAAAATCAAGGGGGTTTGGTGCATCCTAGGACCCACTCCTCACTGAGATGAAGGATATGAAAAAGACACTGCCTGTGTCCAAAAAGGAGGACCGTAAGCAGCAGCCTTCTCAGTCCTTTTGGAACACCAAACCTGCCTCGAGGTTCAACAGCACCGGAGGCTGCAAGTCGCAGTGGTCCCTCTCGTGGGACCACTGTCGCAGTGGTCCCAAGCCGTTCAGTAAGGGTTCCTCTCAATCAGCCTCCAACACCCCAGGGGCCTTCTCCAAAGGAACCAGGAAGCAGTCCTTGTTCTGATGCCTGAAGAACGCTACCTCCACTCCAGCAGGTCGTCTAGGGGGTCGTCTTCTGCACTTTGCTCAGGTGTGGACCTGCACGACGATCGACTGGTGGGTGTGGGTGTCTCAGGGCTACTCTCTGGAGTTTGCACACAGGCCCAAGCCCAGACTGGTCTCATCCCAGGAGGCTCATGATCCAGCCAAGCACTATGGCTTCCTAAATGCCACTTACCACCTTCTGGACATCCGAGCTATAGAACCAGTTCCCAACCAGTGCATCTGCTCAGGGGTTACATAAGAACATAGGAACAGCCCTGCTGGATCAGGCCCAAGGAGGCCCATCTAGTCCAGCATCCTGTTTCACACAGTGGCCGAAAAGATTTCACTGGAAGCCTACAGGCAGGAGTTGAGGGCATTTTTAAAAAAAATATAAGCACCTAGATAGTTTTGGCACCTGGACCTGAGGCTTCAGAGCCCCCCCCCCCCCCCCGCTGCGAGGGTCCCCCTTTATTTCTTTATTTTTCTAATATGCTGTTTCCCAGCCACTGCTGTCTGGCTCTCACCGCTATTTCTCCTTCGCTGCCACTCCCCACTTGCCACTCACCCCCCGGCAGCATCAGGCGCAGGTGGGCCTCCTTGGCCTGCAGACTGGCCACCTCTGCCTGTGCGCGTGCACAGTAGGAGTTATGGAGTGTTGCATCCCATATGGGATGCGAGACTCCATAACTTCTGCTACGCACATGTGCAGACAGAGGAGGCTGGTCTGCAGGCCTGAGGTCCGCCTACAGGCCGAGGAGGTCCGCCTGTGCCCACTGCTGCCACCAGGGGTGTATGGTGAGCGGCGGCGAAGGGGAAATAGTGGTGGGGGTCAGACAGCAGTGGCAGGGCTGGACAGCAGCGGTGGGGCATCGGGGCTCTGGCGGGGCATCAGGCACTTGGAGGCCCTCCAGGTGGCATGAGGCCATGGACCCCTGCCCTGTGGTCCGTGCCTAAATGCACCACCGCTCACACTCATCACAAAAATTCTGGTTGCCCTAGTGGTGCACCTCGGAACACTGGAAATGTCAATTTTCCGTATTTAGATGACATCGTGATCAGCATTCCATCCATGGAACAAGCGCAGAGGGATGTAGAAGCCACGATTCTTTGCCTCCAGACCAATGGATTTGTGATCTACAGGGAAAAGAGCTCCCTATCTACCGTTCTCAAGGCACAAATGACCAGGCTCAAACTATCCTACTCTGGACACATTATGTGAAGACCCAGCTCCCTTGAGAAGTCCATAATGCTGGGGAAAGTGTAAGGCAAGAGAAGAAGAGGACGACCAGCAGCAAGATGGATGGACTCGATGACGACAGCAATGAAGGTACCCCTGAGAGACCTAAAAGGCCAAGTTGAAGAAAGACTATCCTGGAGAGAATCTCTCTATGTGGTCGCTAAGAGTCTACACGGATTTGATCAATCAATCAATCAATCTCCCGTTCAGGTACTGGATCACCAGCAGATATGGAGTTTACCTCACCAAGGAGTGTCAGGACAAACTATTCCAGCTTCTCCATGCAGTCAAGGGACAACTGAAGGTCAACCTCATGGTTCTGGCAAAATTGATGAGGATGATGGTATCCTGCCAAGACCTGGTCAGTTGGTCTCGTTTTCATTCTTGCCTCTTGCAGACGTTACTACTTCCTTTTCAGAAACAGACTGCTTGCAAACGGCAGCTACTGATTCCTGTTCCCCGAGAAACTGGGATGTCTCTGGACTGGTGGCTGTTGGAGAGGGTCAGGCTGGAGATTCCTTGCCGATGGATTATTACCACAGACGCCAACCTCTTTGGATGGGGAGCTCATCTGGGAAGAACATGACTCGGGGACCTGCTCCATAGAGGACACCAGGAAAAGCATAAATTGGCTGGAGTGGAGGGAGGTTCGATTGGCACTTCTGCAGTTTCCGGAGGACCTGGCAGGCTCTCATGTCTTAATTCGGACAGACATCTCAGCGAAATCCTGTGTGAAGATACAAGGGGGCATCAGGTCCAGAGCCCTTCACAGGGAGGTGTGCTCACTATTGGAATGGGTGGAACAACACCTCTGATGCACCAGAGCAGAACACCTGGCAGGAGTGAGCGACAGTGTGGCAGACTGGCTCTGCTGAATCTCCTTGAGGGAGCCAGAGTGGAGCCTTCACCCGCAGGTTCTTCTGTCAAATAACACATACATTTGGACAGCCTACAGTGGATCTTTTTGCCATGGCAGAGAATGCCCAAGTGCCTGTTTTACTCTCGTACTCTACGCCCCACAGCTTTGGGAACAGATGTGTTGACACAAGCTTGTCTCGAGGGCCTGCTATATGCCTTGCCACCTTTTCCTCTGTTGTCCAAAGTCCTTCAGAAGGTGAGGGACGAGCATGCAGAAGGGATTCTTGTTGTGCCCCACTGGCTGCAGCAGTCACGGTTCTCAGAACTAATCAATCTCTTGGTGCGGAAACACTGGCGGATCTCAGCACAAGAGGATCTACTCACTCAGTAGCCCATCTGTCACTTCCAGCCAGAACTTTTCCTTTTGACAGTCTGGAGGCTAAGCAGGAAAGTCTCTGCCTAAAAGGATATCAGGATGCCTAATGGGGTAATATGGTGTGTCTCCCATGTTATCCTCACACCGGGCATCCACTGAGATCCATGGCAGTACCGGGAGGGCCTTCCTGTCTTGGTGACAGGCACAGGGAAGATCCCAAGACAAGCCAGTGGTCAGGGAGGTCTTGGAGTTTCTCCAAGCTGGTCTGGATAGGGGCCTAAGTACCCTCAAAAGACAAGGGGTTGCCCTGGATGGGATTCTGGGTTGCAGGGGGGTGGGATCTGTGTCCCTCCACCCACACATTCAACACTTCCTAAAAGGGGCTGCTTTGTTGAACCCTCAAGTTGTACATAGATTCCCCACTTGGAATCTCAGTTGGGTACTCCCAGTTCTGATGGCGGCTCCCTTTCAGCCTCTGTGTGATCTGCACACTTTTCCCCTTAAAAGCTTATTTCTGGCAGCCATCATATTGGCTCGTAGGGTCTCAGAGCTGGGCACTCTTTCTGTGGACCCAGAGCTTTGTATCTTTCATGCAGACAAAGGAGTATTACACCCAGATCCTTCTTTCACGCTGAAAGTTGATTCCCTGTGGTGGTCCCAGGAGTGGTCTCTTCCTACCTTTTATCCTAACCCAGTTTCCCCGCAGGAACACCGGTTGCATTCTCTAGATGTTATGAGGGCACTTTGGGCTTATCTAGACAGGGCAGGTCCACTTAGAAAGTCAGAGTCCTTATTGGTTTCCTTTCAAGATTGATCCTTGGGAGCAGAGGGAGTGTCTCCTTCTACTATTTCCAGGTGGCTGCAGGAGTGCATGGTGCTGGCCTACAAGAGTCTGCATCAGCTGCTGACATAGGGCATTGCGGCTCATTCGCTATGGGGTGCAGCATACTCTGCAGCTTCTAAGGGTAATTTCCCATTGGCTGCTGGCACTGGTAGGGTGGCCAAGTGGGCCTCTGTCCATTCCTTTACAAAACATGACAGAACCGATGCTAGTCTCTCCTCTGCTGATGCAGCCTTGGGTAAGAGCATCTTTCAGAGGGTGCTTTCAGTTAAGGTCCTGGTACACGCCCCCCACCCCCCCTGGGCTGCCCCTGACCAGGAGAGGGATCTTGGGGTCGTGGTGGACAGCTTGTCGAAAATGTTGACTCAATGTGCAGCAGCTGTGAAAAAGGCCAATTCCATGCTAGGGATCATTAGGAAAGGGACTGAAATAAAAAGGCTCATATTATAATGCCCTTATACAAAACGATGGTGCGGCCATACCTGGAGTACCGAGTACAATTCTGGTCACCACATCTAAAAAAGGACATTGTAGAACTGGAAAAGGTGCAGAAGAGGGCAACCAAGATGATCGGGGGCCCCGCCTGGAGCACCTTTCTTATGAGGCAAGACTACAACACCTGGGGCTTTTTAGTTTAGAAAAAAGACCACTGTGGGGAGACATGACAGAGGTCTATAAAACCATGCATGGTGTGGAGAAAGTGGAGAGATAAATTCTTCTCCCTCTCACATAAACACTAGAACCAGGGGTCATCTCATGAAACTGATTGCCAGGAAATCTAGGACCAGCAAACGGAAGTACTTTTTCACACAATGCATAATCAACTTGTGGAATTCTCTGCCGCAAGATGTGGTGACAGCCTACAATCTGGATGGTTTTAAGAGCGGTTTGGATAACTTCATGGAGGAGAGGTCCATCAACAGCTACTAGTTGGAGGGCTATAGGGCACCTCCAGCCTCAAAGGCAAGATGCCGCTAAATACCAGTTGCAGGGGAGTAACAGCAGGAGAGAGGGCAGGCCCCCAACTCCTGCCTGTGGGCTCCCAGTAGCACCTGGTGGTCCATTGTGTGAAACAAGATGCTGGACTAGATGGGCGGTGGGTGGGTGGGGAGGCTGATCTAGCAGGGATGTTCTTGTGCTTTTCCACATCCCACGTGTTGCCTTCCAGGAGCCTCAGGAGAAAAGGGAATTTCTTACCAGTCATTCCTATTCTCTGAGACTCCCAGTGGCGGGGGGGGGGGGGAGGAATATGATCCACCCGCCAGGGTACCAGTCCATTCTTTCTTAGGAGGGTGAGGCTTCTGCCTCCGCCGTACAAGTGGGGAGGCAGATAGGGGGTGTTTCCCTGGGGGTGTTTCCCTATTTTCTGTCATAAGAACAGCCCAGCTGGATCAGGCCCAAGGAAGCCCATCTGGTCCAGCACCCTGTTTCCCACAGTGGCCCACCAGATGCCTCTGAGAAGCTCACAGGCAGGGGGTGAGGGCATGCCCTCTCTCCTGCTGCTGTTGCTCCCCTGCAACTGGAATTCAGAGGCATCCTGCCTCTGAGGCTGGAGGTGGCCTATAGCCATCAGGACTAGTAGCCATTATTGGACCTGTCCTCTCCATGAATTTGTCTAAACCCTTCTTCAACCATCCAGGCTGGTGGCTGTCACCACATCCAGTGGTAGAGAATTCCACAGGTTGGTGATGCGCTGTGTGAAAAGGGACTTCCTCCTTTGGTCGGCCCTAAACCTCTTGGCCATGGGCTTCCAGGGGTGGCCCCTCTGGTTCTGCTCCCCGCCCCCGGAACCTAACCCCGCCTGTCGCTCCAGGAGGAGGGAGGGGCTCCAACCTGACCGCCCTACGGGTACCCCCACGGTAAGAAATGACCTTTTCTTGCCGCCGCTTTGTGATTGGTGAACAGTGCCCACGTCTCTCCTCCTCGAGTTTGATTGGATGAGGCGAAGGGACCACGAGGTCATCTCACGCGGCTGCGCTGAGCCAAGAGGCGAGGTGGGGCAGAGCCCGTTTCACTAACGCGTTATTGGCAGGGGATTGGTGGGAAGGGAGTTCAGTAGACTTCCTGGACGTCTCATTGGCCGGGAGCCCACGGACGCTCCTGAGTCCCTCCTCTCACGCTCTGGATTGGAGCAAAAGGAGGAAGACCTGGCCATCTGTTCGCACGGGATTGGCTGCCTGGGGTGGGTACGCCCCGCCTGGCGTCCCGCGATTGGTGGCGTCCCGCATGGCTGGCTCTTGATGGGCTGAGGCTATGACGCGAGTCCCGCCCCCTTTGGCTGGGGTCTCGCTGCCTCTGCCTGCGAGCTCTCATTCAGCCCGGGGCTGCAGCGACGAAGACAGCGGAGCCTGCGGGATGGCGGCGGGCGAGGGCGGGGCCGAGTCCCTGCCCCCGCCCTCCCCGGCCCCCCACGGGCCCCTCCCCGGTCCAGAGCGCGCCCTGGAAGAAGCAGCGGCGTCGGGCAGCCTGAGCCTGGCGGGACGGCGCCTCAGGCACTTCCCCGGAGGAGCCGCCCGGCGCTGGGACCTGAGCGACACCACGCAGGCGGGTGAGAAGTCCTGGCCACGCCCACCGCGGGGCCATACCTCTGACTGGCGCCTCCCCTCGCTCCTTTATGCCCTGCCCACTTCCAAGTCCCCCTCTCGGTTGTTCCTTAGCAACGCAGTTCTCCCTGTTTGGGCCCCGCCCCCTCTTCCTCCTGGCCCCGCCCCGCCCCCTTGGCACTGTTGCCCAGGTCTTCTTTCTGGTCCTTCTGCGACCTCCTCTCCCTCCCCAGTCTCACCTGTGCCCCTCCGCCTTGGCCCTGCCCCCTGACGCCCCCCTGCAGCCTTTCCTTGGGCTGGCTTTGCTTCTCTGCTGCTGCAGCGTCTTTTCAGGGGAGTTCTCCTGAGGCGGCTTCTCGCCTGGCGGGTGGGGGGTCTGGACAATTGGGGGGTCAGCAACTATTTGGAAGTGCAGAGGCAGCAGCCTCTTGGGAGTGAAGGTTGCCCCTTGGCACTGAGTGTTGGCGTCGCGTGTCCTAAGCGTGATGCAAGGGGGTCTGTCTGTGGATTGCCCCACGGATTGCCCCAGGATCTGGTTCTGCTCTGGACACTTGAGGGTTAAAATGATCCAAACCCAGGAGCAGATCCATGTTGATCACAGCAGTTGGTGGAGGGCCCTCCTGAATTGGGCCTCCCTTGGCAGTGCGTTGCTTAGGCTGGGCCTCCCCACTGGAGGAGGGCTGCTTGCATTTCATTTGGCAGTGGGGAGAGGCGCTCCCTGAAGCTTAGCTTACAAAGGGGATCTCTCTCTGTATCTGTCTGTTGAGCCTGGATGAGGGCGACTTCTAAAATGCTGAAATGCCTGTGGTGAGGGGGCTGCTGCCACAGAGAGAGAGCGGGGTCCAGGCACTCCTCTTGTCAGCAGAAGAAGCACCCGTGAAAGTGAGACAAAGGGTTGCAGGGGGATGGGGCAGAATTTTCCCCAGATGGCTCTCTTTTCCAGAGAGCCTGCTTTGGGCTTCGGGGTGTGCGGTGGGTTTGTGGCAGGGGGGAGTCCTGTCTCTGGTGTGGGAGGCAACAGGGCTGCAGATGGGTCTCGCTTGGGTGGGGGATGGGACTTCCTTTTAGTGGACGGGCTCCTGGAGTTCCTCTTTTTTGTTTCTCTCCTCTGCTGGTTTTGGTTTGGTGCAGAGAACTCCCCCCCCCCGGAAAGCAGGCCTGCCTGTGCGCGTAGAATCAATCGAGCAGGGTTGTTCCAGAGTAAACATCCTGGGTTCCGAGAACCCAAGCCCGTGGCTTGTGACAAAATGTATTTCCGCCCTCTGCACGTGGGGAAGAGGATTTGCAGGGCTTGGTGCCTGGGGAGGTTGCTGAACTTTCTTAACCAGGATGGTTGGAATTCATAGAAAGGTCTTGGGTGTGTCTGTGTGCACACGTGTATTTTAGAAGTCTGATTCCAGGTGCTTCCTTCACCTTCAGGCCATGGGGTGTGGCCCTCCACCCCCGTTTTGGTGAAGGAAATGGGCGTTGTTGCCTGTATCTCAAGATAGTCTCTGTTTCTTACAGCAGTAGAGTTCTTGGTAGGTTGCTGTTGTGGCAGTGAGCTGGCCGCAGAGCAAGTCCCCTTCGGCAGTCTTGGCTTCTGCTGGCGGTAGTGCTGGCTCTCAGGCTTCAGGGTCAGGTTCCCCTTCTGGTGTCGGAGCAGCTTTCTAAAATCAGTGCAGCCAATCAGCTGTGGCCCCTGCCCAAAGGGATAGGTTGCCAAGGGAGGCCCACCTGAAACCTGCTCTTCCAGGAAGGCACTTAACAAAGCGAGAATGTTGACACTCAGCGCCAGCCAGCCGGTGGTGCGTCCAGGAAACTGGGCTGGGTGTGGATGTGGCTTCTGATTCCAGGTGCACGACCCTGCCTGTGAGGGAGAGCGGCCTGGGGTTGGCTCCAGGGAGGAGATGTGGAGTGTGTGAAAGAGGGAGCTGGCTTTGCCATCTCTCTTCCGGTGCTGCTGCTGCTTTGCATATAGTGTTTGCAGACTTGTGCAGCCTTGTGAACTCTGAGAACGACGTGGTTGCTAACCGCCCAACCTCTCTCCCCCTTCCCCAAGATGCTGCTGGCATTGGGGGCGCAGGGTGCCTTGATCCACAGGCTTGCTTAGTAGGAAGACGGCAGCAAGAACTCTTGTTGGGGAGAGGGGTGCTGTTTCTGGGAAGGGGCGACTCTGCTGAGACTGGTGTGCAACATGTTTGTGCTTGAAGGTTAATGTGGAAACGACAGCTGGCTTCCCCTCTTGCTGATCTGGGGCTTGTGTTTGGCCAGGACAGTTAAATGACCATTGAAAGATCTACCCACAATTCCCTGCTGTTTCCCCTGGGGTGCTCCTAAATCTGAGGGCCTGTGGAGTCCAGCATCCTGTTTCCACAGTCTTCAGCCAAATGCTCCCAGGCAAACCAGAGCCTTCCCTGGCTTGCATGTTCTCCCATCCAGTACTCAGAGGCACACTGTCTCTGCACATGGAGGTTCTGCCCAGCCAACATAGCTGACGCCATTGATCGGCCTCTCCTCCTCTGTGGGTTTGTCTAATCACTTTTTCAGACTAGCTGAGCCAGTGGCCATCAGCACATCTTGTGGCAATGAGCCCCACAAGTTGATTGTGTGTTCTGTGAAGGACTGCCTTTTTGCCCAGTCCAGGGGGGTTGAGCGTAATGGCTTCTGTTCTCCTGGGCAGAAGGGCTGACTGAATACCTGCTTGCAAGGCAGCCTCAGCTGACTTTTCCTAGTTCAGATCAAGGGAATGTGGGGGTAATCGCCTGAATTTTTCTTGATGCCTAGAAATGGAGCCGTGGTGGTGCTAGACTAGGTTACTCAGAGGCAGAGTGATTCAGTAAAATCTTTATTTATCCCAGGCCGCCATGTTTGCGTTCTAAGTACGTTTCTTGTGAAGCGGGTAAAAAGAAGCCCATTTACCCCTCCCCCCTCCGCAGTGTCCATCACTTTGTCCCGTAACTTTGTCACGCATCTGTTGTCTGGTTCCTAACATTTTGCACAGGCTCCTAGATCCGAAGAAAATTTGGTCTAGGCCTGCGCTAAACTGTAGTTCAGTTTCCTCCTGGTTTTGTGCGATACTGGAATTGAGTGATGGTGTGCCCCTGAATCGGCCAGTGAGTGAGAGGAGGGTGCATGTGTGTGCGCACAGATATTTTGAGCGGGGAGGTTATTGCTTGGAAGGCTGGAGAGGGAACCTCTTGCTGGGGGTGGGGTGTGATTTGCAGCTGGATTTCAAGAAGCTCCCTTCTGGAGGGAAACCAGCACTGTGGTTCAGGTCGGGAAGCATTTGCCCTTTCCCCTTGAGCATCTTCCTGGCTTGGATGGCTGCCCTGCCTTTGGTGTAGGCCCACTGGCCCTGGGGGCTTCCCAAGAAGGTGCAGAACTGCCAGTGAGGCAGTTTCCCTTTTGGTTTTGAGCTGACAGCTTCCCGCCAGGCCAGGCCGGGCTTCGCTGGCTCCTACAGAGGAGGCTTGCTGGAGGTGGCGCTGGTGTGGAAAAATGGGCACAAACCTGTCCGTGGGCTGCTCCAGAGGGGAAGAGGCCAGCCCCTCTTCCTTGCACCTGGCTTAGCTGCAGATGAACCCGCTGTGGTGCATCCCTGATGAGGAATTGCTGCTGCTGCTGCCGCCGCCGCCGCTGGCGTAGTTGAACCCCTGCCTTGCAACTGGCCTGTGTCACACCTCGGGCCCTCTGGTGCCTCTGGGGGAGGGGGCCTGCCTTTGTGCACATGCCGTTTAAAAAGCCCCTCTGCTGCCCCTTGGGCCTTGCGTGGATGTTGCTCTCTTGGGACAGAAGAGATCGGTCTTGGCAAGCCCTGGCCCTACTTGCAGCTTCCTTGGACCCGTTGATCCCTTCCTGCTCTGTCAGCCTTTCGCACAGCTTCTGTCCGGGGCCTGGAGGCAGCCTTGCTGAAACGCTCCTGGGTGCGGGAGGTGGTTTCCCGGGCAGTGGCCCGGCTGCCCAGTTCCTGGGAGCGAGGCCTGCCTGTGGCTCTTGGCATGGCCCTCTGCCGAACGTGAGGAGAACCCTGCATATTTTCAGTGGGCTGCGAGTTGCTCCTGAGGATGGCCTTTAAAGGAGAATCCTGCGCTGGCCCGCCAGGCCTCCTTCAGTGATGTCTGCTCTGCGTTTCAAAGCAGCCTCAGGTTTGTGTTCGTGGCCCCTCCCCCTTTGAACTGGTGGGGCTGTGCAGAAGTTTATTTTCCGTCCTGTCCAGATCTCCTCCTGTATGTTCCTAAGCCCGACGCAGAGAGAATCCCTCTCTGTGTGGGGGGGGGGACTGTCCAGGCGAGTAATAATACATAATAATCTTTATTTGTTAGTCGCCCCACAACAAATTGTTCTCTGGGTGGCTAGGCAAGTGGGTGCAGGTGGCAGGCAGGCCGTCCTGTTGGGCAGCAGGGGCTGGCTGGAATCCCTCTTGGCTCCTGTGTTGGGCAAAGCAGTCGCCCCGTCTTCAAGGCAGCCTTGCAAATAGCGCGGACAGGCAGCCATCTCCCTGGAGTGTGTCCCACTGTGGGCCACGTCCTGTGGGGCACATCAGTAGGCACTGGTCTCTGCCTTGCTTGCTTGGAGGGTGTGCGTGCTGGGCATTGGCCAGGGACTGTTTGCAGGTGTGTCGTCCCTGCTTGCCTGGAGCCCTCGAAACAGGCTGCACAACTGAAGGAGAACCCCCACCCCGAGAGATCTGGGGCATCTCTCCCCTGCCGTGTCCAGGCTGAGCTGCCATCCTCACCTGTTCTGGTATAGTCTTCACAGTGGCGAGAGCTAGAACGGCCTGTCATGGGATTTCAGACTTTCAGCAGACTCCCAGTCTGGGGCTTTGCTTGCTGAGCAGAATGCATGCCAGGCGAGACGGCTTGTGAGAAACCCTGCAGGGACTGAACAAGAACAACAGGTGGTGAGAAATGGGGAAGGGGCTTCTGCTGCCCCCTCTCTTCCCTGCCTCTCGCAGTGAGGCCCTCGCTCGGTCGGCTTGCTCCCCGATCAGGCAGCCAGGGAGGCTTCCAGGAGACCACCGGCACTCCCGCCTGGGAATGCACTGGAGTGGCGTTGAGCGGCGGCTTTATTTTGACTTTGCCTCGAACTTTGTGGGGAGCTTGTGGCCTCTCCAGGGCGGTGGCCCCAGGTGTGGTCGGCAGCTTCTGTGTCAATGGGAAGCTGCTTCGTGTGGCACTGGGGCCCAGCTCAGCCCAGAAGGACAGGCCACCCGTGGGCCTTCTCTGTGTCGCTGGCGAGGATGCCCTTTCATAGTCCCTGGGTGAGGCGGCTGCGGCTGTGGCTGCTACAGGGCCGTGCTCTGGACCCGTGACTCCAAGACCAGGCCAGAGGGGAGGCTTGGGGGTTGAATGGAGTTGCTCCCCACCACCACCTCCCAAAACAAAACCAGCACTTTGGCTGGAGGCAAGAGCACCTCGGCCTCGCATGAGAAACATATCAGACACTTGGGGACTCTCCTCCAGCTGTGTCGGGCAGCTGCAGTCAGGGGTCTGGCTCAGTAGTGGCAGGCGAGAATCCCCCTTCTCCTCTGAGAGCAACTCTTGTGGCTGAAGGTGGACTCCTCAGGCTAAAGGAGCAACTGATCCTGTTGGGGTCTGTGGTCCGGAGGCTCAGCGGTCAGCATGCTCCAGATGGCTCCGGCAGCCCTACTGCAGTGTCCACTCCCAGCTTTCTCTCTCCTTGTTCCTGGGCCCCGAACCCTGCCCATCTCTAGGGAACTTCTCCTGCCTCTAGCAGACTCTCTTGCTCTCTGTCCTTCTCCGAGGCTCTATTGAGTGTGACCCCCATCCGCCAGGAGAGGGGATTTGGACCCTGATGCTGGAGGGAAAGAGACGTGACCTGTGGGACTCCTTCTCCTGCCATGTGGGGCTGATTCGGCCGCTGATCTGGCTCCCCTTTTGGATGAAGGGGTTGATCGATCAACTGTGTGTGTGGCCACAATCCTAGAAGGAAGAGTGTTTGCACAGGGACCCAGCTCAGGGAGCCTATGTGTCTTCCTTCCAGCTGTTCTCTGTGGCTGACTTGAAATGCCTCTTTTCCGGCGGGTTTCAGTGGCCACTTCCTGCCAGCAATCTCTGCTCCCTGCGCCTGATCTCCCAGGGCCCAGCCCTCAAGCGGAGTGGGGCGTGGGAGGGACTTGAGGTGGTCCTGCAGAGCCAGAAGCTCCAGCCCCTCCTTGTGTGTGCCTGAGGCCCCTGACGCCCATGGGAGTGGATCTGCTGTTGAATGCTGCAGGGCCGTAGCGGCATGTGTGGGCCATTCCCATGTGTGGGTCATTCCCTCCCCCTTTCACATGAACCTCCCCCCCCACCCCCCGCATCAGCCCAGCTGCCAGACAAGACAATGGAGGCAGCAGTGGGAAGCCTCTCCGCTTTGTGAGTGGCAGTGAACAGCTGTCCTTGGGGCTGCAGCCCTGGAGAGCCCCCTCGGGCGCCACGGCCTGGGGCTTAGGTGCGGCTGTCAGGCTGGCTTTCCTTCAGGCTGGCGCTGACGGGCGTGGAGAAGTTGCCCTCTTTGTGGCCGTGCGCAACCCCCCCCGGCCCCTGCTGCTGCTGCTTCTTCGCGCTGCGTCTGATGAGCTGTCCTGGCACCTGCCACTCCAGCCGCCCCCCCCCCCCCGTTAGAAGAAGGGGCTGGGTGAAAGGTCGCCCCCGGGGCCCCAGCCCTCCCCTGGGAAAGGTCAGCCTGGGGTGGGGAGGCGCCGGGGCGAGCGCTGCTCCTGCTGCCCTGGTGGCTCAGCCCGCGTGAGAGTGTCAGCAGGAGGGGGAGGCAGGGTCTCTGCTGCAGCTGCCCCGGCTGTGTGAGGTGGCTGGAGACCCCTGTGCCAGCGTGATGGTCCGCGCCCAGGAAGAGCCGTTGCTCGGGTTCTCCTTGGCCAGCTGGAGCAGGAGCCCCGTCACACTGGGAGAGGCTGGCCGTGTGTGCTTTGGGGCCCCGGGGCGAGGGGCGCCTGGGAGGGTCAGGATCCCGGCCAAGCTCTTCTTCTTTTCTTTCAATGGCAGCGGCTAGCAAAGCTTCCAATGCACAGTTAACGCCACTAGAAGTCCCAAGGCCAGCTGGAGCCTCTCCTTGGCCTGTGAGGAGGAGGCCCTGCCTCTCCTTCCACCCCCCCCCCGCGGAGGAGCCTTCTGGGGTGGCCTCTGGGCGGGTTCCTGTGGGGGGAGGAGGTTTGTGAGATTCGCTGGTCTCAGACCGCCTAGGACTTGGAAACAACTTGGCAGCCCGTCAAGGTGGCATCACCCAGGAGTCGTGTGATGTGGCTGGCTGGCCCCAGCTAGCCCGCGTGGCATCTCTCTCTAGAACCATCTGAGCAGCCCCTGGCCAGCGGAGAGGAACCGCAGCTGCTCCTCGGCATGTTTCCCGGCATGTAGGCCCTTCTTCCTCCCCATCGGCAAGCTGTCTAAACCTTTGGTCCCCGGATGCTGGACTACAAGACCCATCATCCCCAGCCACAGTGGCCTTTGAGCAGTTTGAGGATCCCTGGCCTGACGGTTAGGGCTGCTTGGACGGAGCCACAACCCACCCAGCCTGGCTGGCGGTCGCCCTCCGACAGAGCCTGCTTCCTCCACACTTGCTCCCCAGCACCCTTTTTGCGTGTGGGGGGGATGCTCTGCAGCAGGGGGGGCTCAGGTGCTGTTGGACCAGCTCCCACCCCTTGCCCTCAGCCCTTGTGGCTGGGGATGGTGGGAGCTGAAGCCCAGCAGCGTCTGGGAGGACCCAGGATTGAGAGCTGCCTGCTGGACGTCTTGGGGAGGGGGGCGGGAGCCCTGGGCCTTCCAGCCGACAAGGACACCAACAGCCCTTGGCAAGCGCTGCTCTTCCTCCCGCTCCCTGCCCCCCAGCGATGCCCCCCAGGTCCAGTGGTTGCTGGCAGCTCCTGCCTTGGGTGTGAAGCCTGCAGCCAAGTATTGTAGCAGGGCAGGAGACCAGAATTGGGGGGGGCGGCTTCCCACCCTGTGGCCTGAGAGGGCAGCGTCCCCCTTCCCACTTGGTTGCAGGCTCTCTGGGGAAAGGCCTCTTCCTCCCTCCCTCCCTCCCCCCCATGGGAGGGGCGGCCCCTCTGCTGGGGAGGGCAGCTGCAGCCCACCGGCTCTCATTCCACAGGGGGGCGGCCCCCGCTCTGCCGCCTTTGGGGAGCGGCGGTGTGGCCTGCAGCCTGGCTGGGGGCCAAGCCCCTCCTTTTGCTTTCTAACGCGGGGGGGGGGCACGTGTTTCCCTCTTGGTGAGAAAGAAGCCCTGGGCTCGATCAGCGTGTGCCGAGAGAAGGTGGGCAGCCAGGGGGTCAGTGCAGGAGCCCCCTCAGGCTCGGGGGAGTCTGCCCGGGAGAAGCCGGGAAAGGCTCCCACCGCTGCAGCTTCTGCCAGGTGAGGCCAGCTCAGGAGGGTGGAGCTCAAGGCCCTGGCAGCCAGAAGCAGCGTGGGGGGCGGGGGGGGCAGCACCTGGAGATGCCAGGTTGCTCCTCCTGAGAAGGGGCGGGGAGGGGCTCTGACCTGCAAGCGCTGCGCCCAGTTTGCTGCTGGTCAGAGCAGAGGCGAAATCCTGGCTGCCTGGGTTTCCTTCTTTCTTTCTTTTTTATTATTTGTCCGCTTTCTAGACCGACCTTACAGAATAGCTCCGGCCAGCAGTTCACAAATATGTGAATCGCCCGGAGCTGTGGGGTTCCCCAGGCGTTGGCCCTGGCCCTCCAGAACAGGCTTCCCTGGCGCACCGCTGCAGAGTTGGCACCGAAGGTGGCGGGCCCAGGAGGGCGCCTGGCTGGCTGTGCGGGGGGGCAGCTCTGAGCGCCGGAGGCTCTGGCTGCAGGCAGGCAGGCCGGGCGGGTGAGCCCCGGGTGGCAGCCCATCGGAAGCCCCCCTGGAAGAGGTCAGCTTTGCACTCCTGCTGCTGGCGGGGTGGGAGCAGCCCTAGGAAATCCGCTCTTGGCCGGGGCTGGAGCGTAGGCGGCTGGCCTGGAGGCCGGGGCCACGAGAGCAGGCCCGGGCCTCTGGGAGCGGGGAGGGTGAGGCGGGTGTGCTTCTGGAGCATGCCTCCCCGGGCCCGAGGGGGCTCCTTCCTTCTGGTCTGGTCGCTCAGTCAAGGAGCCCCAGCTTGGCCTGCGGGAGGCCCCAGCTTCAGTCCCTGGCAGCAAGAGAGGCTTTCGGCCAGTGGGCTGGGCAAAGGGCCTCTCTCTGCCTGGCGGTGTGGGCAGCTGCCCCCAGGCGGACTAGGCAGGACAGCACTGGGCTAGAGACGTCCGTGCATGCCGGCGACCTTCAGCTGTGCTCTGGGCACGGAGTATGCCTCCCCCCAGCTCTGCTCCTTCCTGCTTGCTCGGTGTGTCCCAGCCTTCTAGCTGTGCTGTTGGGGGGCTCACCAGCCTCCTGAGCCCCCCAGCTGGCATCTCCAGTGGGGCCTGGTTGATGTGCCCTGTGCCTTGGCCCAGCGAGCGGCACTTTCTCTGTGTCCCCAACGGATTGCCACTGCTCACCTCCCTGTGACCCTCCATCCGCGAGAGCCAGCGGCTGCTGGGGGGGGGCTGCTGAGGAGGGGCCTTGCCAGATCTAGCCGGCAGGGGTGGGTGGGGGGCATGCGCAGGGACCAAGCCACCCTTTCTGGCTCTAGTTGGGTTCGCAGACTTGACTTTCTCTGCTTGTGTATCTCTTGCATGGAATATACCACCAGAAGCTTTCTGTGTGTCGACAGATATTCCGTTTCGCTGTCCTCTTTGTGACTTGGTCCGTGGGCCGCCCAGCAGAGGGTGGCAAGGAGGGTGGGGGAGCGTTCAGAGGGAAGTCCGGGTCTTGCACAACAGCCCAGCGGAATCTCTCGCTCTGAAAAGCCGGGTGATGCAACCTGGCCTCTCTGGGGCTGCTGCAGGGTCTGAGCAAGGGGGCTGCCTTGATCCGGCCCGGCTTCAGAGGGGTTGCTGGTAGGATTCCTCTGCCGCCGCCTCCTCCTCGCAGCAACTCTGTGAGGCCGGCGAGTGATTCACCCAGGACCTCCAGGGAGCGTCATGGCCAGGGGAGGATCGGAGCTCTGCTCTCCCCAGTCCAAGTGCAGCCTCTGCCTAGCTGTGGAGGGAGGACTGAGTGCCATGCGCCATTTCCGAGGGGAGGGGAGAGGCAGTGGGGGGAGTGCCAGGGGCTGAGCCCCCCCCCGCCCACAGGCACACCTGGCCCTGGAGAGGCCCTGCCGCGTGGGACCCCCAACCCCGCCTTGGTGGCTCTCTGTGGACAAAGCATCTGGTGGCCGCCTCAGGCTCTGCTGCTGGGGGCTCCAGGCTGCCTGTTGGAAAGTTCTCGGAAGACAGATTTTTCCTTTTCCCAAAGAGCCGGCTCGCTTCTCTGGCCACCCCCTCACCCCGCCTGCCGCCCTGTTAACTGTGGGGGAGTTTGCCAGTTTGCGCGCGCACCCACCCGCCCCCGACTGCGATGCCCGGAAGCAGCAGCAGCAGAGCCTCCGGAGCGCCCGGGCCCCCCCTGGCCGGGCCTGCTTGGCAGCCTGTGGAACTGCCGGCGGCCCCTCCGTTTGGATGGGTGGCCCAGCCTTGTCCCCGTGGCCTCTCCTCGGTCTCCTGCTGCCTTTGAACGGGAGAGGCTGGGGGCGGAAGCTGGGGCTCCGCCTCTGGGAGGGTGAGTCTCTGGGGTGGGGGGCGGAGGTGGGCCTGAAGCCTGGTCCCAGCAGCCTGCCTGCCTGCCTCCAGGAGAGGAGCTGGGACCAGCCGCTCCGGCGTGCGGGCTCTCCTCTGGCCACCTGTGGCTGCAGCTCTCTTGGCCGGGGCCCACGGTGGCCCCGGGCCCACCTTCCACGGGGTCGGTCTCCACAGGTCTGAGTGCGAGTGTGTGTTGGCCTTCCGGGGCTGGCTGTGGCATCTCATCGCCGTGCCGGACCAGTAGCCAAGCCTGCAGCTGGCCGGGAGCAGAGCGGAGTGTGCCTCGCCCTGCTGGTGGGGCAGCTAAGGAGGTGTGTGCGTGGCGGGGGGGGGGAGATCTGTGGCCCTTGCAACATCCTGTGGAAATGGGTGTCATTCACGAGTCTGCTTCCGCCCGGCAGGCCAACAAGCATCCCATGTCCTGCTGTGCTTGCCCCGGGGGGGGGGGATGATTCTTTCTCTCCTCTCCCTGCTCGCCCCCGCCCAGTCAGCTAAAGGAGCTTGCTTTTGTGGGCTACAGAATACAGACGCCGCCTCCGATCCCCCCCCCCATATAAGCTGTGGGCTCACGTGCAGGGCTGGGTTCCAGAAAGGGCTGGGGCCCCTCCTGACCCCAGAGGCCAGCAGCCCCCTTCCCATCCTCAGGAGGCCATTCCCCTTGTCTTCTTGCCTCTTCCCGCTTCCGTGTCCCCTGCCCTGCGGGGGCTGCCTCTTCCCTCCACGGAACAGGCTGGTTCTCCCCCCGCCCCGCTTGATATCGCCCCCTTCTAAGCTTGCTTGCGGCAAGGGGGGCTGCTGGCATCAGGAGGGGCGCCAGTCCTTCCTGGAAGCCAGCTCTGCTTATTACAAGATGGAGCCTGCACGGAGAAGGGAGCCTGTTGGGTCCATGGGTGGGGCTGCTGGGGGTCTCTTTCCTTCAGACCCCCGGGAGCATCCAGGGCACTGCTGCGGAGGAGGGTCTCGGAAGCAGGGGCTCTGAAAGGTATGCCCAGAGAAGGCTTGCTCGCATGAGTCTCGGGCGTGGGTCTTGTGTGCTCGCTTCGGGCCGGGCCGGGCCTCCTCCAATGCTGCCTTGTGGCCACTCTGGGGTGGCTCTTTCCTCGGCACCTCCCTCCACGTCTTTGCGGGACCGGAGAGCAGGGCGGAGCCTTGGCCAGCTCCCGAAGGGCGAGAGCAAGTTGCCCCTCTCCGTATTGCCTGCCCTCTTCTCCTCCTCCTTGCTGAAACAGTCGGAATTTGAAAACAGAAGAAGAAGAATTCTGCCAGCCAGTCCCCCCCCCCCCACGGCCAGGCGTGCATTTCCTGAAGAAGTGTGCCTCCTCCTGTTGGCGGCTGTAGCTGGTCGGAAGGTGGGTGTGCCACGAAGGCAGGCACTGCGAAGGCAGGCACTGCTCATACCAAGGAGCCGGCAGGGGGGCGGTGGCAGAGGCAGCTCAGGTTGCTCCCCCCACCCCCACCCCCATGCCTGCGGGCTGGCCGTTTGTCAGGTAGAGCTGTGCAGAGAGGAACCACCCGAGCAGAGGTGGCTGTGCCTCCCCCGCCCCCCCGCCTCATTAGGAGGAGCCACTCCGGCACGAAAGGGAGCCTTTCTATGCCGGGGTGTCGTTCCCACACCTGTGGCCACGCAGCCCACCGCCTTGTTACGCTGCAGGATATGCCTCTGGTGCAGGAAGCCCTTGTGCAATCCCTTTGGGTTTCTGTCTGGCCTCTGCCTGTACCCTGGAGGAGGCTGCGCAGGGCAGCTGACGTGAGGAGCAAGAGCTTAGGGCTGCTTAGATGCCTGGGGCAGCTTCAGGGCCTGGGCAGACAAGGCTGTCTCCTTGATTTGGCGTGTTTGGACAGAGAATAAATATTCATAATTTGCACAATAACAAAGGTAGCCGTGCCCTGTTGGACCACACTTGGGATGCTGGACCTAACAAGATGCACCCATGTGCCTCTGAGTTCTTCTTTTACATAGTAAGACAGGCTTGAATTCAGTGTTGTCAACAGAGGGTCATAGGGCCAGTTTAAGAGATTAATTTTTTTTTATTACATCCGGCTAACACTTTAATCCAGGTTGTTTCTAAGGAGCATCTGTTATAAACCGAATTTTTAAATCCACTTTTTAAAATTAAAAAAAAATGCATATATTGTTAGTCTCTAGTGATCAGATAGTCATCATTTGCTGAGATAATAAACACAGAGTCAAGGTGGCGGCGGTCTGGGTGGGAGTGCAAGGGATGAAGGCCGGCGGGCTGTGGCTGCTTGAAGCCAGTTGGGGTTAGAGTGGCACGTGGCCTTAGCCTGGCAAGCATTGATCATGGCTCTGCTCGCTCCTGAGCTTGCGGGAGTGGTGGGCTGGATCGAAGAGAGGGATCTCCGGGTCGTGGTGGGCAGCTCGTTGGAAGTGTTGACTCGGTGCGCGGCAGCTGTGGAAAAGGCCAGTTCCATGCTGGGGATCATTAGGAAGGGGGTTGGAAATAAAACTGCTAGTATTATAATGCCCTTATACAAATCTGTGGTGCGGCCACATTTGGAGCACTGCATGCAATTCTGGTCACCGTATCTTAAAGAGGACATTGTAGAGCTGGAGAAGGTGCAGAAGAGGGCAGCCAAGACGATCAGGGAGGCCTGGAGCACCTTCCTTACGAGGCAAGGCTATTGCTTCTGGGGCTCTTTACCTTGGAAAAGTGGTGACTATGGGGAGACATGATCGAGGTGTATACAGTGATGCAAGGGGTAGAGAGAATGGACAGGGAGAAGTTTCTCTTTCTCTCTCGCAACGTTAGAATCAGAGGTCATCTTATGAAACTGAAGGCAGGGGAATTTAGGACCAACGAGAGGAAGTACTTTTCCCACACAGCACGTAACTGACCTATGGCAGGCCTGCTCAACCTAGGCCCCCCAGCTGTGTTTGGACTACAACTCCCATAATCCCCAGCCACAGCAGCCAATAGCCAGGGATTATGGGAGGTGTAGGCCAACATCTTCAGGAGGGCTGAAGTTGAGCAGCTGTGATCTATGGAATTCTCTGCTACGGGATGTGGTGATGGCCACCAGCTTGGATGGCTTTAAAAGGGGCTTGGACAAATTCATGGAGGACGGAGCTATCCATGGCTACTAGTCTTGATGGCTAGAGGCCACCTCCAGCCTCGGAAGCAAGATGCCTCTGAATCCCAGTTGCAGGGCAGCCGCAGCAGGAGCCTGCCTTCATCTCCTGATTGGGGCCTTCCCAGAGGCATCTGGCGGGCCACGGTGTGAAACAGGAAGCGGGACTAGATGGGCTTCCTTGGGACTGACCCAGCAGGGCTGCTGTTGTGATGCCACTGGAGGAGGAGGAGGCGGAGGAGGCGGCATCTCCCTTTGACTGCACTCTTGTTCTGTTAGGACAGACAGGAGGGATAGAAGGCCCTCCTGTAAATACGCTCTAAAAATACTGGGTAAAAAGCAGGGAAGGGGCAGTGTGCATGTTGCAGAATCACAACATGCCCTCACCAACATTCTCTCTATTCTCCCCCCCCCGCCCTTCATCTGCGTGTGGAATTAAATTTGTTCTGGGCAGCAGTACCCAGGCAGTGTGCGTGCACCATCTGCATTCAGGGTGGGGCCTTCCCAATTCAACCTGAGCGGGATCTAAAATGAACTCAGCGACCATCGAAAGACGAGTGAGCACGCGTGTGCCTTAGCGGGAACACTGGCCCGCACTCATCCCCTCGCCCCGTTCCAGGCAGGTCCCCTTTTTGGCTCGAGAGGCTCGGCTGGCTGCCCCCTCTCGGCTGCTTGATCAGCAGCTCTCCTGTGACCAAGGCAACCTGCTGAAGGGAAACGTGGGTGGGTGGGTGGGCGGGCAGGCGGTGGGAGGGGGAGCCCCCATTGGCAAGAATGGCAGCTTCCGTCTAAGCAGTCATGTGGGCAGCTGCTGCCGGGCTAGTATGTCCCCCTCTGCACACACCCCACCCCACAAGAAGCTGCTGCTCCCTCTGGCAGGTGGAGGAGAGCCCTGCTGCTGCTGCTGTCTGCCGCCTCCATGGGCCCCGAGTGGGGAATGCCGTCCTCTTGGGAGTCCCTGTCGATGGCAGGCCGGCCTGAGATCCTGGCCAGGTGTCCTCTGCTGTGCCCTCTGGCATTTGGGAGTAGGAAGTGTGTGTGCCGGCCAGCTGTGTGTGTCCTTCAGCCTCCAAAGGCACCTTCTGGATTCTGCTCTTGAACCGAAACTGGATGCAGAGCTTGGTGAATGTAGAATCTGTGTGTCCTGGTTAGGAAGCTCGGCAGCTGCCATCTCCTGCGTCAGACCATCAGTCCATCGAGCTCAGTCTTGTCTTCACAGACTGGCAGCGGCCAGCTCTCCTCTGCCTGCGCTGGCAGGAAGGGTGGGGACTTGTGTGGGCCCAAGGGGGCAGCAGTGAGGAGCTGGACCTCGAGTGGGATGGTGCGGGCCACTGTGGGGTCATGGCTGGAGTCCTGGGCCAGGAGCAGGGGGCCCTGCCTCCGTGCGCCTGTGGGGGTCTCTGCTGCCCAGAGGCCTTTCCGCGCCAGAAGCCACACTGCAGCTCAGCAGGGTTGCCGCCAGGCTTCCAAGCAGCCCCGTACCTGAGATGAGTCAGACCCTCCGCCAAGCAGGGCAGCCGAGTGGAGCGGCCCCCTTCCGCCCGGGTGGGCAGGCAACAGAGCACCACGCCTGGCAGGCTGGCCAGTTTCGGGGGCACCACTGCAAGGCCGCTTGGAAGTTGTGCTGCGCTGACTGCCCCCCTGCCCACGCTTTGGGTGGTGGAGTGGGTGGATGGGCTGTGTTCTCGGGGGGGGGGGGGAGTCCTGGGTAGGCAAAGAAGCGGAGCCCGGGGCTGAGCCTGCAGCACGCTGGCCGAGAAGGCGGCTGGGGGACGTCTTGGGCTCCCTTTGCTGGCGAGGAGGGAGGGCTGCGAGAAGCAGGGCAGGGGCTGAGAGGCCCTCTGCCTGCCCGTCTCTATCAGGGGGGTGCTGTGAGCCTGTCGGGGGCTGGTTGCGCCCTGGGCTCCAGTTCTGGCAGGGCTGCCCTTTCTGGTGCTCTCAGGTCAGGAAATGGCCGTCTGCCAGCCTCCGGGCGGGTGGCCATGTGCGCCTGGCAGCCCTCCTCCAGTGGACGCCGGACCGCGGCCCCCAAGGACGGCCATCTCCTCCTCTTCCCCCGTACAACTCTGCCTGTCACCTGAGGGCCCCCCCCCAGTAATTGGCCTCTGGCTGCTGCTCCTTTCCAGCGCTCTGTCAACTGGCCTGTTTGTTGTGGCCGCTCTCTCCTTCCCGGCAGCTGCTTGTAATGTGCATGTTTTCTCCTTGGCTGGGTGTGTTTGCCCCTGCCAGCCACCTTCCTTGAGAGCGTCCACTTTGGAGCTGGAGAGGTGG
Source organism: Hemicordylus capensis (assembly GCF_027244095.1). NCBI lineage: Eukaryota > Metazoa > Chordata > Lepidosauria > Squamata > Cordylidae > Hemicordylus > Hemicordylus capensis. The sequence continues at coordinate 817,648 of NC_069662.1, read as the reverse complement.
GGTGTCCCTTGTCCAGTGACTACAAGGCGAACTGCACAGCTCTACCTGAGGAACGGCCAGCCTGCAGCTTGGAGCGAGGAGCCAACCCAGCTCGGGAAGGAGAGGCACCTGAGCCTCCTCTGCCCTCTCCCCTTGTTGGGAGGAACCGGCCACTTCTGGGCCCGGGATGTGTGGTGCCTCAGGCCAGCCCCTCGGCTTGCAGAGAAGCCATCTCTCCTTTGGCGAAGGTCGGCTGGAATTCCAGGCCGGTGCAGCTGTGAAATAAGACCCAGTTTCGTGGCAGCATGCAGGGGGGGGCGGGGGGGGGCGAGGCAGCTGTCAGGCCCAGGGAGGGGCTGGTCTCTGGGCTCCCTCCCCGCCCCCCCCCGCCAGGCCTCTCAGCTGTCTGCTGACAAATGCCGGTGCTGAACCTGGCCGTGGGCTGCAATTGCCCGCGACGGACGACAAGCATCCTCCTATGGCCCCCCCGCCCCCCCCCCGAGATGACTCCAAGCTTCCTTGCTCATATTGTCCACTTTGTGCCTGAAGGTCCCCCGTCCCGCCTCCCAGTCCAGCCTCAAGAGGGCCTTTTGGCCCCGAGGGGGTGGCAATGCTCTTGTGCACCCGGGCGGTGATCCGCTGGCCAGATCCCGCCTACCGGCTGCCACCCGCTCTCTGCCTCGGTTTCCCTCTCCGGCTTCTGGCTTCTCTTGGAGCAGGCAGAGGGGCCGTGTGCATGCCCTTTCCTGGTACTGGCTGGTGCAAAAGTACAGAGGGGAGAGTCAGGCGTGGGGGGGGGTCGGGCTGGAGCGGAGAGTGGGTGCAGCCCCTGCTGTGCATGTGGAGGGCCCCCCCCCGGCTGTGGGAGAAGGTGGGGAGGGTGCTTTGAGCCCCGAGGGGCTGCCCTGGCCGGCCCCAGGTTCCTCCTTGGGGGAGCGGATGAGTGAGCTGGCAAGAGGGGCGCAGAGCGCTGCCAGTCTAGTCTGGCCTCCTTCCTGCCCCGCCCGGCTCACTGCCTTTCAAGCTAGCCGGAGGTGGTTGTGCCTCTTTCCTGGTGGGGTCTGTTCCGCCACACTCTGGGGAGGGGCGGGGGCGGCTGAGAATGTGCAGCCAGACAGCGATTCACTTCTTCCCAAAAAAAGGCGGGGCGGGGGGGGGAGCCTCCAACCCAAACCCTTCTCTGATTCAAGGAAGGAAACATCTGGTGTCTTCTTTGCCCCCCTTGGCTTATTTTTGGTGTTCTCCCTGCCCCCCCCGCCCCGGTAATCCAGCTTCTGCAGGAGAGGTGTGAGGGGCAGCTGCTGGACAGAGCGCAGGGCATGGCTGGGGAGTCCCGTTTCTGAGCCCTGATCTCAGGGCCTCCTGGCCCAGGAATGTGCCGCCGCTGCCGTGCCCGCTGCAGAGCGGATGCCCTTCCTTCCCTGTGGCTGGAGGTGCTGCTTCAAGAGGCAGATCTGGGCTCAGGGGCAGGCTCTTTCCTCCCTCGGGCTACTAGTCTAGTGGACGGGGGGGGGGACTGCTGTGGGCAAACCTTGTCTTGTGCTCAGCACCGCATGCAGCCAAGCTCCCCAGGATATTTTGGCAAGCGAACTGGGCTAGCAGGGAAGGCCGCCTGGGTGGATTCACCGCTGGCTGGAAAACGGCCCCCAGGTGGCTTCTGAGTGGGGGTGCTGAGCGCAGGCTGAGTCCTGGGCACGGTGTCTGTCCTTCAACACTCTTCGCAGTGACTTCTCTGGAGGGAATCCTTCTCAAACCTGCAGATGCCACGGTATTGGGATGGATGCAAACACTCCAGAAGGCAGCGATGGAACTCAAAATGAACCCCAAAGACTGGGAAATCAATGGTTCAAATCCCCATCTCTGCTATGGGGCAAAGCATGTGAGCCTGTGACCTTGCGCCAGTCATGCACACACATCCTAACTCACCTCGCAGGGAAGTTGTGAAGGTGAAACGGGAATAATTGAATCTTTGAGTTGGAAGGGACCTTGGAGGTCATCCAGTCTGACCCCAGCATCCCTGACAGGTGGGTCTGAAAACCTCCTGTGAACACTGTGTCATGTGCCCTGTTCCACGGTGCACCGCCTCTCACAGCTGGGAAGTTCTTGCTAGCCTAAATCTGTGTCCTTGTGACTGCGCCCTGTGGGTCATCGTCCTGCCCTCAGGAGCAACAGAGGAAGTCGTCTGCTTCTCCTTCAGGGTGCCCCGCAGATACTTGAGGACTGTGAAGTTCACAGAGCCCGGACTCTGGAGTGAGTGGGAGTCTGTTTGTTGGGGAGGAAAAATTAAAAAATAACTCCCAGCACTGTGAGATGGAAGAACAGAGATTGTGTGCTGTTTGGTGTGGGGTTGGCCTAGATGCCCTCCACGGCTCCCTCAGAAGAGCCCTGCTGGATGAGGCCAAAGTGGGTCCCTCCAGCCTCCATCCGATGTCCCAGCCAGGACACAGAGGGGACGGCTGTGCTGCCCCAGGTATTCAGGGGAAGCGCAGCCAAGCCGAGGGCGGGGCTGAGTGGGCAAGCCACTCCCCTTGGGCGGGGCTCTGCCCGGCTCCTCCTTGGGGACTGCCTCCCCCAACTCCCTCTGCTCCTTGCCCGCCGCCGGCCTCATCCTGGACCTGGCAGAACTCTTTGCTCTGGAGCAGCAGCCGCCGCAGCAGCAGCAGTCTGTGGCCATGGGGCGAGGGGGTGGCCCCCTCCCTGGGCTGCCTAGAAGGGGGCCTTGTTGTCCCCACGCCTGAGGGGCCCTGAGCACCTTGGTCCCTGGTGCAGAGCCGCGGCTTGGCCTGTGCCCTGCATGCTGCTGGGACAGGCTTCCTGGGGCGGGGGGGGAGAGCGCAGCAGTGCTTGGTGAGCTGGCCTCCTTTGGGGCTGCTGCCTGCTGGGCCAAAGGCCTACACGGTGGTGGTGGCGGCGGCAGGTGGTGGCAGCTGCTCCTTGGAGGTGTGCTGGGAAAGGACCCCCACCCCGGGAGCCCAGGCACGGAAGGGAAGCCCCCCTCCCTCTCTGCAGCCTGAGTGGAAGGGAGGGAGGAAGCTCCTGAGAGAGGCCTGGTGCTGGCGGGAGGCCTCAGAGGAGGGGCAGGCCCCCTTCCTCCTCCCTGGCTGGTTGAGAACCGAAACCTCCCTCTGAGCCTCCCCTTTGTTCTCTTGAACGGCGGAGGCCTGCCTGGGCCGGCTGCAGACCTCCAAGTGCCCCTGGCATCGCTCCCGCCCCCTCCCTGCTGGATCACTTCCAGCTGGGGGGGGGTGCACAGTGGAAAGACGCGGCCTCCTCTCCTGCAGTGGAAACGCTGTCTTGTGTCCCTTCGGCATGGTGGGGCCCCCGGGAGTGGTCGCTTCGGTAGGCCTCCTTTGGAACGGGCACTCCTGTGCCTGGTTGTGGCCCCCCGGCTCATCACAGGAACAGAGGAAGCGGCCACATACTGAGTCAGACCCTTGGTCTGTCTAGCTCAGTGTTGTCTTCACAGACCGGCAGCGGCTTCTCCCAGGTGGCAGGCAGGAGTCTCTCGCAGCCCTATATCCTGGAGATGCTGCTGCCAGGGAGGGGACTTGGGACCGCAGATGCTCTTCCCAGAGCGGCTCCATCCTGCTTAGCTCAGGGGACAAGTCATGCTTGCTACCACGAGACCAGCCCTCCGTCCTGCCAATGCAGCGGCTGGCTGGCCGGCCAGAGGTTCTGACTCTGCAGACCATCGCAAATGCCGGTGTGTGTTTGGAGGCCACGGTAATGGCCACCTTTCCCATTTGTACAGCACCTCTGTGTGCACAGAGCGCTTCCCGTGGATTGTGTTGGTGTCAGTCTTCTAGCAGCTCTGTGAGTTGGGCATTTGCCCCATATGGGGCGGGGCGGGGCGGGGTGGGGGCACGGGCTGTGGGAGAGTGGCCTGCCGAAGAGCCCCTCGGGAATTCACGGCAGGAGGGAGAGCGGGAGCAGGGGGGTCCCTGTTAGCTCCTAGCTCCGTCTCGTGCTGCGGCGGCGCTAGAGAAGCAAAGTCGAAATGGCCAAGAAAAGGTGGTTTCAGACCAGGGGTGGGGGCTCCATTCTGGGAGCTGCACACCAGGCCCTGGATCCGTAAAGGCCACCTACGGATCCCGTTGAGCCCCACCTCTGCCCCTCTGGCTGGCCGCCTTCTGCGGCCAGGAGTTGGACTTCAGGGAAGGCAGGGGCTTGGCGTGGCCGCTCCTGGCCCTTGTGGCGACCTTCTCTGTCACCTGGCAGCCTCAGGCACCAAAGTGCAGGCGAACCGCCGTGCGCTTCTCGCGGAGCATGGGCCTCTCTTGGCCTTGCTTCACTGAGTGGTCGGGGGCGGCAGTGCGCTCCCTGCCAGCAAACAGAGCGTAAGGGGGTGGCCCTCTTGAGGGCCAGGAGGCTGGGCCGGCCTGCCCTGCTGGGCTCTCTGGTGCGCCCTCCCCTGTGGTGCTGCTGGGGAGGAGGAGGAGGAGAAGGAGGACTCCTTCCTTTCTGCCCGTCTGGTGCCAGCATTGCTCGGGCCCCACAGGTGGCAATGGGAGTCTCTCCACGCTGCGGATTGGTGCCTGGTTTTCCAGAAGCAGCCTGGCTCTCGCCTCTGGTTTCACCAGGGTGCAGCTGGGGCGGAACTTGTTCTTGGGCCAAATCAGTAAGTGTAGTGAGTGCTCATAAGAACAGCCCAGCTGGATCTGGCCCCAGGAAACCCCTCCAGTCCGGCATCTTGTTCCACACAGTAGCCCACCAGAATGCCCTGAGAAGCCCACAGGCAAGAGGGGAGGGATCTTGCCTCTGGGGCTGGAGGTGGCTTATAGCCCTCAGACTAGTGGCCATTGATAGACCCGTCCTCCGTGAATTTGTCTAAGCCCCCTCTAAAGCCATCCAAGGGAGTGGCCGCCACCACATCCCGTGGCAGAGAGTTCCGTAGATTAATTATGTGCTGTGTGGAAAAGTACTTCCTTCTGTTGGTCCTAAATTTCCCGGCCTTTAGTTTCTTGGAATGGCCTCTGGTCCTAGTGTTGTGAGAGAAGTTGGGAAATTTTCCCTCTGTCCCCTCTCTCTGCTCCATGCATAATATTTCACACCTGTCTCCCTGCAGTCGCCTCTTTTCCAAGCTAAAGAGCCCCAGGTGTTATAGCCTTCACTCGTAAGGGAGGTGCTCCAGGCAAAGTCCTTCTTACAGTATGGGGAGCAGAACCTGACACAGTCCTCCAAATGGGGCTGCACCAGAGATTTGTACCGGGGCATTGTCATATGGGCATTTTTACTTTCACCCCCTTCCTGATGATCCCCAGCATGGAATTTGCTCAAGACGCGGCTGGCTGCTCCAGCTGCTCCGGGTTCAAGACCGTTGAACTGAGCGGGGCCGAGAGGGGTTTCCCCAGGAGGAGCCCTCCCAGCCCCAGTCTCTCCCTGCGGGAGGACAGAGGCCCCTCTGAGCCGCGCTCCACCTGGGTGGCTGGCATGGCCGGCACGGCGGAGTGGACCCGGCCTGGCGGGCTGGCCGCGCACAGTGGCCGCCTGTCTCCCCGGCAGGTCACACGGGCCAGGCCGCTCTGTCGCTATTGTTAACTTGGGGGCTGGCCCTGTGCTCCCTGCCTGCCCACCCCCAGCCTGGAAAAGGCTGCATTCAGCGGCTGGCGGCAGGGGTGGGGGGGGGGCAGGAGTGCTGGGAGCCGAGCAGATGGTCCCTGGCGCCTTTGGGGGACTCTGAGATGACCTGGAGCTCAGCAGCGGCGCCAGGCTGCAGCTCCAGCTCCAGGAACTGGGGGGGGGGGCAGCCTGGGGAGCTGCTGCCAGTCAGAGCAGGTTAGATGGGCCGGTGGCCCGACTCGATGCAGATCAGCTTCTTGGTGGGAGTGGGAGGTGAGAGCTGAGCGCCTCCCAGCGCAGTGAAGCAGCTGGTGCAGGATCACCCCTTTGCCCCGGGCCGGTCTTCCTTCTCTGGGCCGCCTTGGCTCTGCAGCCACTGCCGGCTGAGGATGGCGTGGGGCTTGCCCCCCAAGGAGCTTTCCCGCTTCTGCCTGCTTTGGAATTGGGTCCCAGCATCTGCAGGATCAAAGGGGAATAGGGGCGGGGTGGCTGGGTGGGCCGGGTAGAGGAGTGAGGCTGTGCACGCTCACTTGTGCCCGCTCTGGCTCCCCGTGGCTGGTCTCGTCCAGACTCGAAGCGGTCCCAGGAGCTGCTTTGGGGCCGGGGCCGCCTCTCCGGACCCGCCAGGAGAGGCCTTCCGGTGTGCCGCCCTTGTCTCCAGGCTGCGGGGACCCTCTCGGGCCAGCTTCTGCCCTCCCACAAGGCACTCCTCCACTTTGAACTTCCAGCCCAGGGCCTGAGCTCTCTGGACCTCCGGCTGGGGCCTGCATGTCTGCAAGGGCCACGTGGTTTAGCCCTGGCGGGCTGCCGAGGCAGGCAGTAGCAGCAGAGGCGGGGCGGCTGGGAAGCCACGGGGCGCCCGGCGGCTCAGCGGAGCCCCCCCCCCAGCAGACCCTCATGCCTCAGATGGCGTGGCTGGCGATGGGAAGCTTGGCTCCACACGGGCCCAATCCGCTGAGCCGTTCTCCGGCAGGGCAGGGCATGGGAGAGGCCTCCTTGTTCCTGCCCTGCAAGGGCTCGCTCAGGAGGATCTTTCACTGGATGGCCCCCCCCCGCCCGCCGTAGCATTGGGGGCTGTCCTGGACCAGCCCCAGAGAAGCTTGGATGGCAGCTCTTTGCAGGGCAGTGCCCCTCCGTGCTCCTTCCGTGGGGGGGGGGGGACGCCTCTCAAGAGCGCCCTTAGAGTGTGCAGAAGGCAGTGGCAGATCAGCCAGCTGTGCCCAGAGCCTGCCGCCCGCCTGGGGAGAGGAGGCCTCCCTGGGTCTGCCTGGGGGCCGGCTCCCTTTCCTCCTGCTTAAGCCGCTCTCCCTTCTGTGCGGGCCTCTTTCCGGGGGCGGGGGGGGGGGCAGGCAGCTTCTGTGGCTGCTCAGTTGCCTTGCGGGGGGGGGGGAGAGCCCCTTGGGCGCCTTGAGGGTGCCTCACGGGTGGCGTCTCCTCCTGCTGCCTCGCAGACCTGTCCCGCAACCGCTTTGCGGAGGTGCCGGAAGACGCCTGCCAGCTGGTGTCCTTGGAGGGCCTGAGCCTCTACCACAACTGCCTGCGCAGCATCCCCCCCGCCATCGCCAACCTCCAGGCCCTCACCTACCTGAACGTCAGGTAAGGCCCGGGGAAGCGGGGTGGGGGGCGGCAGCCTCCCAGCCTGGGGTGGGGCCCCGGCAGCCCCCCCCGGTTGCTTCTCGGCCCCCCCGGAGTGCAGCCTCTCCTCCCTCCGCAGCCGGAACCAGCTGGCCTCCCTGCCCCCCTGCCTCTGCCGCCTGCCCCTCAAGGTCCTCATCGCCAGCAACAACAAGTTGGCCTTCCTGCCCGAAGACCTCGGCGCCCTCAGCCACCTCCGCCAGCTGGTGAGTTGGTGCCCGCGGGGGGGGGGGGCGGGGGGGCGGGGGTCCGCAGGCCGGGGCTCCTCGCCCCTCGGAGTCCTCCAGGTCTGGCTGCGGGGCCTGCCCTGGGCGGTGGGGGCATCCCAAGGCTGCCGGCCGCCTGCTTGGAAGCCTCCCTTCTCCCCAGGAGCCAGACACCCAGGCGAGCTGGGCCTCCCGCAGGGGCACGGGGCCGGCTGGGGGTCCCAGAGAGGCCCCCGTGACCCTCCCCCCGCCCAGCCGGCTGCCTCACAGCCCCACAGCGGGCACCTGCAGGGCCTCCCCTGCCCCCCTGCGGGTGTGTGAGGCGGGGTGGGGGGGGTGCTTGGCTCCCCCGGGGCTCTCACCCGTCTCTCCTCAGGACGTCAGCAGCAACGAGCTGCAGGCCCTCCCGGCGAGTGTGGCTGGCCTGGAGTCTCTTCGGGACCTCAACGTCCGGCGGAACCAGCTCAGCCGCTTGCCCGAAGGTGAGTGCTGCCTGCCTGCCTGGGAACAGAGGAAACTGCCCTAGACTGAGTCAGACCCTTGGTCCATCTAGCTCAGTCTTGTCTTCACAGACTGGCAGCGGCTTCTCCCAGGTGGCAGGCAGGAGTCTCTCTCTCAGCCCTGTCTTGGAGATGCTGCCAGGGAGGGGACTGGGAACCTCCTGATGCTCTTCCCAGAGTGGCGGCTCCATCCCCTAAGAAGGGGAATCTCTGCCAGTGCTGCTCACACATCAAGTCTCCCCTTCAGATGCAACCAGGGCAGACCCTGCTTAGCTAAGGGGGCAAGTCATGCTGGCTCCCACAAGACCAGCTCTCCTCTCTTGGGGGCGGCAGCACTCCCCAGGAGGGAGGGGCCCTCGGTGGGAGGGGCCTGCGCAGCGCCAGGGAGCCTGCAGGGCCCTGGGCCAGTGGCTAGCTGCGGCCCGTTGCCTCCGCAGAGCTGGCCGACCTGCCTCTGGTGCGGCTGGACATCTCCTGCAACCGTGTCGCCCGCATCCCTGTCTGCTACCGGCACCTGAGGCACCTGCAGAGCATCCTGCTGGAGAACAACCCCCTGCAGTTCCCCCCTGCGCAGGTGAGGCCGGGGCGGGGGCAGCGAGGGCAGGCCCCGGGCTGTCCCTGGAGGACCCCCCCCCGGCTCGTTCCTTCTCTTCCTCTGCCCCACGTCCGGACACCCCCCTACTCCTGGCCCTCCTGGCCTCTCTCCTCCCCACCCCAGCCCGGCTTGCAGGAGAACGGTCTTGCTCCTGCCAGACTTCCCCCTGCGGAGAGGCTTCCCCAGATGGCAGCCCAGGCCCCGCAGCTGGCATGCGGGAGGGCCCAGCCGGCAGCATCTCCGGGCGGGGCCTGGGAGAGCCACCGCTGCTGCCAGTCGGTGCTGGCCGAGATGGAGAGGTGGCCTGGCTCCGTTGAAGGCCGCTTCCTGTGCTCAGGGCTGCTGGCGGCCGGCCAGGAGGTGGCTTGGCCCGCTCCCTGGCTGGGCCCCCTCGGATCTTGGCTGGGAGGCAGATGGGCTGGCGCTGCTTCAGATGGGCCCAGGAGAGGGCTGGGCGTTTTGGATGGGCATCCCGAAGGGGGTGGGCACCCACCAAGACGTTGCCTTTGCTCTGTGGGAGGGGCGCCTGGGCCGTGACCAGGTCTCCTCTGCCGCAGGTTTGCTTGAAGGGCAAGATCCACATTTTCAAATACCTCAACATTGAGGCCTGCAGCAGAGCCCGGTCAGATCTGGCGGAGTTCACCCGCGGGAACCGCCCCACCGGCTTTGGAACGTGGTAAGTGGCACAGCGGGGAAATGCTGGGCTAGCAAGCAGAAGGTTGCCCGTCTGAATCCCCGCTGGTCCTCCAGCTGCGGGAAGGCATGGGAGGAGGCCATGGCCAGCCCCTCCTGGATTCTGCCCAGGACAACCGCAGGGGGGCTCTGTGGGGGCCAGGAGTCGACACTTGGCCTTGGAGGAGCTGAGCCTGGGGCGGGTGGAGAGGGGAGCCCGGGAGCAAGACTGCCCACCCCCTCGTGAAGAGCAGGGCCGGTTTGGGCTGGCGAGAGACGGTGTCTGGGAGGAGGCTGCTTTGGGGCTGCCCTCTGAGAAGTGGGTCTTGGGGGAGGGGCCCTTCCTGCCCCCCCCCCACATGCTCCGTCTTCCCCGGCAGCCTCCCAGATGACTTCTACCCCCTGCGGCAATATGGCGGTCTGGACTCCGGCTTCAACAGTGTCGACAGTGGCAGCAAACGCTGGTCGGGGAACGAGGTGCGGGAGCTCTGCTCTGCTCGGGGGGACCCTCCTGCGCTCCCGGCAGGGGGCCGCCTGGCCCGTGGCCTGTGTCCCCGTGGCAGTCGGAACCCGGAGGAGGGCTGCTCCCGGTGGGCCCACGCCCCTCCCTCCCCCCCCCGGGTGGGTGGCGTCCGGATGGCTCCGGCACCCACCCCTGTCCTCTGCCTCCCAGTCCACAGATGAGTTCTCGGACCTCTCCTTCCGCATCGCCGAGCTGGCCCGGGACCCCAAGCAGCTGAAGGAGAGGTGCAACGGAGCCGGTGAGCAGCCGGGCGGAGAGGGCTGGGCCCCGGGGACTGCCCCAGGCCTGGCCGCGGGGGGTGAAAGCAGGCGGTGGTTCTCTTTCCTGCAGTCGACGCCGGCGAGCTGGAGCAGATCGACTATATTGACAGCAGCCTCAACGGAGAGGAGGAGGAGGCGGAGGTGGCGACAGGCCGGCCGGAGGGCGGCTCGCGGGGGGTGGCATCCGTGGAGGTAAATGAGGCCCCCCCGAGGGTTGGTGGGCTCCCCCCCGAGGGTTGGTGGGCTCCCCCCCGAGGGTTGGTGGGCTCCCCCCCGAGGGTTGGTGGGCTCCCCCCCGAGGGTTGGTGGGCTCCCCCCCGAGGGTTGGTGGGCTCCCCCCCGAGGGTTGGTGGGCTCCCCCCCGAGGGTTGGTGGGCTCCCCCCCGAGGGTTGGTGGGGCCCCCCCCCGAGGGTTGGTGGGGCCCCCCCCCGAGGGTTGGTGGGGCCCCCCCCCGAGGGTTGGTGGGGCCCCCCCCCGAGGGTTGGTGGGGCCCCCCCGAAGCTCCCCCTGTGCTGCTGTGGGACAGAGCACCCGAGGCGCGGCTCCTGAGTCGGCTGTGGAGCCAGCGAGCCAGCTGGTGGGCGATTCCCACAAGCTGCCTGCTGCGGCCTCCTCGCGGCTGTGGGTGGGGGGGCCCCAATGGGCTGACTCCTGGCTTCTCTCTTGCTTGGTCTCCTCCTAGGAGCAGCCCAGGGCTGGGAAGAGCCCCCTCCCGAAGGCAGGTGCTGCCGAACACGGTCTGGCCGCCGGCAGGTGCGCAGCGCCCCCTGGCGTCCCTCCCTGGCGTCCCTCCCTGGCCCCTGGGAAGGGCTTTGCCCCCCAGATGCAGCCTCCTTTCCCCCATGCCAGTTGGGCACTCCCTGAAACTTGGTTTGAAAGCAGAGATCCTTGCTTCTCCTCCTCCTCCGCCCACGTGCCCCTCTTCCACCCCCTCCACCCCTGTTGGGGGCAGCACTGGTGAGGTGTCCTGCTGGCCGGGCTGGCAGGTGGGCTTCTGGGCCTCTTGGCTCTGCAGCCGCCTCCCTCTGGAGCCTCTGCAGCCCCAGGGCTGGGGGGGCCGGCCGGCTGGGCCGGGTCCAGAAGGGCCCATCCATCCTGTGCACCGACCCCTCTCCTCCCTCGGTCCCTCCCAGGGCCAGCAGTGGGGCTGGCCTGTCCGGGGAGGAGCGCCCCCGCCGCCCCCCGGAGGTCTTCCAGCTGTGGCAGGAGAGGGAGCGCCAGCAGCAGCAGCAGCAGCAGCAGCAGCAGCGGCCCCTGTGGAGCCAGGCGGCGGCGGAGAGGCGCGACAGGTACCCAGGGCGGGGGGGCGGCGGCCTGCTCCAAGCGGCTCCCGGAGGACATCCCACACTCGCTGGTCCCAGCCGTTGGTGCCCCAGAGGGGTTTTTGTTCCCCTTTCCCGAAAGGGCTGCTGGCTGGGCTGGGCTGGGCTGAGTGGAGCCAGTTGCTCTGCCCAGCAGGAGCGAGCAGCCACTGCTTCATTCAAGGGTCCCTCCTTGCCCCCTTAGCAGCAGGCCCGGCCGGAGGGGGTCACACTTTGGCCCTGACCTTCCAAGTGTCTCTGGCCCCAGCTGCGCTGGACTTTGAACCTGTGTGTGTGTGTGTGTGTGTTGTGGACAGCTATTCCCCCTCTGCCTTGCCAGTCGCCAGGATGGTGGCCCATGGCCTCGCTGCTGTCGATCTTCCTGCAGCTGCTCCTCCTGACGAGGGGTGGGGCATCGGATGAGGCTCGGCAGCCTCTTGCTTCCCCCCAGCAGCAACATGGGCTGCTCCTCATTTCCCTGCCCTGCTTGAGAGCTGCGCTGTTCGCAGGCTGGCCATTCATCAGGTAGAGCCATGTGGTTAACCTGATGAATGGCCAGTCTGCAGGCAGTGCAGCTCTCTAGGGCAGGGTGGGATGAGAGACAGACGTAACTGCAATTGTGCCTCCCTTGGGCACCGCCCCCCCCATTAGGATAATGAGGCCACGGCAATGTCTGAGCTATTAAGGCCAAAGTGCTTCCAGAGATCAACCCCAGCTGCCCTCTCCCTCCTAGGGTGTATCATTGCAAGGAAATGTCCCCTGTTATTCCTGCTCCCACAACCAGCAAAACTGATGGGCAGGAAATTTGGGGCAGGTGGAAGGAAGAACTTCTTTACACAGTGCACCATTCGTCTGTGGAATTCACTGCCACAAGACCAGATGGCTTTAAAAGGGCTTTAGACCAATTCACCCAGGACAAGTCTATCGGTCACACCCAGGGTCCGCCTGTGACGCCCAGTGGCCAAGGAGGGGCTTGCCTTCGTGGCCTGCTTGCAGGCTTCCCGGAGGCATCTGGTTGGGCCCCTGTGGGAGACGGGCTGCGGGACGAGACAGGCTTCCTGGGGCCTGATCCAGCCAGGCTCTTCTCCCGTCCCCCTTCGAGGCTGAGCTCTATGCAGGAAGAACTGCTCCCTCCAGCCAGACAGGCTTGCTTAACACCTTGCCCGAAGCACTCCTGCCCCCCCCGTTTGCACAGGGCTCTGCCGCTCTCTCCCCCCCCACCTTTCTCCAGAGCCCCCTGTCGGGGGTGGGGGTGGGGTGGGGGCTCTCTCTCATGGAAGGTCTGCTGTCTGGCGGGGGGGGGGAGTGCCTGTGGAGGGAGAGGGTGTTGGGAGCGTGCGGGGGGGGGGTACCCACAGTGCCCCGTTACAAGCTGGGTGGGTCCTTGGGCAGTCTCCATCGATGTGCCTGATGGGCATATGGCGGGGGGGGGCCTCTCTTCCTCTCAACAGTGGCCTGGCAGAGAGCAGCAGTGGCAGCGGCAGCAGCTTCTCGCAGCTGAAGTACCGGAGCCAGGTATGGCCAGAGCACCGTTTCACAACCGTCATGCAGATGGCTTCCATGCGGGGCATGGGCCGTGCAGGGGTCCTCAAACGTGGGTCCCCAGAGGTTGCTGGACGACAGCGCCCATCATCCCCGTGTGGTGTTTGGACTACAACTCCCATCACCCCACGTTCGAGGACCCCCGGGGTCCTGTTTTGAAGTGGCCCCTGGTCCTGTGGAGCTGCCAGGGAGAGGCAGGCCTGGCGCGGAAGGGAGCCCTTCGGGCCCAGAGTCACGGTGTCGCCCCACCTCCCCCCCTCTCTTGCAGGGATCTGAGCCACTGGCAGGTTCCCCCAGACAAGCCGCCCGCCACACAGGTCAGTCCGGCTGGGGGCCTCACCTCTCGCCGTGGGGGGCAGGGGGGAGGAGTGTCTCCTGGGAGGAGGGAGTTGGAGCATTCAGCATTGGGGTTCAGTCCAGTTACTGATCTGGAAAAGCGAGTTTGAGTTGGCTTTGGAGACGCTTTGTGCAGGACCGGCTCAAGCCCGTCACCTGCTCAACTGGGCAAGCCAAACGCTGCCCACTGTCGCCCCCTCCTGCCGCAAGAGGACAGCCAGTCTTCCGTGCTCCAAAGCCAGGCGGGGAAATCACGTTTCTCCCAATGCAGCTGGAGCACAGGAGCCTCCACCACCACTGCCCCCCCCCCCCCGCTCCCCAGATGTCTCTTTGAAGCAGTTTCCCCTCCTTGGGTGTAGCGGTTCGGTTCACGCTCAAGGCAACCCAAAGGTTTTAGGCAGTGTTGCCTGTAACAGGGATTCCCAGATGTTGTTGACACCAGCTCCCATCATCCACGGCTGCATTGGGCTGGGGATGATGGGAGCTGCAGTCAACAGCATCTGGGAATCCCGGCTAGCAGAGGACACGGATTGCAGGTGCACATTCCGTTCCGGTCTGCGGAGGGGAAAGGGGGAGGGCGCTGGGGCTTGAGGCTGCCTCTCCAGGGGCTGCCCGGCTGAGCCCCCTTCCTGCCTGGCAGATCCTGCTCAGCTCCAGAGCTCCCTGGCTGCCAGCCCTTCGCCCCGCGAGCCGAGCTCGGCGCAGAAACCCAGCAGCTTCCTCTTCCGCTCCTCCTCCTCCTCCTCACGGAGCAGCATCCAGCGGAGCGCCAGTAAGTAGCCGAGGGGGCTCTCTGGAGGGAACTCCACCCCACGCTGGCAGGAGGGGCTTCTGGCCCCTCCAGAGAAAGAGACTCTGGCCCCAGAGGTCCCTCTCCGCCCACGGCCATCTCTTCCTGCATCTACCCAAAGGGAGGCCCGTTGCTCACCGGGCCGGGTCTGTGCTCTGGGCCTCAGTGCGTTCCGGGCTGCGCCCGCAACTGGGCTCTGGCGGCCTGGCTGAGCCTGTGGAACTGCCTTCCCCGGAGTCCGAGACCAGTCCTGGGGCCATCTGGCCAGGCTCTCTCGCTTTGCTCAGGCCTGTTGCCAGAGGGGCCGCCAGGGGCCTGCGTGGGCTGGTGGGGCTTGAACCTGGGACCTTCTGCGTGATGCAGGGCAGACCCTCGGCCTCCCCCCCCCCCGCATCACCTGATAGCAAGCGCAGTCAAGCGGGTGGCTGGCTTAGTCTCTCTCGGGGGCGAGGGAGTCGCGCCCTGCAGTGCCACGTGGCAGGACTCTCCACCCAGGTTGCAGCCTGCCGGGCCTCTTCCGGTCTGCCTTCTGTCGGTCGTGTTCCCAGCTGGAAGGGCCGGACATTCGACCTCCTGCGCCTCTCCACCCGCCAGGGGTGTCGTTGCTGCTCTCCAGCGGCGCCCCTTCTCCCCTCTCCTCTCCTTCTCCTTCTCCTCTCCAGACCCCTCCTCAGCGGAGCTCAGCAGCCCCTGGAGGCTGCCCACTGGATGGCACGCGCTGGAGGAGAGAGAGCTGTCTGTTCAGCTGCGCAAGGTGTGGAGGCCCCCGCAGTCACAGGGACACAGGAAGCTGCCCTCTGCTGAGTCAGACCCCATCGCTCCGTCTCGCTCAGTCTGGTCTGCACAGACGGGCAGCGGCTTCTCCCAGGTGGCAGGCAGGAGTCTCTCTCCGCCCTGTCTCGGCTGCCTGGGGGTGGGGGGAGAGGGGCTGCAGAGCCCTTCCCAGGGACGCCCTGGGCTCCTCTGGCGTGTTGTGCAGGGCGAAGGAACTCTGGCTTGGCTGGGGCCGCGTGAATGTTTGGGGGCTCAGAGGCCAGGGCTGGAGGGGAGGAGAAGAGAGCACTCTGGGCCGATACAGGCTGGCTTCTGTGACCCACATCGGGGGCATATTTGCTGCCGCTGCCGCCTCTCCTCCTCCTCCTCGTCCTCCTCCTGCTCCTGTTAGTCAACAGGCTGAGGGCAGAAGCCACGCTGAGCACAAAAGAGCCCCTGCCTTTGTAGCCCAGCCAGAAGCCTTCCTTGGCACCCCTCCCAGCCCCCAAACCCTGGAGACTTGGCACACTTCCAAGCCTGTCTTTGTAGCCATGAGGACTAGCCACACGGCTTGGTTTAATAAAGAAAGTGGCTCTTCCCAAGAACTCTGTGCCCAGAGATGGCTAGCCGTTTCTCTGCTCCCTGGCCCCCGTGACCACCTTCTTTTCCTCCCCCCTCTTCTCTTCTCCTCTCCAGGCCATTGAGTTGCAGCTGAACATCACGCTTGCTGAGGACCTGGCCGAGGCGCTGGCAAATGGGGTGGTCCTCTGCCAACTGGTGAACCATCTGCGCCCACGATCCGTGCCCTTCATTCACGTGCCCTCACCGGCGGTGGTGAGCCTGCCCCTGCGGTCCCTGGGTGCGGGTGACGAGCGGGGAGGAGCCCTGGGCCCTCCAGGGCCGCTGGAGTTGAGTGCCTCCTGCCTGGGCTGGCCCCCTCCCAAGTGGCCGCTGGCTCAGGCCAGGCCCTAGGGACCCCCCCTGCGGGGCTCCCCATGCCTTGGCCACGCTCCGCCCCACACCCAGGCGCACACAGACTTCTTCACTGCTCTCTCACAGCCAAAGCTGAACGCCATGAAGAGCCGGAAGAATGTGGAGAGCTTCTTGACTGCCTGCCGCCAGCTGGGGGTCCCAGAGGTGAGGCGGGGCTTCTTGGCGGCCCCGGGGGGGGGCAGGGGAGGGTTGGTACCCGCTGTGTGTGTGTGTGTGTGTCGGGGGGCGGCCTTTCCCTGGCCCAGCAGGCCTCTCTCCCCCCCAGACCTGGGAGGCGTCCCTCTGGTGCCCATGGCCCACCCTCTGCTCTCCGTGATGTGGCTGTACCGGTTGTGTCTCCTGTCTTCTCTCCCGCCCCCACAGGTGTCTCTCTGCTCTGCCTCCGACATCCTCCTCCGAGGCAACGTCTGTGGCTTGCTGCGCCTCCTCGAAGCCCTGCTGCCTCCTGTAGTGGTGGGGCCGCCAGCAGGGAGAGGGGGTCCTCTGGCTCCCAGCGCCCTCTCTGAGCACCTGGCAGGCTTTGGCCTCTTCTATGTCTCCGTCATGCTGCTGCTGTACCTCGCTTATCGCAAGCTCTGTGGCTACTGAGGGAGGAGGGGGGAAGTGGGGCAGCTCCCCCCCCCCGAGGGCTGGGGCCTGGCCTGCCCCGTGGAGGTGGTGGACACGTGCCCAACTCTGCTGGAGCGGGGCCCTCCTTGGGCTGCTCAGCCGGGCTTTTGCACAAATCCCTCCCCAGGGACGAAGTTTCTCCTGGAAGTGGGGGAAAGGGTGGGGTCAGCGAGGAGCAGAGGGGAAGCAGGCCAGGCTGGTGCGCCCCCCACCCCTGCCCTCTGTGCTCTTGTCACTCTCTCTGCCTCTGCTGCCACCCGCACGCACACCAGGCGCCCCTCTTGAAGACCTCCCTCCCCAGCAGGCTCTCCTCCTCCTCCTCCAGAATCCCGACTTGCTTGCACCTGTGCCTTGTCGCTAGCAAAGGTGTCTGATCTCCAGAAATGCTTTGACCGGAAGGGAGGGAGCCCCTGAGGGCTCCTCCCTCCCTTGGTTGTGTGCACTGAAGCGGTGTTGCACGCCTCCTGGCCCGCCTGCGGTATGCGCCCACCAGACCAGCTGGCTGGCGTCAGGCACACTACAGCCTGCCCCCATTTTGACTTCACGTGGCTTGCTGCAAGCCCCACCTGCTGCCATGTGCTTCTGTCCCAAATCTGCCCCTCTTCTTGCCAAGAAGCTGCCTCCCCTCCCATGCCACGGAAAGCACTTTGCTTTTCCCCAAGTCATGGCCCACTTTCTCCAGCCGCTTGGGGACCCTGCTGTGCATCAGGCAGGGGGTGGGGTGGCTCGTGCAGTTGGACACTTTATGGAGTTCCTGGTCTGTCCACCCCTGGAGGGTTCCAAGTGTTTGGCGCCAAGATGGCTGCCGGTCTAAGCGCAGCCCTTCCAGCCTTCCTAAATATCGGTGGTGGTGGTTTTCCCTCCAACTGTGTCTCTTTAAGCCAAGTTGGAAACCATTCCCAGGGTTGACTCTTCTGAACTCTTTCCTCTTCCTCTAGGCAGCCCCTCCCTCGGTGCCTGGCTGAATTAACTTGCACTCCCATCTTAATGTCAATGTGCAGTTCAGACAACTGAGATAAATACTCTCCCCCCCCCGCCCTGCCCCCTCTCCTGCCACTGAAGTCCCTTGTGTGGGTTTAATTCCACCTGAAAATCTTCCTAGCTATGCTTTTGGGGTCCAAGTTCTCTGGTATCTGCCCTATACTCCCAGGACACAGACGCCTTCAGCAGCAGCAGCAGCAGCTGAGTGGAAATGCCTTAATGGACCTGCTGGGAAAGGGACCCCCCACCCCCACCCCGGCCAGACAGGGATCAGGAACTTGCCTACTTCAGGTCCCTCAGCCCAAGTTCCAGCTCCTTGTGGTCTGTCCCCATTTGCTGCCTTAAACACGTTAAATTATATATTTTATATATATATATATTATATACATATATATATATATTTGAAGAGAAGAAAACTATGGGATATTGTAAAGATTTGTCTTTTTAAGCATGTACAAAACTGTAAATATTTTTGTGCTCTATTTATCATTCTTCTTCCTCAGGATGATTCTTTTTAAAGGGCTCTCCTCTTTCCTTTAGAACATTTGCTGTAAATTTACCTTTTGGTGTGTGTGCCTCTTTGGCTTTTGTTATGTTCTTCTAAAGTGTGTGCTGTACATTGTGAAAATGCTAAGAAATGGTCCCCCCCCCCATCCCAAGCTTGGTTGCTTCTCTTTTGCTTAGTGTGTGGGTCATTGTCTCTTTCCTCTCTTAGCCGCTCAGTGGGTCAGATCAGCTTCTGTCATTACTGTGTTCATGAAAGAACATGTGGGAGCATTCCTTCAAAGGCATACAGCTCCCTCCCTCCTCCTCTTTTGAAACCTCCCCACCACCCTGGCTGCTCTAGGAAAGAGAGAGACACAGGCCCGCCCGGCAGGCTGCCCAGCCCAAGGAGCCATCTTGTAGGTTGGTCCCACTGAATTCCACAGGATCTCCTTGCTGGGCTGCTGCAGAGAGGGGCAAAAGGAAGCCCAAGAGGCCATGGTCTTTGTCTGAGAAGGCGGAGGGCTTTGGCAGGCCGGCCAGGCCCTCCCCGGGGAAGGAGGCCGTGCAGGTGCTCTAATCTCTACTCCCCCCCCCCCACACCCCCTCTTCCCCAGGAGCTGCTCTGCTCCCCTAGCCACGTGTTGGAAGAGGAGGGCCTGCCCCATGTGGCTGCAACAGTCCATGCTTTGCTGGGAACAGACGTCGCCTCCACGCCGAGACCCTGGAAGACCGGCGTGGCCTAGAACCGCTGGATGCCTGCGCTCGGAGGACACACACTCGGACACAGAGAGCCCCTCCTCGGGGGCCCTTCCTCTAGGATTGCGGTGGGAGCAGTGAGCAGGCGTGTGCCCTGAGGCGTGCTTCCCCGCGGGGATGCACTGGAGGCCCAGCTGAAACTTGTCTTCCTGAAGAGGTGCTGGGGAGAGGAGGGTCCTCCAGCCTCCCCTGGCCTGGCCTGTATGAAGTGCAGCCCCTCGCCCCCCCCCCCTCCTCACTTGGACTGTGATCTTCTGCAGGCTTAGGAGAGGGAGCCGGGAGGGCCGGGTGTTCTGACTCCAGAGTCGGGGTGCTTAGGGGCCTTCTCCCCGCTCCCTCGCCTCAGGAAGGCGTCTGCACAGGCAGTGCTTGGGCGCAGGAAAGTGGCCCCCAGGACTGCCCACTGCTGGGTTTGGGGCAGTTTCTGCATAGGATCTTCTCACGCCGGAAACCTGGGGGCGGGGGGCCTTGATGGTGTCGCTTGCCTCCTGTTGCAAGAGAAGGCTAGCTGGTCACTAAGGAGCCATCCAAGAGGGCTGCAGGGCTTGGTTTCCTGTTGAGTTTGCAATAAAGTCTGCCCACCAAAGCCTACCTGTGCCTGGCAGCCTGGAGACCAAGGGCCAGCTGTGAGCTGGGAAGGCATAGATGCTGGGAGGGGGTTCACCCCACGCCCTCTTGCAATCAGGTGGGGCTCCCTCACCTGCAGAATTCCCCATTGGCTCCAAAACAATTTTGCAGAACTGCTAAGGAGGCCAGGGTGGGTGGAGGGTACAAAAGGTGCCGTCCTCAATCATTCCAGTGAGAGAGGATGGGGAGGCCGCAGAAGAAGCCACGGTAGCTGCACACACAACCCGGCTGCTAAGTGGAGAAGAGAAAACACGTGTGAGGAATGGAAGGAAGGCTGCACCGCAAGCCACACGGAGAGGAGCAGCTCAAACGGCAGCCATTGACTCCGAATGGGCAGAGGCTGCTGAGGGGGAGGAGGATGGTGGCGAAGAGCAGCCAGGAGGTCTTTTCCAGGTACCCTGTGCGGGGAGAGGAAGGAAACGACCAGCCTGCTGCTGAGGAAGGAGGGCGAAATGCAGACAGAGGACAGAAGTGCCGGCCGAGGTTGCCTCCATCTTCTCCCTCCAAAGGGGGAAGCGTGTGCAACTTCACTCAAGGGGCGTGAAGGGCGAGGGAGCGCGTGGAGTGCTAATCCGGGCTGCAGGTATTTCCTGACCCATGGCTTGAGCCCAGGCCCAGAGGCATTCCAACCTCCCAGCTTGCTGGTGTACTCTTGGGACCGCACACCTTTGGGAAATCCTGGAGAACAGGGAGGAGAGCTGGCCTTGTGGCAGCAAGCATGAATGGTTCCCTTTGCTAAGCAGGGTTCCACCCTAGTTGGGGAAACACGAGAGCAGATGGTCCGTTTGTCAGCAGCTTGGTTCGTAGAAGCTAGCATCAATTTGTCAACCACAATCCATCCTGCCAGATTAATCTTACCTCTCTTTGGGTGGTGGGGAATTGACTAGCTTAGTGGGTTGAGGGAATACTGTGGACATAATTGATCTTGAACTCGGCAAAGTTTCCCGTGATATTTTGGAAAGCAAACTGGCCAAATGGGGGCTAGAAAACTACTTGGAGACTCCTCCACAGAGCTTTCAAGTGGAGAGGGGCACTGCAGGGTTGTGGCCGGGGCCTGATGCTTATCAACCTTTTTATTTATGGTAGATGAAGGGGTGGAAGGAATTCTTGCCAAATGTGCAGATGATCCAAAAGTGGGAGGGATTGCCAAGGGAGACCATTTGAAATAAGCTTGAAAGGACAGAAAACAGCTGAAACTAACAAAATGTAATTCCAAAGACAGGGTCGCAAAGTTCTTCACTGAAGGAAAAAAAAAAAAGGCACAGGATGAGGAATATCTGGCTTGGCAGTAGCACACGTGGAAAGGGTCCCTGGATTGCAGTCAGTCACAGGCGGAACATGAGTCCGTTCTGCGATGCAGCAGCAAAAAAGGCAGATGTGATGTAAGGCACCATTAAGAGAGGCACTCTTACCCCTGGACTTCAGGGCCAAAGGGGGCCCTCAAATCCTCTCTAGTTTGTCCTGGGGTGTGTGATTTGTGCTCTCAAGAACCTACATGTTAAAAAAAGATGCTTAGCTTGCAGCAGGGTGGTGCACCCTCCCAAGGCCTTTAGGTCCAGGCTCCAAAATGACCCAGGTGCCCCTCTGAGCATTAACCATCTCCCAAGTCACAAGAAGTAAACCTTCCGTTTTCATTCTGTGCTAGTGAAGCCTCCCCTGAGTCCTGTGCCCAGTTCTGGGTGCTACACCAACCTGAGGCTCTCCAGCTGCTGTTGGGCTCTGGTTCCCAAGTTGTGGCTGAAGATGATGGAAGTTGTAGTCCTAGAGCACCTGGAGACCCTCTAGTTGTCACCCTTGATGTAGACCAACTGGAACTGGTTCAGAGCAATGACCAGGTGGTGGGGGCCCTGGATAGGTTTGGCCTGGAAAAGAAAAGCGGGGTGGGGGCCGGCATGGTAGCACTCTCCCAAACTTTGAACCCCAGAAGGGCTGGCAGACAGAAGAGGGCCAAGGTTTATTCTCTACTGCCACAGAGGGCTGCAGGGCTAGATCGGATGGGCTTTAGCGACAAGACGGCAGATTTCAGGTGACCATTAGGAGAAATGTCTTAATGGTAAGAAACGGGCTTAACTAAAATAGGGCAAGGGGAGACAGTTGTCTGGGGGGGCCCCAGAGGCAAGTCACATGACTGACTCCCCCAGCTGCACACCTATCCATGCTTCCTTTATTTGTATTCACCCTCCAAAATTGATGTGAGTGTTGTTGTTGTTGTCGTTATTTATTCAGTTTCTATACCGCCCTTCCAAAAATGGCTCAGGGCGGTTTACACAGAGAAATAACAAACAAATAAATAAGATGGATCCCTGTCCCCAAAGGGCTCACAATCTAAAAGAAACATAAGATAGACATCAGCAATTGGAGGTACTGTGCTGGGGCTGGACAGGGCCAGTTACTATCTGTTAAGACCTGGAGCGACCAGAACAGCACGTCTTTCTCTAGTACCATGAAATGACTTGCATCGTCCACAATTTACAAAACCTTTAAGAAAACAATTTAGGATGATGTTCTATTGTGGCACATAGGAGAGAGAGATAGAAATTTTACTCTGCTTTTTGTTACCACTATTCAGCCTCAGTTAAGATTTGTTTACTTCATAAGCTGAGCTGAGCTTGGGGGTGGGTGGGGCATTTTAAAATCTTGTCTCGGCCCACTCCAACCTTGCTACGCCCCTGGTAAGAGTTCAGCAGGGGAGCCCATGGCTCAGGAGGGTGGTGGGCTTTTGCCTTGCTGCAAGGTCCAAAACTGGGGTCCCCAGACAAGCAACGTGCTCTCCCCGCACTCCATGCATAATACTATAGACCCCTCCCTCTCTCCTGCCTCCCCTTGTTGGACTACAACTTCCATCGAGCCAGCGTGGTGTAGTGGCTAGAGTGCTGGACTAGGACCGGGGAGACCCGAGTTCAAATTCCCCTTCAGCCAGGAGACTTGCTGGGTGACTCTGGGCCAGTCACTTCCCTCTCACCCTAACCTACTTCACAGGGTTGTTGTGAGGAGAAACTCAAGTATGTAGTACACCGCTCTGGGCTCCTTGGAGGAAGAGCAGGATATAAAATGTAAATAATAATAATAATAATAATCGTCCTCAGCGAAAGGGCAATAGGGGGATTCCTCCTACGAGTTGCAGTCGAAAGGGAGAGAGAGGGGTCTATAGTATTATGCATGGCGTGGGTGACGGGGAGAGAAATTATTCTTCCCTCACACACTGGAACCAGGAGTCCTCGCATGAAACTGATGGCCAGGAGATTAAGGACCCACACAAGGAAGTGCCTTTTCACTCCACACACCAGTTCATCGACGGAACTCAGTGCCACGGGATGTGGTGATGGCTTTAAGACATATCATGCATGGCCTGGAGAACAGGAGGCTGCACTGGAGAGGCCTCCTCGGGCCTGATCCACCAGCAGGGCCGGCTGCTCCTGGGTTCACATCACATCTGCAGCAAAGCTCGGGGGCGGAGCAGCAGGCGGCCTGCTGCCACTTTCCTGCCTTCCTTCCGGCGCGGAGGCGGGACTTCCCTTCTTCGAGGCGGCCGTTCCATCCCTGGGCCTTTAATGGTCGGGCAGGGACATCGCCTTTAAGAGCGCGTTTCTCCGGCTCCGCCTCCTGGGCCGCGGGCCGCTTTCAAGGGCAGGTCCTGATTCCCGCCCTCCGACGCGCCGGCCCCGCCTCCCCTTTAAGATCGCTGCCGGGGGGGCCCCCGCCCTGACGTCACGGCGCTGCGCGCGGAGGAGGGGCGGGGCTCGCGGCAGAGCGCAAGATGGCGGAGCTGGACCTGCTGGGCTCGATCCTCAGCGCCATGGAGCCGCCCCCGGGCCTGGGCGACCGCGAGGCCCGCCGCGCCAAGGGTCCGTGCGCCCCCCCCGGGGGCCCCGAGGGGAGAGGGAGGAAGGGGGGAGCCCTGGCCTCCGGGAAAAGACTCCGGTGTCCTAGCTGCCCCCCAGCCGCCCCCCCCGCAGAAGGACCCAGGCGTCCTAGCCCCCCCCCGCAGAAGGCGTCCTAGGTACCCCCCAGATCCCCCCCAGCATGACGCAGGGGGCGTCCTAGCTCCTCTCCCCAGCCCCGCTCCCCCGCAGAAGGACCCAGGCGTCCGGGCGGGCTCCCCTGCCGCCAAGGGGCCCCGGAGGTGTCCAGCTCCTGGCCCCGGGCAGCACCATCCGGGTGTCTGGCTGCGCGGCCCATCTAGCCTCCTGCTGCTCCCTCGCTCCGCCCCCACCACGTGACCCTCCCCTCCTGCCAGGGGACCCAGGTGTCCTAGTTCTCCTCTGCTCGCCCTGCACCCCAGGGGTCCAGGCTCCCTGGCTCAGAAGGGCTTGCCCCCACTCCTGCTCTGCTGCTGCCCTAGAGGACCCAGGTGTCCGGGTTGCCAGCGCCCCCTCTGACCCCCGCCCCCAAGCCACTGGGCTGGGCTTCCTCCAGGCCTCCTCCCGGGCTTTACCCACATCCAGCAGGGCAGGCTCCCTTGCAGTGGCTTTGCCTTGCGCCTGCTGTGGGCAAAGTGGCAGCCCAGCAGCAGCAACTGGGCCCCAGGAGCCAGCTGGCCACTAGGGTTGCCCACAAGCTGGGGTGTCCCATGTTTCTGGGGGGAAAGGGTTCCGTCCAGGACACCATCTCTCCCCCCCCCATCTTTTGGCTCCAGGGAAGCGGCAGGGAGAGTCCAGGAGCGGCTGTGAGGCCAAGGGTGGCATTACTCCTCCTGCTGCCTGGTGTTGCACGCATAAGGGCTGCCTCTCCTGGAAGCGTGCTGCTGCCTGGCCCCTGCCCCACCCCCATGAGGGCTCTGGTACCCCAGCAGTAGCCGCTGCCACCGCCCTCTGAGCCACGTGGCCAGCAAGGGCTCCAAGGCTGGGGCCCACCTGCTCAAGGCCGTGGAGGTGTCTGCGGCTGCAGGGCCCGGAGCTCAAAGGCCTGAAGTGGGAGAGTGCCTGCAGAAATGACCCCCCTCCCCACTTGTGTCCCAGAATGTTGGCAGCCCGAAAAGCGACAGATGCAGAGGCCAGCCCGTGGCTGCAGCGTCTTGCCAAATTGTTCTCTGCGTGACTCACAATAACACAACAGTAAAAAACATCCAATAAAAACACATAAAACAAGACAGACAAATTACCTGTATCCCTTCCCTGACTCTTCTCCCCCTCCCCACAGAACAAACTGCACGGCTGAAGAAGTTGCAGGAGCAAGAGAAACGCCAGAAAGTCGAGTTCAGGAAACGGGTGTGTTTCATCCCAAATCGGGTTGGAGGAGATGTGTGGTCACCCCTTTGTTCCTGCCCCACTTGCTCTTCTCCCATCTCCCCAATTCCCATCTCCCCAATTCCTCTGTTCTAGATGGAAAAGGAGGTGTCGGATTTCATTCAGGACAGTAGCCAAACAAAGAAGAAATTCCAGCCCATGAGCAAGATTGAGCGCAGCATCCTGTGAGTCATGGGGGCAAATTTATTTATTTATTTGTATTTATTGTCTGATTTCTAAACCACTTTTCATTCAAGTAATCCCAAAGCAGTTTACAATATAATTAAAACAATGCACAATCAAAATACAAAATGAACAGCTTGTGTGTGTGTGTGTGTGTGTGTGTGTGTGTGTGTGTGTATATATATATATATATTTGAAAAGTTTTATAAAACAGTAATGCAGAACACAAAGCAGCAGCGGTAAAAACTGTACTCGTATAAAAGCCTGGTTGAAGAGCCATGTTTTTACTTGTTTTCTAAAAACTGGTGGAGACTGAGGAGTGGATGGCCACCAGGAGAGCATTCCAGCGCCTGGGAGCTTCAGCAGAGAAGGCCCTGTCCCATATGCATGACAGCCAAGCCTCCCTCATTGTCGGCACTCAGAGCAGGGCCCCCTCCAGACTACCTTGTCAAGTGGGCAGCAACCCTTGGGAGCAGGCGGTCCCTCACGTATCCCAGGCCCAAACCGTTCAGGGCTTTAAAGGTCAAAACCAGCACTTAGAATTGGACCTGGAAACAAACTGGCAGCCAGTGCAGCTCTTTCAGCATGGGTGTGATGTGATCCCAGCGGGCAGCTCTGGATAAAACCCTAGCTGCCGCATTTTGCACTAGTGGCAGTTTCCGAATAGTCTTCAAGGGCAGCCCCACGCACTGTGTTACAGTAATCCAGCCATGATGTGACTAAGGCATGGGAAACCGTGGCCAGATCTGCCTTCTCGAGAAAGGGACGCAGCTGGCACACTAGCCGAAGCCGTGCAAACCTGGCCACCACCTCCACCTGAGCTTCCAGAAGCAGAGCGGGATCCAGAAGTACTCCCAAGCTGTGTACTTGCTCTTTCAAGGGGAGTGCGATCCCATCCAGAACTGCTCGAACCCCCTCATCCCAATGGGCTCTCCTACTGGCCAAGAGCACCTCCGTCTTGTCTGGATTCAGTACCAGTTTACTAGCCTACATCCAGCCCCTCATAGCCTCCAAGCCCTGATTCAGGATATCTACTGCCTCCTTAGGATCAGGTGACGAGAGAGAGCGCGGAGTGTCCTCTGCATATTGCTGACAACAAGTCCCCGGATGACCTCTCCCAGCGGTTTCATGTAGATGTTGAACAGCATAGGGGACAAAACTGAGCCCTGTGGGATCCCTCAGGCCGATGGCCATGGAGCTGAGCACTAGTCTCCCCCCACCACCCTCTGGACCCTCCCTCCAAGAAAGGACTGAAGCCACTTGAAAGCAGCGCCTCCAGTCCCCATACTTGAAAGGTGGTCCAGAAGGGTACCATGATCAGTGGTATCAACAGCGCTGAGAGGTCCAGCAGGGAGGCACTTCCCCTGTCAAGCTCCTGGCGTAGGTCATCCTAGAGCGACCAAGGCAGTTTCAGTCCCATATCCAGGATGGAAGCCAGATTGAAAGGGATCCTGATAATCCGTATCATCCAAGACCCTCTGCAGCTGAGATGCCTCCACACACTTGTATCACCTTGCCCCCAAAGGGAAGGTTAGAAACAGGTTTGTAATTGTTCAGGTTGGAGGGGTCAAGGGAGGGCTTTTAAAAATTTGTGGTCTCACCACTGCCTCCTTGAAGCACGAAGATGTCCTGCCCTCAATGGAGCATTGATGATAGCTTCTAACTGCCTGCCTGTACCATCCCTGGCAGATGTTTTCAGCCACAACGGGCAAGGGTCTACAGTGTTGCCCGCACACTGCCCAGGATCTTGTCCATATCCACAGGCTGCACCGACTTAAAAGAATCCAACATGATCAGACCAGATGGTACCTGAGGCACATCTGCTGGAACGATCAAAATTCTGGTGTCCAAATTGGCATGGATGCAAAGTGGGGTGCAAGCTGGTCACAGCAGGCAGTAGATGGTTCCTTCTCCATTCTACAGGGGGATGTGCGAAGCAATAACTTTGCTACACGAGACACTCTGCTGGCCTACACTGCAGTGGAGGTGGAGAAGAAATGTTTCCTCGCCACCCCCACCGCCATGGAGTAGTCCCGAAAATGGGCTCTAGCCCATGTTTGGTCGGATTCGTCATGCTTCTCCCTCCAACATCGTTCCAGCCATTGGAGTTGTTTCATTGCCCTACGCGCCTCAGAAAACGAAGGAGCAGAATGGGCTCCACCAAGCCAGAGAGGGCGTTTAGGAGGGACCATGTCCATAGCCCGGGCTGTCTCCGTGTTCCAGAGATTCACCAGGGCCTCGGCAGAGTCACCAGCGCTGGACACAGGAAGCTCCTCGAGGGCTGTCTGAAAACTCAACAGATCCATAAGCCTCTTGGGGGCAAACCACTCTAGTTGGTCCAGCACCCCGGCAGAGGAAGCAGTCCAACTAAAGCCCAGCAGATAATGATCTGTCCACGACAAGGGACTTCTCTCAAACGTTCCCACCTCCAGATTATTCATTCCCTGGCCAGCAAAAGCCAGATCCAAAGTTTGTCCAGACATGTGGGTGGGGCCTGATCCCAATTGAGAGAGGCCCGTGGTGTCCATGATGTCCTGAGTCGCCCCTATTAGTGGGGCCTCAGCATGGACAGTAAGTCTGGGGGAACCCAAGGCCACCCCTGAGGCCACCCCTGCCAGGTCAAGTAGGGAGACTGAAGTGCAGCGGGGTGCTCGGTACACCAACAGAATCCCCAGCCTATCTTGGAGGCCCATCCTCAAGGACAAACACTCGGCATCTGGAGATTGCCTAACCGGGCACCTGGAAAGGGAAAAGGTCTCACAACAGATGACGACCCTCAAGGCCCCACCAGCTGGAAGATTATTGGGCGGTTCCCTGCAAGTTTGACAATGTGGGCTCACTAGTACAGAGCATTCAGAGGCATTTCTTAGCAGCAGCAGCAGCAGCCGGGTGTCACAGCAAGAGCCTGTTTGGAAGGACCGAGACCAGCTGTCCAGAGTGGCTTTCCTCGGGGTTGGCTGTTTGGGTGGGTAGTGTGGTCAGGATTGCTGCCAGTGGCCGGTCGGGGGTCTGTGGGGCCATCTCCTCTGGGTTGGCTGTGGGTGTGAGGAGAGGGCAGGGTGAGGACTGGGGAGAGGGGTTCTTGCTCTGGGCCTGACTCCTCCAGGAAGCCTTGTCTACATTCTCTCGCCCTCCAACTCAGAGAGTGTTATTTGGGCTGTCGGTTGTAGTGCTTCACTAGGCCCAGGACTGGCATGAGCATTCCTGGGTGTGTGGGGGCAGGGGGTGGGGCTTTGTGTATGATCAGTGGAGTCTTGGTTTGGTGCTGAGGACACAGAGGATCTGAGCTAGTTGCGGGGAAGGATGTGTCTGGGAGAGCAAAGGATTGGAGGGGGTCTGGGGTGGGGATTTCTCAGGTAGCAGGCAGAGAGAGAGAGAGAGAGAGGTGGTGGTGGTGGTGGTGGTGGTGGTGGAAGTTGGGCAGGCCGCTACCAGTACGACGGTAGAAGTTCCTAAAGCGGTTGACATAGATATAACTAAAATGGTCCCCTGTCCCCAAAGGAGCTCACAATCTAGAAAAGAAGCCTAAGAGAGACAGCAGCAGCAGCCACTGGTGGGGGTGGGGGACACAGCCCAAACAATTGAGGCCAGCTCCATTTCCTGGCTCTTCTCCGGACCCTGCAGGCTCAGGGAGCTCTGGGAACACCCTTCTGCTGCTGCACGCCAGGCCAGTATATGGCGGACACCTCTCTCGTCCGTGATTGGGTGGGGGAGGAGCGGGCTGACCAGGTCTGTGGGACGGAGACCTGCTTGGGTGAGCTGGCTGGGGCTGCTCTCTCTCAGCTCCCTCCTCCAGGTTTCCTGATCCTACCGCAGCAGAAATAATCTTCCTGCCGGTCAGTGGCAGCCGGCACCACCCTGGAGGCAGCTGGGTGGTGGCTTCCGGGGTAGTGAGGGGGATTCTCTGGACAACTTTAACTGGAGTTCTTTCTGGTCCCTGAGCTGCTTGAGCCCATTTGCTTGTATGTAGTAAACACAACTTAAAAAGCAAAAAAAGCCGTCCTGATTTTTTGCACAAATGTCTCGAATGTGTTTCCAGTAACCAAAGACTTCTGGAGTGAAATACTTGATTAGAAGAAGAAGAAGATCAGATTACACTTCATGTCCAAATAAATCCAAAGCATTCCTTGGAGATTATTTTCATAAAAATACTGGTACATAAGGAATGTTAGCTCATTGCTCTTCCCTTGCATTGTCTTAAATTTAAAGCAGCGGAGAGGGTACTGAAAATCAACACCCCAAATTTAGGATGCCCAAAGAGGTGTGTGTTAAATATATCAGCCATGTTTGTAGCAATAGCCATCTGCGAAATAGCTCTCTCTCCCATTTGGCTGGTACTAATCCACGACAGTTCACTGTGTGAATCGGAGCGATGCCGTGGGAGGCGCCTCTGCCGCCTCGGTGTCGGCCCGGCTCTGCTCTGAGCTCCCGCTTCCCACTTCCCATTCCAGGCACGACGTGGTGGAAGTGGCCGGCCTCACCTCCTTCTCCTTTGGCGAAGACGAGGAGTCGCGCTACGTCATGATTTTTAAGAAGGCAAGCGAGAGCTTGGGGCTGGTCAGAATCTGGGTCTCTGTGCTGGGAAGCAGCCCCCTTCCAAGGCTCCCCCTCCCCGTCCTAACGGCCATGTCCTCTCCCAGGAATTCGCCCCGCTGGATGAGGAGCTGGACGCCTACCGCCGGGGAGAGGAGTGGGACCCGCAGCAGGCTGAGGAGAAGCGCCGGCTCAAGGTGCGTGCGTCCCCCCCCCCGGCTTGGGCTGCCCTCTCAGGAGGCCAGAGGGACGCTCAGGGGTCTGAGGAGCCCGCCAGGGGCTTCCAAGCAGCTCCTCACACAAGCAGGGTGGCCGGGACCGTAGCCGGGCGCTCTGCATTGATAGGAGCTGCTCCGCTGGCCCAGTGGGGAGGGCTGGCTCACCTGAGCCCAGACTGGGGCGGGGGGGGGATCGCTGCCTGGGACCCAGGCTCCATCCACCCCGCCCCACTTCCTTTGGGGCTGCCTTCTCCTAGTCGGACTGGGCAGAGTCTGGGGCTGAGCGGCCCCTGAGCCTCCTCGCCCCGGTTCAGCTGCCTCTCTCTGTGGCACTCCGAGCTCAGGGCAGTGTGTGTGGTTCTCCCCTCCCTTTTACCTTTGCACCAGCCCTGTGAGGCAGGCTAGGCGGAGCCCGTGCAAGCCTCCCTGGCCAGAGGTCACCCAGTGTGCTTTACGAAAGCTCCAAGGGTGGGTTTGAGCCCAGCTCTCCTAGGCGAGCACTCTAACCACTGCACCACTTGGCCCTCAGAAGGCGAGCCCCCCCTCCAGGACCCAAGAGCCTCCCCGACTCTCAGCCACTCTGCCGTCTTTCCTGCCTCCAGTAAGGGGGTGAACAAGAGGAGCGGGAAGCTTGCTCTTCTGGCGTTCCACCGGGATGGTCTCTGAGCCCCCTGCCCCCCAGCTCTTTGAAGCGGAGTGCGGGGGGGGGCGCTGTGCCCAGTTCCTCCAGTCCCCCATGCTTCCCCTTCTGTTCCTGACAGGAGCTGGCTCAGAAGCAGGCGGAGGAGGAGGCGCTGAAGGGGCCCACCGTGGTCAACCCCAACACGGACTACAAAGACAAGTACAGCCACCTCATCGGCAAGGTGGCTGCCAAGGACGCCGCGCACACCATGGAGGCCAACAAGGCCTACGGCTGCGGTAGGGGACTGCGGGTCCGGCGGGAGTCGGGAGGGCGGAGGGAAGGCCAGCCCCCCTGCGCAGTCTCGAGGCGTGCGGGCTTCTTCCTGCTTGCAGGTGCCACCTGTAGGTCCCGCCACCCCCTTGCGAAGAGGGGGTTGTAGGGCTGGGCAAGGTGCAGGAGGGGGAGCTCCTTCTCTGGCAGGAAAGCAAAGGCCTCTTGAGCTCTCCAGGTTAGGAGCGCAGGCTCCCGGGAGCGGGGGGAGCTGGGGGGGGTGTGGAGGGGAAGGGCAACGTCTCCGCTTCCTGGGATGGGACTGAAGCGCAGGAAGCTCTGGAGAGACCCCAGAGGGTCCTGCTTCGTGGTGGCCGCTGGCCGTGTGGAACAGCCTCGCTCTGAGGAGCAGGTGCTGTGGGCCGAGGAGGGCTCTTTCCTTCAGCCCTGAGGCTGGACTTCTCCTCTGGGCATCTGGAGGCCACTGGGGGAGGAGCCTGGTGGGTGGAGGGGCTCTCTTGGTCTGATCCAGCAGGGCGCTTAGGCTTCCTGGAGGAAGGTGCTCCCTCAAGACTCTTGGAGAGCATCGGGATATTTATTGATTCATTGCAATTCAAAGCAAAATACAAGAAATCGCAGATGTGCTTTCAAAACATTCTGCATTAAGCATAGCTGTGAAACCTTAGGGTGCTGACTTGGATGCTAAGGTTTTTCCAAAGCTGAATGCTCCCAACAAAGGTCCAATCCTGTTATTATGGATTGACTGAAGATTGTGGTGCCCAAGAATGTAGAAGTCCGAGACCTGTCAATTGGGCACCTGAGCCAAGAAACTTTGGACCAACAAAAGAAAGTACTTTTTCACGCAATGCTTAATTAACCTATGGAATTCTCTGCCACAAGATCTGGTGGCAGCCACGAGCCTGGGTGGCTTTAAGAAGGGCTTAGACAAATCATGGAGGACTGTCATTGGCTACTAGTCTGGTGGCTATAGGCCACCTCCCGCCTAAAGAGGCAAGATGCCTCTGCATCCCAGTTGCAGGGGAGCCACAGCAGCAGGAGATGAGAGGGGCCTGCACTCACTTCTTGCCTGGGGGCTTCTTGGAGGCATCTGGTGGGCCACTGTGGGAAACGGTGCTGGACTAGAGAGGCTTCCTTGGGCCAGATCCAGCAGCCAGGCTCTTCTTATGACACAGGGAGGTGGCCACCCTGCTCGAAGAGGCCGTTGTTGGGTCCCTGCTGTCCTCTCCTGAAAATGTGCCTTGGAGCCTTGGTGCAGAGTGTTGGCGTGCGTGGTGGTGCCCCAGCTCCAGACAGTTCTGGCCCACGCCGAGTCTCTAGAGCCTTTTTCAGTCCCGCTTCTGGACTTGAAGTCCTCCTTTGTAAAGCAGCTCTTGAAAACGGGTGGCGATCGCCTTCCTGCTTCTCATCAGCTTTAGTCTGCTGCTCTTTTAGCTGCCCCTGTTTCGCGGTGGGATCTTGCGGGTGCCTGACGGTGTGTTCTTGCTGCATTGTGTGGTGGGGTCGGTGTCTCACTGTCTTATGGCCGACAGCTGTCCCAAGCAGCAGCAGGGGAGGCAGGGAGGGAGGGAGGGAGGGAGGGGGCTGTACCTGTGTGGACTAAGGAACGATGGGCCGGGACCGAGCAGCTGCTCAGAGCCGCCAGCCCAGCGAGAGAGAGCTCAGCCCGTCCGGGCTGGAACAGGGCAAGGCCGGGGCGGGGGCCGGGGGCGCTTCCTCGCCTGGGGAGAGAGAGGGGCTGGCCCTTGGGCCCCTCCGCCCACTCACCCCTCTCCTCCTCCTCCCAGTTCCCGTTGCCAACAAGAGAGATACTCGCTCCATTGAGGAGGCCATGAACGAGATCCGGGCCAAGAAGCGGCTGCGCCAGAGCGAGGACGAGGGCCCCCCCCTGCCCGCCAGCCACTCGTAGAGGAGGAGGGCGCCCGGCCGCGGTGGCCGCCTCGTACTGTCTGGGCACGCGCGGGGACTTCAGGGAGCTGCTGCTGCTGCTATGTGTGAATCCTAACCGGGGGGGGGGGGCTCCCGTGTTGACCCGGGCACATGGCGCCCTCCCCCCTCCCCCGTTGGACTTCAGTATTTAACTTGTAGCCTAGGATTGCATTTTAAGAGGCAGGGGAGGGGGGGGCTGTTTTAATCTTCTATCCTTTTCACGAGAGGACTGAGCAGGGGGCGGGGCGCGTTCTCCCAGCCTGGCAAGGTAGGAGGGCCCTCTGCATGTGCGCTGATGGAGGGCCAGTTGGCGAGCCCGTCCCCTCTTCCCTCCCCACCAAGGCTGCCCCCTCCTTCAGCTTCACTTACCCCTTTCCAGTCCATGGAGGAAGCCCTGCAGGATGGCTTCCTCCTGAGAAGGCTAGCGGGGGGCGGGGGTCATGGCCTGCCCCTGATTAGTCCCACTCTTCCCCCCACCCGGGATAGGCCTTGGGCCTGCCGGACTCCCTGTCTCCCACCAGAGGGTGCAGCACCTTTGGGTGCTATTCTGCACCTCCCCCTTTCCCCAGCAGATGTCACTCCTGCCCCTCAGAAACGCCCCTCAAGACCCAAGTCCAGGGGGTGGGATTTGCCCCCTGCAAGGAAGAGCGGTGGGATCTTGCTGGCATGTGGGGATGGGGCCCCCATGGGGTGGGGGTGGGAGTAGATCCCTGCTGAACTTCTCCAACCATCTTCCTAGATTTTTATCACGTTTTATTAAGGTTGTAAATAGAACTGCTGGCTTCCTTGTGGGGGGAAGCCGGGTCTGCTGTGCTCCCCTTTCCGGGGGGGGCGGGTTGAGGTTCTGTGACGCTTGTCTGTAAATGCTGGGGGGGACGTGTGCGCCATTAAAAGTGGTTTTGAAACGCTGCTGGTGTCCGTCTCGTGTGGGAGGAAGAGGTTGCCGTCAGTGCGAACACAGCTGAGATGAGGAAAAGGGGGCTACACGACACCCCCAGCGGACTTCCCTGGGGGGGGATGCCTTTCTCTCCCAGCCCTAGAGCGCAACCCAAAGGAAAGGACTCTGGCAGCCCCTCCGAAGGAGGGAGACGGGCCTTTGGGGTCCCATCTGGGGCCAGCCTGCAGGGGGAGGGGTCTGCCTGCCTCGAGCTTCAGCCAGGGGCCTTGCCAGTGAGGCTCTGCTGTGAGCTGCAGGCGACCCCCTGCTCACCCCTGGTCACAAACAACAGACCTGGCCCTTTCCTGGGAGTGCCCAGGCCCTAGAAGCCTAGCCCACCCCCCACCGTTTCCTGCCTGGCCACCTCAGAGGCAAGAGGAGCTGTGCAGGAGAGAGGCAGCGGTTTGGAAAGGGGCAGAGTCCTTGGCCAGCCTTGCAGGGTGGCTGGGGCACAGGATGGGGCCTTGCTTATCCGCCCCCCCCCATCAAATGACCACGCTCCGTGGGTTACTCTGGCACAGCTGCCTCTTTATTCAGTGCCCCGAGTGGGGGGGGGGGCTCTGCAGGGATACAAGATCTGGATGGGAGAAATCCAACGGGCTCCAGCCAAGAGTGGGAAGGGGCTCCTGGCTAGGAGGCAGCACAGCATCTGGGAAGGGGCGGGTGGGATGGGCCTCCCCAGGTGGGGCTGGGAGTCCGAGGCATCTTTTACTTGGCCTGAGGGTTCCGGAATTTGCGCCCGGCAAATTGTGCTTTATCTCCCAGTTCTTCCTCGATCCTGCAGGGAGAGGGAGAGAGGGGGGGGGCTCTTAAACAGAGCGCCAGTGCTGAGCTGCGGGGCAGGAGAAGTTCCTTCCCCCACCCGCCGGCTGCCCCTCAGAAGAGAGGGGGCCATCTTCTCCACTCACCTCATCAGCTGGTTGTATTTGGACAGGCGTTCTGAGCGGCAGGGAGCTCCGGTTTTGATCTGCAAAAGGGCACCAACAGGTGTTAGAGGCGGGGTGGGCAGGAGGCAGGGGGTGGGGCAGCTGGACTGGCCCGCCACTCACCTGTCCCGTGCAGAGCCCCACCACCAAGTCAGCGATGAAGGTGTCCTCTGTCTCTCCAGAGCGGTGGCTCACCATGACACCCCAGCCGTTGGACTGAGCCAGTTTGCAGCTGAAAAAGAACAGGAGGGAGGTTGCAGTCTTCAATGGGGGTCCCCAAAGGCCATCCAGTCTCACCCCCATGTTAGGGGGCCGGGCCACTTGCCCACCAGCATGCACTGGTGGCCAAGGAGCCTCACCCCAGCTGGCACTAAGTTGTTTGCCCTGGCGGCTCTCCCCGCAAGAGACTCACGCCTGGATGGACTCCGTGACGGAGCCGATCTGGTTGACCTTCAGCAGCAGGCAGTTGCAGGCCTTCTGCTCCACGGCCTTCTGGATGCGCTTGGGGTTGGTGACGGTCAGGTCGTCCCCCACAATCTGGATCTGCACCTGCGTCAGGAACTTCTTCCAGGTCTCCCAGTCATCCTGGTCAAAGGGGTCCTCGATGGACACCACTGGGGCAGGGGAGGGAGAGGGAGAGTTGGGTGGGCCCCACAGCCAGCCAGCCAGCCCCCTCCCCAGATCCCCCCCGCTGCCTCCTTGCAGGCAGCGTTCCCAGTCCTGGGCGGGGGCCACTGCCACGCTGAGAGGTGAGCCTTCATCGCCCGCTGCGCTGGGCTGCCCACGGAGAACCAGCTGGGCCCCGGCCCTCACCAGGGTAGTTCTTGATGAAGCTCTGGTAAAGCTCTCCCAGCTTATCTCCTGAGATGTAGCGGTTGGGGTCGTCGGGAGACTTGAAGTCCAGGTCGTACTTCCCCTGCCGGAAGAACTCGGAGGCAGCCACATCCATGCCAATGACCACCTTGTCGGGGTAGCCGGCCTTCTCGATGGCAGACTTCAGCAGCTCCAAAGCTGTGGGGGAGAAGAGCGTGAAGAACGAGGCGAGGGCGGCCTTGCGGCTAGGAAGAGCCACCCACACCCCGCCCTACCCGAGAAGCAGCAGCAGCAGCAGCATTTCTGCAGCAGGCCAAAGAAGCCCTGCAGCTCCTCTGGATGTGGCCTTCAGGGGGCAGGAGACTCGTTGGGCTTGGAAGCCTCTCTTCTGCTCTTCAGAGGCAGCCAGCCCCCAACGTCTGTTCCCTTTCCCCGAGGTTTTCAGAGGGAGGCTGGGCAGGCATCGGTCAGGGATTCTGTATTCCTGCACTGAGCTGGGGGGTGGACTAGATGTCCTGCCCAACGAGGGAAGTCTGCAGTGGAGGGTTGTGTGACTTGGAAGCCTGCACCCTGCACTTTAAAGACCGGCTGACCCCAGTGAGGGCATGGCCTTGCGTCCTCCGTGGACGATCGCGCATCCCCCTCATCACACACACAGTTCTAGAGATCTAGGAGCGCCCGCCTTCCCTGCGAGCCTCTGCTGGCTCCCTCGCTCTTTCCAGAGGGCACAGGATCCTTCCAGCCGCCCAGAGGCTCCTTTGGCCTTTTCCTGGGCGGGCTCCAGTTACAGCCTCTCAGCTAATTCTGGCTCCAGCCTGTAAAGGCCAAGGTGGGCTCCGATGGAGGGAGAGGCTGGCGTGAAACGCAAAACCCACCCCCACTCTGGGCTAAAAGTAGCCGCCCAGCAGCGGGGCCTCCTCCTCCGTGGTCCAGAGGTGCCCTTCAGTACCTTCGTTGTTCTCCAGGATGTTGGGGGCAAAGCCTCCCTCGTCCCCCACGTTGGTGGCGTCTTTCCCGTATTTGCTCTTGATGACGGCTTTCAGGTTGTGGTAGACTTCGGCCCCAATCCTCATGGCCTCCTTGAAGTTGGTTGCTCCCACGGGCAGGATCATGAACTCTTGCATGGCCAGCTTGTTCCCTGCGTGGGAGCCCCCGTTGATCACGTTGAAAGCCTGCGGGGGGGTGGGGGGGAGAGCGTCTGACGCGGGAGCTCTGCCCGCCCTGCCCCAGCCACCCCTAGCCCCCGCTCTAGGGAGGCAGGCCCTGCCTCCCCCCCTGCCCCCTCCCCTGCCCCACTTCGCATCACTGACTGGCACAGGCAGGATGAGGTTGGCGTTCCCAGCCAGGTCCGCGATGTGGCGGTAGAGGGGGACCCCTTTCTCAGCCGCGCCAGCCTTGCACACGGCCAGGGAGACCCCCAGGATGGCGTTGGCCCCAAACTTGGCTGCAAAGGGGAGAAAGAGCAGCCGTGAGGAGCCTGGAGGCAGCCGACGGGACGCCCAGGCCCAGCAAAGGCGGCACTTACATTTGTTCTCGGTTCCATCCAAGTCAATCATGAACTTGTCAATTTTCTCTTGCTCAACCACGCTGAATTTCTAAGGGGTGCAAGACAAAGGGAAGAGGAAGGAGGTGGCTTGTTTTCCCAGAAGGCCTCCACTGAGAGCGCTGGACCCCAGCACAGAATCCAACCCAGGAGGGCTTCTGGGTCACATGGCCAGGCGCCCCAGGAGGTCCCTCCCTCTCCCAAACCCTCAAGGCAAAGAGTGCTGGGCTCAGCTGCCCAGCACCCTCCCTGCACCTGGCTCTAGGGTGCACTGCTCCTCCCCAGCCCGAGGGAGTCGGGAGTCTTGCCTCCCAGCATGCTTTGCTGAGCCCCAGAGGAGGCAGAGATGGCCCCATGCCTTGGGTCCAGCCCTGCCCACTTCTCGGCAGCTCCAGCCTGCTCATCTCCTCCTCCTGAGGAGTATTAGGAGTGCAGCCGTTTCCAGGGCCGTGGCTGGGTTGAAATTAATCATTTACCCAGCATAAAGATGGCAGGGCCGATGAGCATGTACAGAGTGCTTTCCCCTGACCAGCACTCACAACAAGCCCCCAGACCTTGGTGCAGGGGAGTGACATTCTACCAGATAAACCTACCTCGGAGCGATTCTCTCAAAGCATGCTGGGGGTCAGCCCCCCATCCCACCCAGGCCAGCTTGGTCTGTGTTCCCAGAGATGTGTTGCCTTCTTCCCCTGCGAGGGGTGGCTTGGCTGGTTGGCTTGAATCCCCTGGGACTAGGTGGCCCTGCAGCGGGCCTACTCTGCTGAATGGGGGGCTGAGCTGGCTGTGGGGGGCAGGAGGGGGTGGGCCTGTCGGCCTCGGAGGGTCCCTTCCAGATCTGGGGTTTTATGGCTTACAGGCATCCCTGAGCCCAGATTCTCCCTTGCAGAGCCACAGCCCTGGCCAAGGAGGGCTGCTGCTGCCTGCGGGGTCTCCTCTGGCCCCGATCCCTGGCCCCTCCCTCTCACCTTCTCAAGTAGGGCAGGGGCAATGGTCTTGTTGATGTGTTCCACGGCTTTCAGCACCCCTGCATGGCAGATGGGGAGGTTAGCATCAGAGCATCAGCAGAGTGCAGCAGCCGGTTTCAGAAAAATGGCCCACCTGGTGCTCCCTCCAGAAAGCCCTCGGTGGGGGGCTGCAGACAGAAGCCCCTCCCTGCGTTTACTCCCCAGCAGCAGGCAGACTGCTCAGCCTCTGCTCTTCCCTCCCAGGCGATGAGCCCCCAGGCCTTTCCTCTGCTGACTGGGCCCAGGAGCTCAGAAGGCAGGGTGGCTGCTCCTCCTCCTCCTCCTCCTGCTCCTCCGGGTAGTCCCAGCCCTGCCCTTGGAGATGCTGCACCAGCCCCATCTTGGTGGATTGGGCTCCCTCCCAGCCCCCTGTGGCCCCAGACCTGGCACGCCTCACCTTTGCCC
This sequence comes from Hemicordylus capensis, assembly GCF_027244095.1. NCBI lineage: Eukaryota > Metazoa > Chordata > Lepidosauria > Squamata > Cordylidae > Hemicordylus > Hemicordylus capensis. The sequence goes on along the minus strand of NC_069662.1, from coordinate 779,918 downwards.
AGGTACCTGGCCTTGTCTCCATCCCGGAGCTCCAGGGCCTCGTAGATGCCTGTGGAGGCCCCGCTGGGCACCGCAGCACGGAAGCGGCCTGCAGGAGGGGGGAGAGGCTCAGCAGGAGGCCCCGTCTCGCCAGCCCCCCCCCCCCGCCCACCTGCCTGGCCCTTCCTGCGGCTCACCCTTGGCGGTGTGCAAGTCAACCTCCACCGTCGGGTTCCCCCGAGAGTCCAGGATCTCGCGGGCGTGGATCTTCTGGATAGACATGCCTGTGGTGGGACAGAGATGCCGGCGGTCAGCGGGAGCTCAGCCCCCCCCCCAGGATCTGGCAAGAAGACTGCCCTCAGCCCTGAGGAGCCTACAGTTGCAAATGGAGGGCAGAGGCGAGGCAGGGCTAGCTGCAGTGCAGCATACGAGGGGAGTGGGAGGGGAGCCCTGCGGGGGGGGCAGGGAGGAGGAGGCGGGGGGGGGGAGTCACAGGCTGGGCTCTCTGTTGGGTCTGGACCAGCCAGAGCCTGCTCAAAGCACACAGGAAGTTGCCTGCTACTGAAATCAGGGCCTTGGTCCATCCGGCTCAGCCTTGTCTACCCAGACTGGCAGCATCTTCTCCAAGTTGCAGGCAGGAGTCTCTCTCAGCCCTGTCTGGAGATGCTGCCAGGGAGGGAACCTGGGACCTTCTTCGGATGCTTTTCCCAGAGCGGCCCCTTCCCCGGCGGGAGATCTTCCAATGCTCACACATGTCGTGGATCCTGCTTAGCCAAGTTCATGCTTGGGACGGCAAGACCAGCTCCCCTCCTGGGCTTCCAGGCGAGGGGAAGGTGGCTGGGCTGGAGGAGGCAGGGAAGGGGCCGCTGCCTGCCTGCGAGGATAAAAATAGCCACCCTCTGCTCTAGGCACTTTCCCCACCCCACGGCCAGCAAGGGACATGCCAGGCTGATCAGGGGAGACGACAACGTGTGGCTGGCCCACCCAGGGAGGGAGGCTGCCTGGCCGGCCAGCCCGGACCCAGGACCCCCAGGTAGCCTGCTTGCTTGTGCCCCCCTGCCAGCCTGGCCTGCAGCCCTCCCCAAGGCAAAACACTGCTGCACATTGAGAAAGGCTTCACTGCACCTCCTCCCCACACACCTCCCCCCGCCACAGTTGGGGGGCTGGAGTAGCTGAAGTGGCTAATCGCACACATGGGAAGAGTCTTGAAAATCCTGCACCTGAGGGTGGCGGGGGGGGGGGCATGGGCGGGCAAACACCCCCCCAAGTGGCTTGCCCCCAAGCCCCCATCTTTGTTTCAGAACTATTGTGTGGGTGTGGGTCCCAGCTCGCCCACCCCATAAGCGCACGGCGCCCCTTCTGTGCCCCTTCCATGTTTCTTCTGGTGCCCCCCGCCGCCTGCGAAGGAAACACCGCGTGCTGCCCGGGTCCTGCGGGGGCAGCAGCTGCGAGGCCCGCCAGCTTCCTAGTCCCGGCTGCCTCCCCGGGCGGGCCGGGCGCAGCAGCAGCGGCGGGCCTCGCCGCACCGGGGGAAGGCGAGGGGCCAAAGACTGTCTGTCTGCGCCTGACCGGGCGGGGGGGGGCATCCTGGTCTGCCCCCAAACCGAGGCCCAAAGGGGAGTTGGGTACCGCGGGGAGAAGCTCCAATGCGCGATGCAACACCCGGATCGTGCCCGGAGTGCCCCCCCGCCCAAGTTCCGGCCCCGCGCCGCGAGCTGGCAGGGGCGGCGAGGCAAGTCTGGGCGGCACGCGAGCGCCCTCCGCCCGCCCTCCTCCCCCCCAGCACACCCTCGCCCGCCGGCTGGCACTGCAGGCAGGCAGGCAGGCAGGCAGGCAGGGCCCCGGGCGCCCCCGCCTGCCTGCCTGCCTGGCGCTCACTCACTGCTGGGCTGGCTGGGGCTGGCGCGGGGCGCGGAGGCGGCGGCTGTCGCGGGGAGCTGCTGCGGACAGTGCCCCCCCGCCCGGGCCGGCCGAGTCTTTATAGCGGGGTCCCCGCAGGCAGGCAGCCAGCCCCGCCCCCTGGCTGCTCGGCGGCAGCCAGGGGCCGTCTGCAAGTGGCAAGCCCCGCCGCCCGCCGCCCTCCCCGACGCCGCCAGCCCGCTCGGGGGGGGGCTCTCAGGGGGCGGGGGGGGCGCCCCGCTGTTGGCCGCGCCGCCGGGCGTTTCTTCCCAGCGGCTGGAGGAGGAGGAGGAGGGCGCTCCGGCAGGAGGCTCACCCCGGGCGGCAGGCGCTCCGACCGGTGGCTCCCCTCCGGCCACCCCGATGATCCCGCCCCGGCATTCCGGAGAGCCATGTGCACGGCTGCACCTGCGGAATGGCCAGTCTGCAGGCTGCGCGCCTCTCATTCCAGCCGCCCGGGCAGGTCGGGATGGAGGGGGGGAGAGAGAGAGAAGCCAAAGGCGCCCCGCCGGATTTGGCCTGCGGAGGAGTGTGTGTGTGTGTGTGTCCACGTTCAGCCTGGGATCGGGACATGGGAGCGCAGCACCCAGCAGCATCTCATGGGCAGGCACTGAACCGCCCGGCCCCCTCCTCCGTGTGGGCCTGCAGGGATCTAGGCAGGGCCAAAGCCCACCTCCTGGTATTTGGAACGGAGGGGTAGACTGCCTGTGAGCATGGAGGCTCCATGTAGCCATCCTGGCTAGTAGTCTTTGCTAGACCCTCCCGCTCCCCCTCCTGCATACATTTGCCCAATCCCTTTTAAAGCCACTGAGCCAGGGGCCGTGTAGTCCGTACATTGTGCTGGGTTCGGGTTCGGGTTGACCCTCCCTTGCATGGGACCAAGCACCTTGGGACCACTCCGAGACTTCTAATATCAGCGCCACCCGCTTTTTGCTACCCAGCCTGGGAAGCATCACATCCCACACTGTTCCGATTTCACCGGCTGGGGAACTGAGGCTGCAGGGAGGGCGGGGCTGGTCCCCTCCAAGCACAGCACTGCCCTGCCCGACTCCCAGTCGCCCCTGGAGCAGAGGGAGTCCTTTGGGAAGAGCCTCAAGGCTGGGATGCCCTGCCCTCACCTCTGCCTATGTGGGCTGCTGCTGCTGCTGGGGCAGGGGCGGGGGGGGGATGGGGTGGAGGTGGAAGGCACCACTCCTTTGCAAAGAGGCTGGATACTTGCAGACGGTCCCTGCTCGCTCCAGCCCTGCCACTAAAGTCTTGGCCTAAATTTAGCCCCTGCGAAAGGTCAAAGGGTCCATTCCAAGCAGCCGCTTAAAGGACGAGGCTGTAACCTTAGCTGAAGCTGCATGCTTTTGAAGGAGCAGGCCTGCTCCAAACCCTCCGGGTGCACAGGGTGGAGGAGGGGGCTTGGGCCCGTCAGGTCTGAGCTCAGCCAAGGCTCCTGCGCCTTGCGGTGGGGGCCGGCAGAGAAGAGTCCAGATTTGGGGAGAGGAGCTGCATCTGCCCACCACTGGCTTCCTCTGGCAGGAATGAAGCGGGCGATGCCACTCATGGAGAAGCTGCACCTGATGCAGTTCGGCCTGTTAGAAAGGCACCACTGAAGCCTTGCAAAGAAATGAGAGGCCAGCAAAGTTGCGGGAGGTGGCTTTGGAAGAGAGGGGAGCCGAGGAGGAGCCCGGTCCAGGGTGCCACTGGGTCCTCCAGGAGGCCAATGTTGTCCCCTGCCCAGGAGCCCACCAGCAGCTGGGACTCTGCCTCTGCCCTGGGTTCTTCTCAGAGGTGGGTGCTGCCACCATGCAAGAGGCGGAGGGCCTGAGCCGCTCCTGGGCTCCTTCCCTGCCTGGGCAGAGGAGGCGGATCTCTGTGGCTTCCTTGGCAGGCTCTTCCAGAAGACCTCCAGGCAAAGGTCACTGGGGTGGGGTTCCCTGGCTTGTCCTTCTCTGCCCAGGACCGACTGGGGCCGCATGGAGTTTCAGGGGTGGAATGCAGACTTGTCTGGCAGGGGGACAGAGGAGGAGGAGGAGGAGGAGATGGAGCAGGTCCAGTGCAGGGCGCCATCTGGTGGGCCTAAGGAACAGCCAGCCACTTCTCGGCTCCACTTCTCTACACAGAGCAGCAGCAAGAACCCACAACTGTGCATGCGTGTGAAGCAGCTCTGAAAACCACAGACACCTTCCTCAGTTACATCAAGCCCGAGAGAGTCACGTATTCTTCCCCACGTGGCCGCCACCACTGCCTCCATTTTGCTCCCTCCTCCTCCTCCTCCTCCTCCTCCTCCTCTTCCTCCTCCTCCTGGGCCCTGCCTGCTTGCAGTTGTGTTTTAAACAGGGTTGCCATGTCTCCTGCTCCTCACTAACTTGCCTGCTGTCTATGAGAGACCCAAAGAAAGCGTCTCCGCCCAGGGAGGCAGGCCCACCTCCAGCCCCCTCCTTCTTCATGGAGGTTTCTTCTCTCCTCGGGCCTCTCCCTGAGCCAAGATGGGGGAGACTGACGGAGGTATAGGGACTGGAGGACGACCGGGGTGAAGGCTGTGGCCTCCTCGCGTGAGGCAAAAGAGGGCGGAACAAGGGCAAGAACGAAACCCAGTTTCCCCAGCATGGTGGGGTGAAAACGTAACCAGTGGAATGTCTCCCACTTATGGTACACAGGAGGCCTTGTGGGGGGAACCCGTGCTGGCAGCCCCTCCAGGACACAGCACAGCAAATCTGGGGCTGGTGGAAGAGGCTGGTGGCCGGGCTGGTGGCACGGAGGTTGGGGGTTGGCTCTGGCTGCCCCCCAAGCCCTGTGCCGCCAGTACCCATCATTCCCCAGAACTCTGAGGGCTCTTTGTCCATTAAAAACAAACTGTAAAAACTCCTACCCCTGTTGCTGTGATTGTGGGGCAGACAAACATACTATTTCTTATCAAATTTGCCCCCCCAGTCCACACAGCCCCCCCCCCCACCATTCAGCCTGTGTGTTTCATTTCCCCACATTCTTTTAAGTGCTGCTGCTGCTGCAGCAGCACTAGGTGTGGGGCCAAGCTCCCTTCATCAGGTGGGCATCATCAGCGCTGCTGCCGCCGGTTGTGCCTTGAGGAGACTCAGAGTTGAGACCAGCTGCCTCGCCTGCAGCCCAGGAGGAAGAGGGCCTCCCGCCTCCATTCCCTTCTCTGGGAAAGAGCCCAAGCTACAGCCACGGACACGGCCTCCCCTACTGCATTGGTACTGACTGACCCTCCGACCCACTCCCAGGGGATTCCCCACGGGGGCCAGCACCCTTACCTTCACTCTTGTCACACAGAGATTGTGTATCGCAGCTCTCCTCTCCGGCTCCCTCATCTTCGTCTTTGATACCCAAAAAGAAGAAGAAGCTTCTGCTCCCGTCAGAAGGACTGCAACAGAAAGAGGAGAAGAAGACTCGTCGACCCGCTCCTATCACTGGAACCAGTTCTGGCTACGCCTCTCCCTCTTATTCCAAAGAGGAAAACACTGCTGCTTCCTCAATCCCTGGTTTCGCCGGCTGAATAGATCTCCTGACATCTACCTTGAATTACCAATACTGATCCTGCCCCTTGGTACGGAACTGAAACTCAACATCATCAACGACATCATTCCAGATCCCACTTCAGGTTAAGATTGCCATGACAAGACTGAAGACTGATTTTGAGGTCCCACTCCTATGATTTAAGAGAGCGCCTTCTTCTTCATGGATTTTCCCGCCTATTAAGATCATTGGGGGAGGTCTGGTTGAGGTTTCCACTGGCTTGCTTGGCGGAGACCCAAAACCAGGTCGGTTTCTCTAGGGTTGCCCCATGGCTCTGAAACACACTCCCAAACAAAACCAGAACCTCCCCATCTCTGGCTGTTTTTAAGCTATGTCTGAAGATACACCTATTTTATCATACTTCTAGTTCATAATGTTTTGAAGTATTATTGATTGTTAGTTCAAATTGTTTGAAATGATCTATTGTTTTAATTGTTGTTTATGTTTCTAATCTGTAAACCACTCAGAGATTTGTATATGGGGTGATATTAATGTGAAAAATAATATCAATCAATCAATCAATCATTATTGCTGGCCCTGCTTTCCTTATAGGCAATCTAGAACCCCAGAGTGCAACTCTTCATCCTACTGAGTTAGACCAGGGGTTCCTAACCTGTGGTACTCCAGATGTTGCTGAACTACAACTCCCATCCTGCCCAGCTACAATTTATTGTGCATGCCAGCAGCGTTCCCCCCCCCACCAGCTGCCCTCATGTGCCAGCGGCATGCACATGGCCTCTGCACATGCACATGTAGTTCAGCAGCATCTGGAGTACCACAGGTTGGGAACCCCTGAGTTAGACAATCTCCATCCCAATCAAGGGCTCCACCATCAATGGAGACATGCGTTGCTTTGGTGCAGGGCCCCAAACCACCCAACCCCAGCTGGGTCTCAGTCAGCTCTGGCTCACCTCATACAAACCACACACCTGCCTCCCCAGTCTGAAGACATGGGGGAAAGCTTACCACCAGACCATCCAGATGATGCCGTTCCAGGGTCAGAAACTGAGCTCCCATCAGCAGAAAACTCATCAGGCTCCTTCCCACCAGACTGGGTGGCAGGCAGACCCTGAACCAGGTTTTCCTTCAGAAGACCTGAAGATTTATTTGGAACTCATGGCAAGTATGGTGACCTTCTTGGGACTGCAAAGACAGCAGCCTCAGAAAAAGCCTACAGACTCCATCTTTGGCCTGACTGAGCCAACACCTCACTCCCCTGTGGCCCTCTCAGTGATTTCAGCTCTGCCAGAAGTTACTTGGAGCTGTGGGACAAACCTTCCTCAGCCCCACCAACAGCAAGATGTCCAGAGAGCTTGTTCAGAGGACAACTTGATGACTGCAAATGCCACCCCAAATTCCTTCATGGCTGAAGAAGCACAATCCAGATCTCTCAACTGGACCCTGAGGAGGGATGCAAACGAGATCCCATTGGTAGACGCTTCTCCTCTGCTTTACTGCTCAAGGTTGCGAATTACCAGGCCTGCATGAGTCATTATACCCACTTCCTTGTGGGGGAAATTTCCCCGCTCTTGGGACTTCTACCTCATGACAAAAGAGAAGCCACCCCGCCCGCCACTTTCCAGAGAGAGGCATTCCGCAGGGGGAAGCAGCAGTTTCATGCTGCCAGACATTGCACTGATGGTGCTACCAGGATTGGTTCCATTGCCCTGCATTGCCATGCCCGGCTCCACTCTCCTGGACTCACACCAGAAGCTTGTTTCAGGATTGAGGACCTGACCTTTGATGGAAAAGAGCTCTTTGGAGCCCACACAGATGGGATGATAGAAAAGGTCCACACATTTTAAAACCCTGCAAAATCGACGAGCTGGTCTGCCTCCTCCTCTCATTCTAACTGACCTGCCTAACGGACCCGTTCTTCCAGGTCAAAGTCCTCCTCTCAGTCACAGGCTTCTGGCCATTCCTTTCACTCGCCATCCATCTTTCTTATTTATTTATTTATTTATTTGTTTGTTTGTTTGTTTGTTTGTTTGTTTATCTATCTATCTGTGTGAACCACCCTGAGCCATTTTTGGAAGGGCAGTATAGAATTAATGATGATGATGATGATGATGATGATGATGATGATGATGATGATGCTACACAAGAATCCCTCCTCAACCAAAGCCAACCAACCTAAGCCAAAGCTGTCCTCGTACGTACACTGAGAACACGACTCCATCTTCGCCTCTGTGGGGACAAGATTGCGGAAGCCTATTTGGAAGCCTAGGATGAAACCATCATGGCAGACTCTTGATTGCTCACCACCATAAGATCAGGCTATGCTTTAGAGTTCATGAGTAACCCACCTCCTTTGGGAGGTTGCTCCCCTCCTCGACAAAGATGCCATTGGTGCCTACAGAGTGACCTCAGTTCCAGATTCTATTCCCCATATTTCACAGTGCCCAAGAGGGGCGGTGGGTTTTGCCAAATTCTAGACCTCTGCAATCTGAACACCTTTGAATGATACAGAAGTTTCCAGATGGTCACTATCGTTCTCATTCTCTCCTTCCTATGCAAAGGCTTGTGGTTGGCATCCCTAGCCTTAAAATATGCTGTTACCATATCCCCATCCATGAACAGCACAGGAAATTCCTTCCCTTCCCAGCTGGCTCCCAGTTTGCCAGTTCAAGGCTTTACCTTCTGGCCTCTCCCCACATGCATGACTGTTGTGATAGCCTGCCTCCAGCAACAAGGCATGCAGATCTTTCCTTTGGGGGTCAGTTAGCTCATTGTGTCCCCAGCCAAAGCTCAAGTAAAGGCCAGCAGGATCCCTCTCCTGGAGGACCTCGGGCTCCAGATTAACTAGTTGAAATCCCATCTGACCCCTGCCTGGAATCTAACTTTTCTAGGAATTGTCTGAGATACAAATTGGGGCATTTTCTGTCCAGGGGACCGCATATGGAACGTTTCTACGGACGCAGTGAGGCTCTACAACTCCCTTCAGCACCTTCTAAACCTTACAGCCTCCCCCATGGCAGTCCTACCCCATGCTTGCCTCTGGATACGAGTCCTCCCAGTGCTAGTTCCTGGATGTCTTCAGTCCTCACCTGCACTCACTAGCTACCACAGCATGTGATGGACACACCCCAATAATTTCTCCACCACTATGCCATTCCAATGACCCATTCCATGCTTTGTCATTTGATTTATTTATTTATATTATTTAGTACATTTATATACCGCCCCATACAAAAAGGTCCCTGAGCGGTTCACAATATAAAACCATTAAAACATTAACATAATTAAAACAATTTAAAATACAAGTTAAACTCTAAAATCAAAGCTTTAAAACTACTGTATAAACTAAACGCCTGACTAAACAGGTATGTTTTTAGGTCCTTAATAAAATTCAGAGAAGAGGAAACTGTAATTTCACTAGGAAGCGTGCGTTCCAGAGTCCACCTCATCCAGAACAGGTAAATCTAAACCACTTCCTAAGTCTCGACTTCCCATAATGAGTACCTCCGTCTTGCTTGGATTCAGCTCAGTTTGTTCTCAGTTTTTCATAACAATGGACACAGAGCACAGCATCTAGGCGGCTTTTGCCTCAGAGGTCATTGTTCTCATGCAGCATCCCTGCACCACATGACCGATCTCAAACTTCTAGTAGTCTTTAAAGCCCTGAAGGGTTTTCTTCCCATCATACATTAATCCCATGTCCCCATCCTCACCGACAATATCACAATGAAAGCAGCATTCATTAAGAGACAGGGCAGGACTCGATCTCAAGCCTTCCTACATTTAGCCCTGCAATTCTGGACTTGGAGCAGTGCCAACAAGATCTTCCCATCTTCATACATCCCATCTATGAACATGGCAAGAGCCACCTCTTCTACATAGGAAGCTGCTCTCTACTGAGTCAGACCATAGGTCCATCAAGCTCAGTATTGTTTTCCCAGACTGGCAACGGCTTCTCCAAGGCTGCAGGCAGGAGTCAGACACAGGCCTATATTCTACATACTTCTGAGTTGGTACCTCTGGTTCTGATATGTTGAGGTGGACCGTCCTCAACAGAAGGAACTTGGAACCTTCTGCTCTTCCCAGAGCAGCTCCCTCCCCTGAGGGGAATCTCTGCCAGTGCTGCTCACACTCCTAGTCTCCCATTCATAAGCAACCAGGGCAGACCCTGCTTAGCTAAGGGGACAAGTCATGCTTGCTCCCACCAGACCAGCTCTCCTCTTTTGTTCCAGGGTGGACCATGGTGGGGAGATATCTTCCAGATACACGTGGGGGGGGGGGGCGGGGAGTGCAAACTCACCTACCTGTTTCCATTGATTCTGCTCCTCCCATGTGTCCTTCAGAAAATTCAGGCAGACAGAGCAAATTGCGTTCTAGACACCCCATGGTGGCGTTGCTTCCCCCTCCCCTCCTCCTCCTCCTCCTCCAACTATCCAAGGGGAGTCATGTCCGCCTCACTCCCAGACCTGATTTGTTAACCTAACAGGATGGCGCTCTTCTCTATCCACACTTTCTCTTCCGGCTTGGCAAATTTGCTGGACATGGCGCCAAAGTCCTTGTAGCTTCCAGGAAACCTTCTAGAATACAATTCTATGCAAATAGAACACCTTTGCCACATCTCAAGGCCTTCAACTTTCTCAAGCTCTGTGGCCTCCAATAAGAGAAGCTCTTCCGTTAAAGGAGAAAGGACTAACCTTGACCTCGTCACGAGTACACCTAGCAGCCTTTACAGTGCACAGGCCGAGACACGACACCTCTTCCCTCTTTACTCGGCCCGTGGTGCAGCAGTTCCTCAGAGGAAATGGACACCCATCCAGACGCTCCACAGCACAAGCGACACCATCATGGGGTCTCTAGTCCTGAGTGCTCTCATGGCCACAGCTCCTGAGCCCACGGCCACTGTAGATCCCAGACTCTTTCCTGGTGACCATAACATCAGCCCGCAGTATTGGCAACTGCAGAGCTCTCTGATTAGATCCACCTCACCTCACTTTTCATAGAGAGAAGGTCGTGCTCAGGCCCAACGTTCATTTCTTACCCAGTGTCATCTCCACCTTCCATTGTGCCCGGGAACTCTCTCTCCCTTCTTTCCTCGACTCCAGAGGAACGATCACTCCACGCTTTGGATGTATGACGCACTCTGGCCTTCTGTACCAATCACACCCTTTTCCTGCAAAAGATAAACATTTTTATTCATAACTTATGGGGAACCTTCTTGAGGCCAAGAGAGCTCTTCCCAAAGACTGCCAAGATGGATAGCAGAAACAACCAAACTCTGCTACACCTCAGCTCTCAAACAGAGGATATTCCTCTGGTGGTTGGGGGCCTCCTCATAGTGGGCGATTCAATAGTTAGGGGCATGGAGAGATGGGTTTGTGACCCGCATGTAGACGGCATGGTGACTTGCCTGCTTGGTGCGAAGGTTTGCAGACATTATGTGGTGTCTAGACAGGCTCCTAGGCAGTGCTGGGGAGGAGACAGCTGTTGTGGTGCACATCGGCACCAACAATGTTAGGAAATGTAGTCGGGAGGTCCTGGAAGCCCAGTTTAGGCTGCTGGGTAGCATATTGGTCCAGGACCCTCAAGGTAGCATTCTCAGAAATGCTACCTGTTCCATGCACAGGGTCAGTGAGACAGGTGGAGCTGAGGGGTCTCAATGCGTGGATGAGAGGGTGGTGCCAGGAGGAGGCGTTTAGATTTGTGAATCACTGGGATACATTTAGGGGCAAGCAAAGCCTGTACAAAAGGGATGGGCTCCACTTAAACCAAGATGGAACCAGACTGATGGCACTTACTGTAAAATCAAAAGGTTCGCAGAACAGCTTTTAAAAAGAATTGCCGACAGGAACTGTGTGGTATTTGGTTCGGCAAGCAAAATCCCCTAAGGTGCAAGGATGCAAAAATTTAAGATAAACCAGAAAGAGACAGAGTAGAACCAGGAGTAGAGCTGATGGACAGCTGGTCAAAAAGGTCAAATGACAATAAGGGAGATAGCACACGCCAATGTCGGGTAAGAGATTCAGTGTATATTACTACTACTACTACTACTACTACTACTACTATGGATATTTATATACCACTCTTCAACCAAAGTTCTCCAAGCGGTTTACATAGACAATCAAACAACACATAAAATAAGATAGTCCCCTGACCCCAAAGGTACATGGGTGTTTATGCACAAATGCCAGAGGCCTCTGAGCCAAGATGGGTGAGCTGGAGTGCTTGGTTGCTAATGAAAACATCGATATCGTGGGCATAATGGAAACCTGGTGGAACGGTGAGAACCAGTGGGACTCTGTTATTCCTGGGTACAAACTACAGAAAGAACAAGGAGGGGCAGATTGAGAGGAAACTTCCCAAAAATGAGGGGACTGGTAAAAAGGAAGCTGAAAGGGAAAGTCAGGAGGGTCAACTCACTCCAGAAAGCAGGGAACTTATTTAAAGCCACAATAACAGAAGCTCAGTTGGAATGTATACGAAGAAGGAGGAAAGGTACCATCCAGTTCAGGAGGACACCAGTGTGGCTGACAAGTAGAGTCAAGGAAGCTATAAAAGGGAAGACGATTTCCTTCAGGAAATGGAAGTCCTGCCCAAATGAAGAGAATAGAAAGGAAGATAAACCCTGGCAAAAGAAATGCAAGGAGACAATCAGGGATGCAAAAAGAGAGCTTGAGGAGCATATAGCTAGAAATGTCAAGGGGAATTAAAAAAAACTTATTTAAATATATTAGAAGCAGAACACCTGCCAGGGAGGCAGTTGGACCTTTATATGATGAGGGCCTGATAAGAGATTGTTAAGGAAGATAAGGAGATTGCAGAGAAGCTGAATGAGTTCTTTGCATCTGTCTTCACGATGGAAAATGCTGACCATATTCCCTCACTGGAACTGAGCTTCTCAGGCTTGGAGGCTGAAGAACTAGGCCAGTTTGAAGTGACATGAGAGAATGTTCTAAATTGTCTTGAAAAATGAAAAATTAAGAAATCCCCAGGGCCAAATGGCATCCACCCAAGAGTTCTGAAGGAAGTCAAATGTTAAGCTGTTAATCTCCTAGCAAAGATATGTAATTTGTCCCTACAATCTGGCACCGTATCTGGCCCTATCCACCCCCAAAAGGATGGTGAGGCAAGATTTACCTTTGCAGAAGCCATGCTGGTTCTCCCCCAGCAGGGCCTGTCTATGTGCTTTACAATTTTATCCTTGAGAATGCTTTCCATCAATTTGCCTGCAACAGAAGTTAAGCTACCAACTCATTTAGAACTTATTTAGCTTCTCTGCAACCTCCATATCCTCCTTAATAATCCCTTTCACTCCCTCACTGTCTTAATGGTCCAACTGCCTCCCTAGGTTTCCTGCTTCTGATGTATTTAAAGAAGTTTTTGTTATTCCCCTTGATGCTTTTAGCTAAACGTTCCTCAAACTCTCTCTTTGCGCCTCCCTTATCCTCACCTTGCATTTATTTTGCCAAAGTTTGTGTTCCTTTCTGTTCTCTTCATTTGGGCATGCCTTCCAATGTCAGAAGGAAGTCTTCTTAGGAGAGGAGAGCTGGTCTTATGGCAGCAAGCATGACTTGTCCCCTTAGCTAAGCAGGGTCTGCCCTGGTTGTATATGAATGGGAAACTAGAAGTGTGAGCAGCACTGGAAGATATTCCCCTCAGGGGATGGAGCTGCTCTGGGAAGAGCAGAAGGTTCCAAGCTCCCTCCCTGGCAGCATATCCAAGAAAGGGCTGAGAGAGATTCCAGCCTGCAACCTTGGAGAACCTGCTGCCAATCTGTGAAGACAATACTGAGCTAGATAGACTAATGGTCTGACTCAGTATATGGCAGCTTCCTATGTTCTTCTCCTTTATGGCTTTCTTGACTTTACCTGTTAGCCATGCTGTCATCGTCCTAGACTTATTGATACCTGTCCTCCTTTTTGGTATATATTTTATTTATTTATTTTTATTTGTTATTAAATTTATATACCGCCTTTCATTAAAACAATCCCATGGTGGTATATAAATTTTACCGGGCTTAAGATATATTCTAACTGGGCTTCTAGTATTGTGGTTTTGAGTAAGACCAGAAGAGAGATCTTGAGGTCGTGGTGGACGGCTTGTTCAAAGTGTCGACTCAGTGGAAAAGCTGTGGAAAAGGCCAATTCCATGCTAGGGAGAATTAGGAAGGGAAAAGAAAAATAAGGAAAAGAAAAATGCTAATATTATAATGCCCTTCTACAAATCTATGGTGTGACCACATCTGGAGTACTGCGTGCAGTTCTGGTCACCGTATCTTAAGAAGGACACTGGAGAACTGGAGAAGGTGCAGAAGAGGGCAGCCAAGACGATCAGGGGGCCTGGAGCACCTTCCTTACAAGGCAAGGCTATAGCTTTTTAGTTTGGAAAAGAGGCGACTACAGGGAGACAGGATAGAGCTGTATACAATGATGCAAGGAGTAGAGAGAATGCGTCACCTTCAGTGGCGCAGTGGGGAAATGCTTGACTAACAAGCAGAAGGTTGCCGGATCAAATCCCCACTGGTAGTATATTGGGCAGCAGCGATATAGGAAGGTACTGAAAGCCATCATCATCTCACACTGCGCGGGAGGAGGCAATGGCCAACCCCTCCTGTATTCTACCAAAGACAGCCGCAGGGCTCTGTGGGCGCCAGGAGTCAACACTGACTCCACGGCACACTTTACCATTTTAGAGAGAACGGACAGGGAGAAGCTTTTCTCCCTCTCTCACCACACTAGAACCAGGGGCCAGCCCATGAAACGGAAGGCCAATAAAACCAGGACCCTCAAAAGGAAGTCCTTTTTCACACAGCGCATAATTAACCCATGGAATGCTCTGCCACGGGATGTGGTGGCGGCCACCAGCTTGGATGGCCTTAAAAGGGGCTTGGGCAGATCCATGGAGGAGAGTATCCATGGCTACTAGAGCCGGATGGCTAGAGGCCACCTGCAGCCTCAGAGGCAGGGGGTCAGCCGCAGCAGCAGCAGCAGCAGCCGCCGCAGGCAGAGAGAGGGCCTGCCTTCTCCCCTCTTGCCTGTGGGCTCCCTAGAGGCAGCTGGTGGCCACTGTGGGAGGCAGCAGGCTGGGCTGGATGGCCCTCCTTGGGCCTGTGGCCCGCCCCCCCCCGCCCCCCACCCGGGCAGTGAGCTTGTTCTGTGCCCGGTGGGTTGTGTGGAGCTCCGGGACCCCGTGGAAGGAGAAGAGCCCCACTCACAGCTGAGCCGCCCGGGGTTCTCCCACTCAGGGCAGGCCGGCTTCCGCTGCAAGGCCCCGTTGCCATGGAAACCCTCCCCCATTGCCCACAGTTCCGCAGAGCAGCCACCCCCCCCCCTTCATCAGAGATGCCTGGGCATGGCGTGGCCCTGGGCGTGGCCCCCTTCCCCACAGTTCCCTTGCGTGGGCCCCTTGCCTTGCAGGCCTTTCTGCTCACGGCCCAGGCCCCCGTCATCACCCGCAAGCCCCAAAGCCAGCTCCCCACAGCTCCGGCTCCCCATTTCCCACCAGCGCCATCAGCGGCAGCAGGCGGGTGATGGGCCCATGTTTCGCAGCCATGCTGGCCCCCTCAAAACAGTCACGGCCCTGTTTTCTGTCTTTTTAAACAGGGATGTTTTCACCCCGGTTAGGGTTAGGGTTAGGGTTAAGCCTAGAATAGCAAGCATTTATAGGGCACTTCCGTGTCATCAAAGCACTTCCCGTCTGGTTCACCCAGTCATGTTACTGAATGAAGCTTAACTTCTGTGCCAGGTGAGTTGATGGAAAGCATACTTGAGGACAAAACTGCTAAGCCGATAGACCCTGGTTTTTTAAAGTATTCTAATTAGTTTCAAATGGTTTTTATATTGTTTTTAGCACTGTGTTTTAAATGGTGTATGTTTTTATGTCTTTTAAAATTTGTTGTACACCACCCAGTACCGCCTTTGGATGGGGCGGTTTATAAATGTTAAAAAGGGGGCTGGGGGCTTGCTGAAAGAGAACCAGCCTGGCTCCTGCAAGGGCCGGTCTTGCCTCACTAACTAATGTTTTGGAGTTCTCTGAGAGGGTCAACAGGCATGTGGACAAAGGTGATCCGGTTGACATCGTATACGTGGACTTCCAAACGGCTTTTGACCAAGTTCCCCACCAAAGGCTCTTGTGTAAACTGAGCAGTCATGGGATAAGGGGACAGGTTCATGTGTGGATTGGGAACTGGTTGAAGGACAGGAAACAGAGGGTGGGAATAAATGGACAGTTTTCCCAATGGAGGGAAGTAGGAAGTGGGGTCCCCCAGGGATCGGTACTGGGACCAGTGCTCTTTCACTTGTTCATAAATGATCTAGAAGTTGGGGTGAGCAGCAAAGTGGCCAAATTTGCAGATGACACCAAACTATTTAGGGCAGTGAAATCCAAAAGAGATTGTGAGAAGCTCCAAAAGGATCTCTCCAGACTGGGGGAGTGGGCGACAAAATGGCAAATGCAGTTCAGTGTAAGCAAGTGTAAAGTGATGCACATTGGGGCAAAAAGGCCCAACTTCACATAGATTCTGATGGGGTCTGAGCTGTCAGTGACTGATGATCAGGAGAGGGATCTTGGGGTCCTGGTGGACAGCTCCTTGAAAGTGTTGACTCAGTGCACGGCAGCTGTGAAAAAGGCAAATTCCATGCTGGGGATCATTAGGGACTGAAAATAAAAATGCTAGTATTACCATGTCCTTATATGGTGCGGCCACACCTGGAGTACTGCATAGAGTTCTGGTCACTGTATCTTGAGAAGGACATTTTAGAACTGGGAAAAGGTGCAGAAGAAGGCAGCCAAGATGACCAGGGGCCTGGAGCACCTTCCTTATGAGGCAAGGCTACAGCATCTGGGGCTTTTTAGTTTGGAAAAGAGGTGACTACAGGGAGATAGGATAGAAGTGTATAATATTATGCATGGAGTAGAGAGAATGGGCAGAGATAATTTTTTTCTCCCTCTCTCTCAACACTAGAACTAGGGGCCATCCTTTGAAATTGATTGCCAAGAACATAGGAACACAGGAAACTGCCATATACTGAGTCAGACCATTGGTCTATCTAGCTCAGTATTGTCTTCACAGACTGGCAGAAATTTAGGACCGACAAAAGGAAGTACTTTTTCACACAATGCTTAATTAATCTATGGAATTCTGTGCTACAAGATGTGACAGCTACCAAGCTGAATAGCTTTAAGAAGGGCTTAGATAAATGTATGGAGGACAAGTCTATCAATGGCTACTAGTCTGAGGGCTATAGGCCACCTCTAGCCACATAGGCAAGATGCGTCTAAATCCCAGTTGCAGGGGAGCAACAGCAGGAGAGAGGGCCTGCCCTCACCTCTTGCCTGTGGGCTTCTCGGAGGCATCTGGTTGGCCACTGTGTGAAACAGGATGCTGGACTAGATAGGCCTTAGGCCTGATCCAGCAGGGTTGTTCCTATATCCTATCCATTATCCTGTAGTCTTTGCAACAACCTTGTAAGATAGGCCAGCATCCTGCTATTGCAAACGGGGACAGAGGGCTAAGAGGGAGCTGCATAAGGCCTTTTTGTGGTTTTGAACCAAGGACTTCTTGATTTGTTTGTAACAGCCTCCTAATCATTTTGTTATGCCAGCTTTTGTTATACTAGAGAAATGCCTTTTAAAAATCCACTCATGTTTAAGGTCTCTGTGTAGCTCAAAAGTTAACACACTCTGAAAGGCATGGAAGAAGCTGGTCCCGTGACAGAGACCTTCTGTCCTCCCAGGTATGCCTTTTCCTCTTCTGCGTCTTTCATCCTCTCAGGACTGTTCCTGCCACCATTCCACACAGCCACGTCATGGCCTATTTTCTCCTGCTTGACGTCCAGCATCCCCACCCTTGGGTCCCCTGGTGCTGTTTATTTACTTATTTAATACATGTATATGCTGCCTCTAACCAAGACGGCACAGTTCACAACTGATTGAAAATATCTAAAAACTAAAAGTGACAGTTAAAGCAGAAAATTTAAATTTAAAACCAGATTAAGTAAGTTGTAGAGGGACTACAACTTCCAGCCAAAGATGATGGGAGCTGTAGTCTGACAATATCTGGGGAACCCAGGGTGGGAATTCCTGCTCTGCAGTCCTCACGTCCTGGGTAGCGCTCACCTTCTGGTCTGGGGCTCTGTTCCCGGGCTCCCTGACCAGTGTTCCCTCTAATAGGGATTCCCAGATGTTGTTGACTACAACTCCCAGAATCCCCAGCGGCAATGGCTTTGGCTTGGGGATTCTGGGAGGCACAGCCCTGCCTCCTCAGCAAGGTCCCTCCCCAGCCACTACGGGTCAGCTGGGCCCTGACTGTCAGGCACACCCACCCCGCTCATACATTACTGTGACATCTCTAATGGGCTCCCCTCCGATTCCCCCCAGATCAGGGTTGCCAGCTCTGCTTCTAGCTGTTCCCAGGGATGCCCCCCCCCGCCCCCCAAAGGCCCAAGATCAAGAGAGGAGAGCTGGTCAGGTGGTAGCAAGCCTGACTTGTCCCCCAAGCTAAGCAGGGTCCACCCTGGTCACATTTGAATGGGAGACTAGAAGTGTGAGCAGCACTGTCAGATCTTCCCCTCCGGGGATGGAGCCGCCACTCTGGGGAGAGCAGAAGGTTCCAAGTTCCCTCCCTGGCAACATCTCCAAAACAGAGCTGAGAGAGATATCCGCCTGCCACCTTGGAGAAGCCGCTGCCAGTCTGGGCAGACAACAGTGAGCTAGATGGACCGATGGTCTGACTCAGTATACGGCTGCTTCCTAAGCTGTTAGTAGGTAACATCTCCAGGGCTGTTTCCAAGAGGCCCCTGGAAATGGGTGCCAGTTGCTGGAGGCCCCAGGCCAGGCCCGTGGGGCTCGCAACCCAACCCCAGGCTAGATCAACAGCCCCTCCTGGTATCAGGGAAAGGCAGGCTACAGGCAGTGGGTCTTGGGTTCGAGGCTGCTGTTGAGAGCCATTGAAACACGTTGCTGCCAATCACAGGGTGAGTCCCACATAAAGCAATGACTACCAGGACCTCGAAGGAAGCCTTTGGAATCTAACCTGAGGTTCTGGTCATCTTGTCTTGAAAGAGATGCCATGGAGTTGGGGGAAAGACCAGTGCAGAAAAGGGGAACCAGAAGGATCCAGGGACACCTTCCCAACAAGGAAAGGAGGAAATGTTTGGGTCTTCTGGTTGGGGGAAAAGAAAACTAAGAGGGACCCTGTTTTTAATGTACTGAATTTACCTGAATCCAAGACTACCCCCCCCACTTCCTTGCAGTTAGAAATCAAGGGGTCATCTTAAATTCAGAGTCCTTTTCCTTTTGGGTAAATATGGTATTAAATTTTATTAAAGTTTCAGTAAGATTCTAGAATCAATCATGAAAAGATCCCTGAGATGTTCTCTCTGACTCTTCATACAGGAGGAGGAAGGAAGAAAAGGAAAGAAAATGGGGGAAGCAGCACAGCCCATCCTCCAAGCCGGGGCCAGACCTGCGTCTCAGGTAACCCAGTTCCACAGAACATGGCAGCGATTGATACAAGTAGTGGAGAAAGTGGGCAGAAGTGTTCCTTTCTCTCCCATAATATTAGGGCTTGGGGCAGGGGTCACCCAGTGAAACTGATGGGCAGGAGACTCAGAAACACAGGAGACACAGTGCACAATGAACATATGGAACTCACTGCCACGTGAATTAACGGTGGTGATGGCTGGTGGCTCAGATATCTTTGAAAGGGGATGAGATAAATTAATGTAGGAGGAGAGACTTATCGCCACCTAGGAGTCACAACGGCTCTGTCAAGCCTCCCTCTTCAGAGACTGAATGCTGCTGAAGCTGAGGTGCTAGGGGAGGGCTGTTGCCTTTGTGCCCCACATATGGGGTTTCTTGCAGCATTTGGTTGACCACTGCGGGAAGCCCCGTGCAGAGTGGGATGTCCGAGAGCTTCTGCTGCCTGAGGCGAAGGACCTTGTGGGGGGGGCCCTCCACCTCAACTGTGGGCAGGTGCTTGGCTTTCTCAGGCCCGGCTGCCAAGGCCCAGATTTGCAGTAACACGTGAGCAGGACTCTCAAACTAGGCCACCAAAGAGTGGGGGGGTGGTTGCGCTGGGGGGCAGGGAAAGAGTGGGGCAAGGAGGGGAACAGGTACAGCATGCCCCTGTGGGGTGAGGATGGCCAGTGGCAGTGGGCTGCAGGGAGGCCCATGGGCTGGCCCCTGTGGTGGCGAGGGCCCAGTGCTTGCTGCCCCATGGGTTGTTCCTCATGGTCGCTCCTGACCTTTGGGGTCTGATCCAGCAGGCCTCAACGCAGGATGGGCAGGAATACTCAGCCCCCCCCGAGGAGTCCCAGCTCTCCTGGCTCACCCCCTACTCCCCAAATCCACAACAAGGCCTCCCGCTCCCAGTGTGCCCACCAATCCTGGGCGTGATGCGCCGCTTGCTTCTCCCTCCCGCTGCAAGAATTCCTGTGCAGTCCCTTCTAGAAGGGGAGCTCCGGGAGTCTGCTGGAGCAACAGCAAGGGAGAGTCGCTGCTGGGGGGTCCCTTCCAGAGGGACTCCTCTTGTCTTGATCATCAGTGGGGCCACAGACTACAAGCATCAGCTTGTATTTCACAGCCATGGAGCAGACCAAACTCTTGCTTTATTTTTCTGGCATCCGCGGTTAAATTTCCAGGCGTTTTGCTCCTTTTCCATTCTGGCTGACAAAGTGTTCTGTGGAATGCAGAAGCTTGCTAAGTGGGCCCAGCCCCATGTCCTGGAATTCACTTGGTATGTCTAGCTTCCTGGGGCTGCAGAGAAACCTACCCAGCTTGTAAGAGGCCATGGCAATGCATCGGCATTACTCAGTATGGACAACCCCCCCACCCCCAGTTTGACAAATCAGCCTGCTGGAAAGTTCCAGTCCCTTTGCAGACTCTTTTGCAAGGAGGCAGGTGCTGGGTCTTCCGCTGTTCTCTTCTTCATCAGGGAAACCGCAGAGACTAAAGCGGTAGTCGTTGTAGGGGAAGCTTGCCAGCCCCCAGGCGGGGCTTATGGGCCTGAGAGGGACCGAAAGGCAACGCACAAGCGACTCGCCACAAAGGTTGCTGCTGTTGAAGGGAGATCAAGGCGGGGTGGGTGGCTTGTTGCTGTGGGGGTATGGGTGGGAGTGGGGGGGGATTGGTCTGGGTCCAGATCTGGCCCATGAAGCAGGCGGCCAGTGTCTGGAGCTGGTGGGCGGACTGGCCTGGGGGCGGGGGGAGTGTGTGCCACCTGGCCTGCCCAGAAGATTCCCGGGTCATGGAAGGACAAGACCGGGATCTATGGCAGGCGTGAGTTGATTAGCCGAGATGGGCCTAGGAAAGGCGGCTAATCTAATCAGCCCTTCCCCACGAGCTAAATGGCTTAGGTGAGAGACACGGGGCTTACGGGGCAAAGCACTAATCTCCTGGAGTTCCTCCTGGCCCTGAAGGCCAGCCCGGTGGAGGCAGCCCCCTGTCCAGAGGGGAGCCCAAGGAGGCTCAGCTGCCTCTCCTCCGCCCCCGGCTCCATTTGCCCCTCTCCCCCCTGCCCTGAATAAGAGCCCCACGGCCTGCAGGCTGGCCATCTGCCGGGTAGAGCGGTGTGGTTCACCTGACAAACAGCCTGCGGGCAGCAGCACACGGGTGGGAGAAGGAGGGGCACACGCAGCCTGGAGAGGAGAGGCAGCCGTGCCTCCTTTGCCCTCACCCCCCCCGCCCATCAGGACTACTAGCCACTGCCGAGTCCTGCACCCAGGAGGGCGGCCTCCCCAGGCTCAGACGGCACGCAGGGCTCCCGGCTCCCCCCCGCAGGGCTGCAAGGGACACCCCCACCCCCACCCCCGCATTCCAGCTCCTATCAGCAGAGAGAGACAACTTCCTCGTCCAGGCCCGGAAGTGGGGTGCGCATAACAGCGGCTGCATCTGGTTCTGTGGCTGCGTGGGGCACCTTCACCTCCTCCTGCCCCAGTCCCCTCCCCTGAAGCCACACAGCCTCCAGCTGGTGAAATCAGACGGGGTGGGGCTGAGACCAAGGAAGTGCAGGGGCCATGCTGCAGCCATGACACAGCAGGAGCGCTGCTCTCCTGGGAGACTTGTGGGGCCAGGGGGTGGGGAGCTGCTGGCCTGGACCCAGAGCGGTGCTGAAGCCACCACCTGGCCAGCCCGCCAGGCACCAGCAGGAGGAGGGCTCTGGCTTTCAGGAGCCTACAGTCGTGTGAAGCCAGGCCAAGGCCCTTGATGGGCCAAGATCCCTGCCTTGGCCTAGGGTCACACAATCATGCTAATGTTGGTGACCCACATTAAACCTGGATTCAAACAACTGCGTGATGAAGAAGAGGCATCCTGTCATGTTATTAACACCTCCGGGGAGCTGGGATTATTGTCCAGCTGCAGCAGGCAGTGGCTTGGTTCACACAATGGCTTGAATCTAGGTTTAAATTCCATCACCAACATTAGCATGTTCGAGTGAACCCACACCAAGGTGGGAGTCTCAGATGACCCCTGCTCACTGGGCAAAGAGGCACCTCTTAATGTGGTGATTCTCTTGATTGAGCAGGGGGAGAGCAACTGGCCCTCTCCACCCCTAGCACAGTACTTCCAGTGACAATCTTTTTAGATTGTGAGCCCTTTGGGGACAGGGAGCCCGCTGATTTCTTTGTTATTTCTCTGTGTAAACCGCCCCGAGCCATCTTGGGAAACAAAACAACATTGGTAATCTTGGTGTGGCGGTCACACAAGCATACTAATGCTGGCTACCAACTTTAAACCTAGATCTGAATGTTTGTGTGAACCTCTCTCTCTCTCTCTGTAGACTGGGACAGGCAGGCAGGGTGAGGGTGTCACAGATATCAAATTGTGCGTCATTTTGCCTAAGCCTGTTTGGGAAATGTGATGAGCAAAGGGGCACCTCTGAAAGTGGTGACTCCCTTATACAGTCCATTATTTAGCAGGGGGAGAGCAACTGGCCTTATCCAACCTCAGCAGAGCATCCCTCCAGTGGCTGTCGCTGGTACCTACTACCTCTCCCGCACCTCCCTTTTAAGACGGTGAACCCTTTGGAGGCATAGAACCAGCTTATTTGTGCTTCTATGTAAACTGCTTTGAGGACTTTTGTTGAAGAGCAGTATGGAAGTAGAGTGTCCCCTTTACTCTGCTGCCCGTGTGGGCTGAGCATTGCCAGTGCTGGATAAAGCAGAGGCACAGGTCACAAGCCAGCACATGGCATCTCCTTAGCTGTCCCCACTTCATAATTTCCCACACAAAGGGCAGGAGCAAGAGACAACCCGCCCCTCTGCCCAAGAAAAAGACTGGGCTGGACTTGGCCCATCTAATACTCATACCCTGCAGAAGCCTATTGTAACCTCCACAGGCACATCCCCTGGGCTGGAGGAAGAAGACGGGGTCCCTGGGCCGGCTGAGGAGACGCAGCCTCTCCTTTCAAGGGAGGCGGGTCCAACCAGGTTTTTTTTTTGGGGGGGTGGGGGGGAGAAGAGTCGCAGCAATAGCAAGGCCAGGCCCCTGCAGTGGGAGAAGGGGGGCAGGCCCCTCCTCAGCTGGTTGTTGCCAGGCGGCAGGAGAAGGGTCCTCCCGGCTTGAAAGGCGAGTGGGGCTGGGGGCCAGGCCAGGGTGGGCGTGGAGGTGGGCCTGCACTCTGCGTATGCTTGCAAGCACTCTGGTCTCCGCGAGGGCATCCCCACCCCCTCCCCAGCCAGCCGGTCCCGCGAGCAGCAGCAGCAGCCTCTCTCTCTCTCTCTGCCGAGCGGCCTCTGCCCCCCTCCGCGCCCGCTTTGCTTTTGCAACAGCCGCCCTCGCAATCCAGTGGTGGCTTCTGAGGAAAGGCACTTGACAGCCCAGCTCGAAAAGAGTCCCCCCGCCGCCGTCGCCGCCGCCTTTCCCGCGGAGGGTGCAATGGAGACCTGGGGTGGGGGGCGCCGGGGGGAGAACGCAGAGAGCCGGGCGCGGGGGTCCGCGTGTCCCTCCCTCCCTCCCTCTGGACCAGGGCGGGGACTGGAGGCCCCAAAGGGCGCGGGGAGCGAAGCGCCGGAGGGCAGGGCGGGGGAAAGGGGGGCCGGGAGGGGGGAATGCAGCAGCAGCAGCAGCAGCAGCGAGTGCCCTGAAGAGGGCGCGGCGGAGGCGGTGTGTCAGGGCCCCAGGAGCTGATGATCTCGGGAGGAGAGCCGAGACAACCGAGGCCCCTGAGCATGGGCAGAGTTGTCCTGGTCCTGCCGGAGCAGCCCAAGCCGCGCAAGGCACCGAGCAGCCCCCTGCCCCGGCGCTTTCAGCGCGCGGACATGCCGCCTCATGGCTGGCCTCCGTCCCCCGAGAGGGGAAGGGTGGCCCGTGCGCTCTAACAGAGAAGGGGCGGCCGCGGCGCTGCTGAGATCCCGCTGCTGCTGCCGCCCACGCCTATTTGCCTGTGCGAAGCGCCGCCCCGCGCAGCGAGCGCGTCAGCGGCCCTCTCTCTCCCCTGTCTGCCCCGGCGCGCCCCCTGGCGGCGTGGCCGCCTCCGCCGTGGGGCGCCTGCGCGGCCCGGGCCCCGCCCTCGCGTCCGGCCCTCGCCTTCTTCTTCGCCCGCGCGGCTCGCTGCGGCTCCTTCGCCCGCCAGAGGAGCAAGAAGCAGAGCCCGGCCCGCCGCCGCCGCCGCCGCCTCGGTCCTCCTCTCCCCCGCGCGCCGCCAGCCAGCGGGCCCCGCCGCCGCCGCCGCCGCCGCTCCTCCGCTCGGGCTCCTGCCTCCTCCTCCTCCTCCTCCTCCTCGACCGCCAGGATGAGCGGCTGGAGCTGCTACATCGACAGCCTGATGGCCGACGACACCTGCCAGGACGCGGCCATCGTGGGCTACAAGGACGCGCCCTCCGTCTGGGCCGCCGCCCCGGGCAAGACCTTCGCCAACATCACGGTCAGTCGCGCGCGCCTGCAAGGACCCCTCGCCGCTCCCCTTCCCCCCGTGCGCGGGGCCGCCCCGCGAGGAGCCCCCCTCCCGCCGCCGCCGCCGCCTCCTTTGTGCAGAGGCGCCCCGCCCCACGGGCGCCCCCTCCTCCCTTCCTCCCTCGCCGGCCCCGGGGCTGCTCTGCGGGCGGCGCGTCCCGGGGAGAGGGAGGCCGCCGCCCTGGTTTCCGGGAGCTGGGGGTGGGGGTGCTGCCCTGGGCTCCGCAGGGCGGGAAGCGGGCCCTGGGGTGTGGCCGGCCGCGAGCGGGCGAAGGGCCCGGCACCCCGCTCGCCCTCCGGCACGTGGGCTGCCCTCGCCCTGCCCCGCCCCAGCCGTCGCCGATCTCCCCCGCCCGGGCCGTGCAGGATGTGGGGCAAGCGGGCCGCCGCCGCCGCCGCCTCTTGAGCAAAACAGGATGCGGCGGGGGGCGGAGAGATGCCGCGGCTGCAGGAAGGGCAGCCCCCTTCCTCCCCCACCCCTTGCCCGGCTGGAGGCGCGGCGGCGGCCGAGGCCGGAAAGAGCTCGCCAAGTTCCCGCAAGTTGCTCGCCGCTTGCAGGCGGAGGCGGCGGCGCGCCAAGTGGGCTCTGCCCGGCCTCCGCGCGCCTGGAGCGGCCCGGTCCTTCCTTCCTTCCTTCCTTCCTCCCTCCTTCGCCCGCCCCCGCCCCGCCGCTGCCACGTCCCCAAGGCGGGATGCTCGTCCCCGCCGGCAGCTCCTCTGGCAGCCGTGCCGGGGCGGCTCTGGGCCTCCGCTGGCCCCCCGGCTGCGGCGCTGGGGAGGGGGCCTCGGGGGAAGGGCGGGGCGGGGGCGGCCAGCGGGCTGGCGGCCCCGGCGCACTGGGCCTGCCCGTCAGGGGGACCGCCGCGCTGCCTGCAAGCTGGGCCTCCGTCGGGAGAGCTTTACCTGGCGCATGGCCGGCCTGTAGGCAGCGCGCGAGGCGGGAGGGGGCGCCGCTGGGGCGTAGAGGGAGCCGCTGGGTCGCCGCCTCCTCCGCCCGGCCCCCTCGCGTCCAGTGGCCCGCCAGGAGGAGACATTCCTTCCCCGATTTGGCCGAGCGAGGAGGCGCGCGGGGCGGGGGGCTTCCCTGGCGAGCGGGGGCTCCTGGGTCCCGCCGGGAGGGGCTGTGCTGGGGGAGTCCCGTCCGCCGCCAGAGGATTAAGCGCCTCGGAGGGGGGAGCGGCCTTCTCCTTTTCCTCCTCCCCGCTCGGGGGTGCGCGCAGTCTGCGCCCAGAGCCATGGCCTGGGGGCGCGCAGGCTCGGCAGCTGCGGGGGTCTTCCTGCTGCTGGCGCCCTCCGGACCCCGCTCCAGCGAGCGATTGGGCGGCGGGGCAGCAGGGAAAGGGGAACAGCCGGCCGCCCCCCCCCGCTTGTTCCTCTCCCATCTTTAGCGGAAGTGCTGTGTGCGCGCGCCGCTCTCTCGGGGGGGGGGAGAAGGAGGGAGAGCCGCTTGAGCAGCTTCTCGGATTTCTTCGAATTGTGCAACTTCGAGGGGAGCTGAAGCCTTCTTCAGCGGGGGGGGGGGGCAGTCTGCCGCTTGCCTCCCTGGCGGAGAACAGGCAGGAATTGCGGGAGGGGGGGTTTCCTCCCAGGCCACGAGGGTTGGGCCTCCCTGTTTGCACCTCCGGGCCAGAGCCCAGCAGCGGCCCCTTCTGTTGCCTGTCTTGGGGGAGGCTAAGGCCGCCCCCCTCCCCAAATAACCCTGGGTGGGTGGGTGGTGCCGGCGGGAAGGGCCAGCTCTTGGTGGAGTTCCTCCTCCTGCTTCTGTTGTGCGTCTGAGTTAATGTGCAACCTGGCAACAGCCCTTGGTGCTGCCAGCTGGGTGCCCTCCGCCCATCCCTAAACTGGCTCAGGCAATACCGGCCGACAGGGCAGGCAGTGGGCAGCATCCAGGCGATTAGTCATGACCAGGCCCCACTGGAGTTGGGACAAGTTGATCCTGACTAACTAAGGCCCTTGGGATTAGTCATGGCTGCCTTGGGACCTTGCACGATCCCCCCCCCCGGTGTGTGTGTGTGTGCGGGATGCCAACTCTTGGGTTTCAGTGGGAGGGATGCCTGCTCCTGCATGCAGGGCTGGCGTTTAGAGTCCATGCATGCTACTTGAAGCAGGGGCTAAATTAGGGTGGTGTCATGTTGCGGGTGGCACACAGTCCCCTCTGTCTGTGGGCAGGACCCCTTTAGAGTGGGTGGAGAAGGACCCTTGGCTCCCCAGCTGCTGCTGAACTACAACTCCCATCATGCCTAGGGGCAGTTGCCCCTGGGGTTGGTGGGAGTTGTAGTTTAGCAACAGCTGGGGCTCCTAGGCTGCTTTAGGGCAACATTCTTGCTGTTTCTGGGTCTAGCGCGCTCTGTCCATGGCCGAGCTGGCTGTCCAAGCAGCCCGGGTGCCGCCTCCCCGCCTCCTGGCCCTCAAAGCGGAAGAGAGCCCTTTCAGCTGGGTGGTGTACCAAGAGTCCATCCTTGCCGGCTCTCACGTGTTCACCTAAGCCAGGGTGATCAGAAGTCTTTATGTGAGCACTGATCCCTTGGGCCAATAGTGCAGGATTACTGAACTGTGTGCACCCCGGGAAACTCCTGCAGCGGCACAGCAGGAGTTGGGCTCCCCCCATCCCTGCCCTTTTGGGGTGGGGTGTCTCTGGCCCAAATGCTTCCGAGGCTTGCCTAAGGAGCTTGGGGCTGGCCCCCTGTGTCCTGGCCTGTGTAGTGAAGCGTCAATCTGGCCTCCGGATCTGCATGGGGTGCCACTGGACGGGGTTGGTGGGCAGTCCTTGGCGGGGGAGAAGCGCTTTCTGTCTCTGTCCGCCTTGGAGGGGGTTGCTGGAGGTGGGTGTGTACACACACGCACGCACACACGCGCCCCCCCCCCCCACTGGTGGCTTAGGCAGCCTGTTCCCTGCAGCTGCTGGGTGGAACAGGTGGGAAACCTGCCCCCTTTCCCCCATTACATCCGAAGTCTTTTCTCCCCCTGGAATGCCCAGGAGTCTGGGATCCTGCCCGTGTCCCCAAGGGTGCCTTTCTTGCCACATCATTGCCTGACTAGGACTCAGGCGGGGGCTGGGCCAGGCTGCAGGGGTTCCATTTCGGTGGTTTGGGTGTGAAGGTGGGCTGCTCAGTAGGGCTTCCGCTCCCCCCCGCCCAGGTGTCAAAAAGGCCTTAACCCTACAGGAAATGGTTGTCCACCCGGGTGGGGCCGTCTGGGCAGACGGGGGTGGTGGTGGTGGGGTGACCCTGCTGAGGAGAGACTGCCCACCGGAAGCACAAGCCAAAGAGCTGGGGGTCCCTGACCAGAGAGCGGAGCCTGGGTTGGAGTCCCCGCCTGCCCCCCTTGATCCGGTGCGGAGGAGGGAGGGAGGCGCTCTCTGGGAAGCCTGCCGATTCTCACCTGGGGCCCTCCATCCTTGCAGCCTGCGGAAGTGAACATCCTGGTGGGGAAGGACCGGAGCAGCCTGTTTGTGAACGGGCTGACGCTGGGCGGGCAGAAGTGCTCTGTCATTCGGGACAGCCTCCACACGGATGGCGAATGCACCATGGACCTGCGGACGAAGAGCACGGGCGGGGCCCCCACCTTCAACGTCACAGCTGCCATGACCAACAAGAGTGAGTTGCGGGGAAGAACCAGGGACTTGGGGATGTGCCCCCCCCCCACAGAGGCTCTCCCAGTCTCTTGCAGCTGTCCGGAGCTCTTCCGCTTGGGGGGGGGGAGGGAGCATTCCTTCCCCCAGCCCAGCAGCTGTGTCGGGCCACTTGCGGTGGGGGGTGGGGGAACCGACAGCTGTGGTCTAATCCAGCCCCTGTGGGGAGAAGGCAGCCACTGTTGGAGGCCCGTTGGGGCAGCTGGAGAGCACCAGCCGTCTTGCTCAGCGGGAGCCAGGCCTGCAGCGGGGGGAGTCCCGCCTGGGAGGAGTGGTGGCCAAGGGTTGGGCAGGGGTGCCCCAGATGCCTCGGCAGGAGCCGGGGCCTGTCCCACCTCCCTCCAGCTTGCCCAGCCTCCTTCCTCCTGCTGGTGCATGGGCATGTGCAGATGTTCAGAGCTCCCTCCCGAGTATCCACTCTCGCTCTGTCCCGGCAAGAGTTCTTTATTAAGTTGGTCTCTCCCCTTTTCCTGGAAATGCCTGAAGTGGTGCGTCTGGAATAAACTGTAGAGTACAGGGAAAAGGGGCCTGGAAAGACCTGAATAAAATAAAGCAGCAGCAGCAGCAGCAGCAGCAGCAGCAGCAGCAGCGAAACATGAAATCCAAGACAGGGAATTGAATGGGGGACGTTCCATGACTCGAGCCCGCAAACTCTCCAGCTGGCTGGAGTGGGGAAACTCCCCCTGGCTGCTGCAGCCGGGGGGGGGGGGTGGCTGGGCCCCTCTGCTGACCTCCCCTCTCTGGCCTTGCCTCCCCTGCAGCGATAGTCGTGGTGATGGGCAAGGAGGGCGTCCACGGCGGCTGCGTCAACAAGAAGTGCTTTGAGATGGCCAACCACTTGCGGCGGTCGCAGTATTGACCCGCCTGCCTCGTCCCGCCTGCGGTACTACTGATGGAACGGTGTCAGGATGTCCACGGTGGCTGTGACCGCCCGGGGCCGCCGGCCTTGCCATCATGGGATCGAGCCCGGCGCCGGATCGCCGCATATTCCAGCCCTCTGCCCCACTCGCTGCCCCTCCCTCTCCTGCTTCCCAGTTTCTATAATTTTTTCTAATCCCTCCCCTGACACCCCCACACTTCTCCCTCTCCCCCCTCCCCTTTTTCTCTTTTTGCCATTTTTTCTATCACAAATCCTTATTGCTGCCAAACTTTCTGGTTGTTACAAGGTGTAGTTTTTTTTGGTTAAGAAAACTATATTGGAACAAGAAAAAATAAAGAAATTGAATTCTACGCAGCGTGTGTCATTGGGGGACTCCAGCGGGGCTGCTTATCCTTTGGCTCCCAGATCAGGGCACAGAGCCCTAGGCTGCCTGTGGGGCCACCCCAAGGGCCAGGATGAGACCTGCTCCTCTTCCCCCCCCCACCCCCAGGCCTGCAGGGTCCAGGGCCCAAGAGGAAGGGTGCAGAGGGCTGGGGCCAGCATCCCTGGGTTCTCCCAGGCTGTCTTGGGCAGGCATACCTGGGGCCAAGGAAGCCACATTCCCCAGTGGATGCAAATAATCCCAGCCCGCCCTCAGAAAACAATTGGTTCTTGTTTCCGGGGAACAATGGGGGCCTGGCCGTCTCGGCAGAGGAGCCCTTGGCCTTGAGCCCTTGTGTGCACAAGCACAGGTCACACTTCATCTTTGGGTGGGGCCCCAGGAAGGATCAGTGAAGGAAAGTTCCACCAAATAACAGAGCTAATCTCCAGGTGCCAACAAGGGTGGGGTGCAAAGGAGGCGGCCCTGTTCCAGCGCGAATGAGGGGGGCTGGCTGCTCAGTGGGGCGGGGGAGTAGCAACAGGAGGCAGCTGGGCAGCCCCCCCCCCCGCTTTGTCGGATGAGCGGCTCCAGAACCCTCCACACTCCCAGCCGCCCCTGACCTCTGGGGGCTTGTGGCTGGCTGCGGTGAAGCAACCCTGGAGGTGGAGGGGCCCAGCTCCCCTGAGCTGCAGCGCTGGGGCCCCCCATGGCTTGGCCAGGGCGGTGGCAGAGTGAAGCCAGGCAGGCGGAGGGTGCCAGCCTTGCGGCCTCCCCGAAGGTGGGGCTCAAAGTCCAGCTGCACTGGCTGCTGCCCAGCCCTCCCTGCAAACATGGCTGTGTGAATCGGGTGGAGTTTGCTCTGGCCTGAGCAGCTGCTGGGGGTGGGTGGGCCTGAAGCGCGCCCCCCCCCCCCGCCGCCGCCGCCATGGTGCTGTCGGTCAGTGGTGGGCTGCAGGCAGAAGCCTCCGGGAGAGGGACTGCCCTGCCGGCGAGATTAGATGGGCCTGGCTGCTGCAGAGGGCCAGGCCTGAGTGGGGCCCCTCTTCCTTGCCAGAGGAGGTGGCAGCGGGGTGTGTGTGTGTGTGTGCGCGCGCGCGCGCGTTTGTTTCCCTCCCTGAACCAGGTGGGGAGGGGAGGGGGTTGCTGGCAAGGCAGCTGAACGCCAAAGGCAGGCAGCCCCGGCTCAGAAGATGTTAAAGCATCTAGCTCGTATACCACAAAACAGGAACGGAGCCTCCAAGCCCGAGAGGATGCCAGCATGGCGAATGAACAGGGTCAAGGAAGCCATAAAAGGCAAGAGCGCTTCCTCCAGGAAGTGGCCGGTCTGTCAGTTGAGAGTGTGCAAACGCAGGCCGGAAGTGAGCACAGAGGTGACTCCGAGTACAAAGGTGGCTGCTGAACACCTTTCCAGGTCCCACAAGCAGGCCCCTGCCCTGCAGACCAGGGACCCTGCCCATTCGCTGACAAGGGAGGCAGAGAAGCCCAAGGCCCTTCTGCTAGCTGGCTGCATGGATGGAGGACAGAAGCAGAGCTCCACGCCTGGGCTGGCTGGTTCCAGGGAGGGAGCTTGGAAACAAGTCAAAAGGGGGGGCCCCAGCGCGTGGTGGACCGGACCTCCAGCCTTCTCCAGCCCAAGGCCACTGTGGCTAGGGAGTGGAGACCCCCCCCATTCAGCCCCATCTGGGGGGCCCAGGCTGCAGGCCTCTCTTCCAGTGCGCACCCAAAACCGACAGAGCAGCTGGGACTCCAGAGCACCCCCCCACCCCCACCCCCTACGCGGTCTTGTAGCATGCCAATGTGAGATTACTGGTTGTCTATCAAAAGTACAGAGGAAGCCGGCTGCATCCCAGAGGGCAGAAGGGTCGGCCGCATTCTTGAAAAGGGACCCCGGACAGGACGAGCCAGGTAGATGGAGGTCTGAGCCGGAGCAAGTGGCAGCAGGCTTCAGTGCCCCACCCAAGGCTCCTGAGCAAGCGCAGCAGTCACGGGAGGGGAGGGAGGAAGGGTCCTCCTTTCATGGATGGACAACTGCTTGCAGAGCTGGGAGCGGAGGGGGGGGAGCTGCATGGGGGCAAAGCAGCCCAAGTTCACACACAGAGTGACAGGAGGAGGGGGCTGCTCTGCTGGGGACCAACCGGGAGGGAGGTAACCCTACCGGGCAGCCCAGGGCATCCGGCTGGCCCCTGTGCAGAGAAGGGAGAGATGGGTCCAGACAGGCTTAGGCCCCCCCCCCCACCATTCACCCCAAACTGGCCCCGCCTTTTCATGAAGGAAAGAGTGACACGGAGGATGTCCAACCAGCTCCCTTTTAATCATCAGGTGCCCCACAGGGCTACAGCAGCAGCAGCAGCAGCGCCCCTCGTCCCAGCCCTTCGCCCCCCCCACGCGGTCAAACTGCTGCTTTGCAAAGATCTGTACAGTTAAAAAACAAAAGTAAAAGGTCAGTAAAAATGCTCCCAGGTCAGGCGGCGGCAGCGAGAGACAGCAGCGCGGGGGGGGGGGAGCACAGGAGCCAAGCCAGTCTTGGTCCCACGGAGGGGGGGCAGGCAAGAGGACAAGGCGCCCCTTTTGCTGAGGCACTCACATGCCGCTCCCCCCCCCACAAAGCAGCCCCTTCCCCACAGCCAGTCAGCCAATGCCCAGGGTGAGGAAGGGGCCCTTGGGCTGCGGGCTGGGAGGGAGGCAGATCCTCGTCCTCAGCTGGAGCGGAGCCTGCCCCCCCCCGAGCCAACCCCCCCCCTCCTAGCATGGGGCGGGTGGGAAGAGTGTGGCCCCTCCCCAAGAGAGAGCCAGTGCGAGCAGGAGTTAGTGTTAAGAGGGCCGCGCTGGGAGCAGAACCGCCACCTCCAAGCGGGGTGTGTGTGTGGGGTGGGGGTGGGGGCTGGCAAGAGCAGGGGGGCAGTGGGAGGAGAGGGGTCCTCCTTGGCACAGGGGGGCTGGCAGAAAAGGGCACCGTGGCAAGAGGGAGGCAGGCAGGGCATGGGGCCGAAGAGCAGGCTGCCCAAAACACTGGGACGCGGGGTGGGGGTGGGTGCAGAGAGCCGCTGCCCTCCTCCTGGCCAAGCCCCCCCCCCGGGCCAGAGCCCCTCTCCTTTACTGGCTGAACAGGCCTTCCTCCGGGGCAGACGCTCCCCCCCGACCCCCGCCAAAAAGGCCTCCTCTGCAGCCCCAGCCCCCTCCCCTCTCTGTGCCTGCCCCCCCCCCAACCACCCAGCTTGGAAAGGGAGCAAGTGCGGGGGGGGGCTCTCTGGCACCTCCAAGGTGGAGTCCAGCCCCCTTACTAAGGGCAGGCAGGCAGGTGGGGGGGGCAGCAGGAGCTCACAAGAGCAAGGAGCCCTACCCAAAGAGTGGGGGGGCCCTGCTAAGCCCCCCCGCTCCCCCAGCCACAGGAATGCAGGCAGCTTGTGCTTCGCTCATCACTGTTTATAGCAGCTGCCCAAGGAAGGAGAATCTGTCTTGCATCAAGAGATGCTGGCGGCGGGGGGGGGGGATGCTGAGCTCTGCCCCCCTGCCCTTGGCCCCCCATGCCCAGGGTCCTTGAAGCCCGGCCCCTGGCGTCCTGCCTCTGCCCCAGCTGGACCCCCTCGCAGACCCCCCGCCCTGGTGAAGGCAGACTGGAAGCTCCGTGGGAAGAAGAGAGATGGCCCCCCCTCCTGCAGGGGGGCACGGCAGGGGCGGGGGGGCAGGGCAGTGCTAGACCAGCAGCGGCCTCCGAGGACAGTCGGCGGGGGGCGCTCCCTCCTCGTGGTCCGTGCCCCGCTGGTCGCCTTCGGCCCCCAGGCCGTGAGGGCCGGAGGGGGGTGAGTGGGCCATGCTGCCAAAGGAGGGGCCCAGCTGGGCCGTGGGCGAGGGGCGCAGCAGCGGGGTGCGCTCCGAATCGCGCGGCTCCTCCTCCTCCTCCTCCTGGCGCCCCTCCCCTCCCTCCTCGTCCCTGGGGGGCGCGGCGTGGCGGTCGGCCCCCTCCTCGCCCTCCGAGTCGGAGTCCTCGGGCGAGTGGATGACGCGCTGCTTGCAGACTGGGCAGGTCTTCTTCGTCTGGGTCAGCCAGGGGTCCACACACCTGCAGTGATAGGCTGGCCGGGGCGAGGAAGAGGAGGCGTGCTGAGAGGCTGGAACCCCACCAGCACATCCGCCGCCCCCCCAGCCCCCCCATTAACGCCACAAGACTGAGCAATGCCCCTCTCTCTCTCCGGCCCCACACGCGACCGGCAGGCTCCCCAGTTAGCCGTACAGCTCTACCTGACTGATGGCCAGCCTGCAAGCAGCGCAGCTCTCCTTAGCGCTCGGGCGGGAGGCAGCGAGGGAGGGAGAAGAGCAAACCGAGCCCAGGGAAGCAGAGGCAGCTGGGCCCGGCCGGCAGCATCCCCATTGCAAGGAGGGGAGACAGAGGCCAGCCGGGAGCAAGAGGAGAATTCCCGCCCGCCTACCTGCCTGCTGCAGGGGCTCACCTTTCACCTCACCGCCCCCCCCCGAGCCCTGGCTGCAGGGCCCCCAACGCAGTGGCCAGCCGCCTGCCCCACCCTGCAGCTGGACTCCGCCAGGCCTGCAAGGAGAAGGCAGGACCAGCAGCCCTTTCGGCCCCACCGGGAGACGGCCCAGGGCCCCACACAGCCCGGGCACTCGGCCCAAGCCTGACAGGCCGGTCTTTGGCCAGGCGGACACGGCTGGGCCTGCTGCTGGCCACAGCCCTTGGCCGGGCAACCAGTCTGCCCGCATTGCTGGCCAATTAAGAATGAGGGGGGCCTGCCCCCCGCCCCCGGCTCCTCACCATGCGCGCAAGGCAGGATCCGCAGCCGGTCGCCGTCCTCGTACTCCTCCAGGCAGATGGCGCAGACGTCGTACTCATCCCCTGGGGCAGAAGACGGACAGGCCTCAGAGCCCCCACGCCGGCGCCGTCCCCTGTGGGGGCCCTCCCTGCTCCCCCAGGGCCCCCCAGGGCCCCCGACCCAAACCGCCCTTCACGGCACTGGCCAGGGGCCTTGCTCAGAGAGGGGGAGCGCGCCAGTCTTGCGGCAGC
The DNA here is from genome assembly GCF_027244095.1 of Hemicordylus capensis. NCBI lineage: Eukaryota > Metazoa > Chordata > Lepidosauria > Squamata > Cordylidae > Hemicordylus > Hemicordylus capensis. The sequence continues at coordinate 745,777 of NC_069662.1, read as the reverse complement.
CAGCACAACCCCTCTGCTAAGCAGGGTCTGCCCTGGTTTGCCTTTGAATGGGAGACAACACATGTGAGCACCGCGGGGCCGCCCTGGGAAGAGCGCCTGCCGGCTGGCCTGCGGAAGATCCCGAGTGCCCTCCGTGGCGGCAACTCCCGATCGGGCCGAGAGAGACGCCTGCCTGCCACCTGGGAGAGGCGGGGTGGCCCACTCTGCCGGCACTGACATCAGGGGGGGCTTGGGATTAATTCGTGCTGATTAACAGGATGGTTCCATGTCACAAGGCTGGGAGGGAGGGAGGGAGGAGCAAGACTCTGACCCCCCCGCCCCCCCTTGCAGGACAGGAATGACGGCACATACCGCCCCTGCTCACTGGGCCAAGAGGCACCTTTTCCAAGGGGCGATTCTCTTGATTGAGCAGCGGGAGAGCAGCTGCCCTCTCCACCCCCAGCACAGCATCCCTCCAGTGGCTGGTGCTGGTGACTATCTTGTGTTTCTTTTTAGGTTGTGCGCCCTTTGGGGATAAGGAGCCATCTTATTTATTTCTTATTTCTCTGTGTAAACCACCCTGAGCCATTTTTGGAGGGCAGTATAGAAATTGCATGAATTTGCAACCTTGCAGGGTTGTTGTTGCCAAGCGTTCTCACAGCGGAAAGCACTGGAAGGTGCTCAGCACCAGCCTCTCTGCATCCTCCCCTGCAGCACCCAGCGGCAGCAGGCGGGAGCTGCCCCACTCACGGGCTTCTTGGGGCTAGCCGGCCGGCCGGCCACCTTTGGAGACCAGGAGCGTTGGATCAGGCAGGCGCTGCTGCCCCAAGCAGAGAACCAGCAGAGTCCCTGCCCGGAAGGGCTTACAATAGACACCGGGGGCAGCCAGGGCTGGGACTTGGCCAAGGACTGCTGGATGCAGCAGCAGAGTGGGAAGCAAGAGGGGCGAGGAGGGGCTGGGGCGGAAGGGGGGCCGGGGCAGACCCCCCCCCCCCCGCAGCTGCCTCCCTGGCCTCTGGCACACGGGTCCAGGGCCTGGGCTCAGCCAGCTTCCGGCCGCTCAGCTGCAGGCCTCCTCCCGGCAGCAGCAGCAGCAGCGAAAACAGGAAGGCTCTCTCGCTGCCGCCGCCGCTGCTGCTGCCGCCGGGGCCGGCCGGGAAGGGAAGCGGCGGCGGCCGAGGGGCTGCTGCGCCACTGCCGACAGGCGCTCCTCCGCACAGCCTTATAAGGCAAAGGGTGCTGCTCAGCCTGGCCCAGGCTGGCCGCTTCCTGCCCAGTCTTAGTCAGCGCGGCCGCGAGGAGGAGGAGGAGGAGGAGGAGGAGGCTGGCCCAGAAAGGGAGGGGGAGCCACTGAGGCACGCCTCCCCCTGCCCCACAGGGGCCCCCTCCCCGAGCATGAAGGAGGAGAGGCTTCTCCAGCAGAGCACCAGCACAGCACACAGCCAGCGGGCGCAGAATCTGGCCACGGGGTCTGAAACCGGGCATGTTTCTGGCCCTCATGAGGCACCCAAGGGCCACACACACACACACACACACACACACACACTGGCCAAGGGGTTTTCAGTGGGAAGCCCCCGTCAGACAGGCAGGAGGATCCAGCCCCCCCGCCCCCCCCCCCGCAGCTGCTCTGTGGCAGCCCTGAAGATGCACAGCGCTGGGGAGGGGAGCGGGGAGGAAGGAGCCGGCTCTGTGGCGGATGCGGCGAGAGTTTCTCACCGTGCGCACAACTCGCTTTGCATGCAGAACTTCCCGGCTCTGGGCCCAGCAACTTCCACGGCGTAGCAGGCCTGAGAGAGGGAGCTGGCCCCTGCCCCACCCCCCGACCCCTTGCAGCACCCAGGCGTGGCTTGTGAGGAGCGACAGCGCTGTCTGCCCCCGGGGGTGTGTGTGTGTGCACAGAACTTGCTTGCACCCCTGCTCTCTCCTTCATGGGGCGGTGGGCTGAAGGGGGTCCTAACCTTTCCAAGAGCAGCGGTGCCTTGCAACTGGAGGGGGTGGCAACCCTCCCCACCGCGGGAGGCGGGGCAAAGCATGCACCAGAGAGGCAGGCGCCAAGGATCCTGCACTCCTTGTTGGGGGAGGCCCCTGGGTGGATGCTGGGGAGGGAAGAGAGGAGGGGAGGGAGACCAGGAAGCCGGGTCCTCTGCCATGAATGAGGAGGGACCTAGCAGCGGCCACTAGTCGGGAGAGAGGAATGGAGCCTCCAGGTCCAGGGGTAGCCTACCTCCCCGAGGGAGCCGTGGGGTGCTCCTGCCCTCTTGTGCTGCTCGGAGGCAGGCGGCCTCTAAATCCCAGGGGCAGGGGGGCAGCGGCAGGAGAGGGGGCCTGCCAGCCTGCCGGGCCTCCGCTGGCCCCTGTGGCGAGCAGGAGGACGGCCTGGGCGAGAGCTTCCGCCAGACCCAGCTGGGCTGCTCTTCTGCCCTTCCGCGAGGGCTCGACGCCCCTGGGGAGGACGGGCAGCTCAGCAGCTGGGAACCCCGAGCCCCGAGCCTTGAGAGCTGCGGAGGCCAAGCCCCGGGCAGGGCCGTGGCCGTGGCCGTGGGGGGAGCCCGAGGCTGGGCTGGATGGCCTCGGGGTCTCATCCAGCAGCGGTGCTGCGGCCCCTCCTCCTGAGCTGGTTGGGGAGGCCCGCAATCACGACCCCCACACAAACAAGGGCCGGGATCTCGCCCCCGGATCGCCGGAGGAGCAACGCGCCTGGGAAAGGCGGCCGCTGCCCCAGCCGGCCCGTGGCTCTCGCACTCGGTGCCTCCTGGGAACGGGAGAGGCTGGCTCTGCCCCGCCTCTGCAATGCGACCCTCAAGAGGGCGGGCTCACTTCCCAGGGGCCAGGCGCAAACCTCCACCATCCCGCTCCCAGCCCCAAATAATGGCGGTGGTGGTGGTGGTGGGGGTAATAAGCCTATTGCCAGTGCCCACAGCTGTGGCCCAGAGAGGAGGCAGGGGAAGACCCCGCCCCAAAAGGGATCCAGGGGGTGAGGGGGGGCCTCCTCCTCTCTGCCCCAGACCCTGCATTTCCAGCCAATGCCTGGACGCCCCCCCCCCCCCCCCGGTCTGCTCTGGTGCTCAGCAGGCTGCCTCTCTTGGGAGGCTCCCAGCCCGGCTACTTTGAAATGCTGCAACAGCAGCTAGTGGAGGAGGAGGAGGAGGAGGAGGAGGAGAGCAGCCCTTCCTCTTCCTCCCAGCGGGGGGGGGGGACCTCCTTCGTGGCTGGCATCAAGGCCTGGCCAGGAGGCTCCCCCCCCACTCCGGAAAGGGAAGGAGGAAGCCAGGCGGGGGGGCGGGGGGCAGGCATTGGGTCCAAGTGGGGTGCAAAGGCACCCTCTGCTGGGGAAAGCGGGCACTGCAGGGCCTCCGAGGCAAGGGCCGCAGCTCCCGAGAGCAGGATGCCTGGAGAAACCCATCCCTCTGCCGCAAACGTGTGTGGTGTGTGTGTCCCCCCCCCCCCCGCTCAGAAAGCAAGTCTTCACCTGCCACCCTCTAGGCCCTTCCAAGCCCCCTCTCTGCTGCGGCCCAGGCTCCCCCCGGGGCACCGAAGGGATGGCTGCAGCCTTCCCTTTCTGCGCAGAATGAGCCCTCTTGCTGAAATGCCCCCCGCCCCCCGAGGACTAGGCTAAGGCCCCTCCGCCTCTGCGTGCAGGCGAGGAGGAAACGCGATGGGGCTCCCTGCCCCAATTCGGAGCGCAGGGCCTCCCAGCCACCCGCACGGGGAAGGAGGGGGCCACGGGAGGCCTCCAGTTCCCCCGGCCTTTGCGCCATGTCCTCCTCCGAAGTGGCCTGAAGTTGCTTTCGTCGCAGGGGGGCCGTGTGGCTCCTCTCCCCACCCAGGGCTGCCCACTCTTGGGCCTGTGAGTTTGGTTGCCCGACAGCTCCCACCAGCCACAGGCCACGGGACGTGCGTGTGGGGCGGCATACAAAGGTGTGGAACACAGAAATGCAACCAGGAGTGGCCGGGAGGGTGGGGGCTGCAGCCCACCACCACCACCACCACCACCATGTCTGGGGACCCAGGGGTGGGGAGGCCTGGCTGGACAGGAGCAGGGGCCGCCTACCTTTCTTGTACTTGTGCAGGGGGATCTTCCTCAGCTGCTCCTTGGAGAGCCGGTCCCGCCTCATCCGCTTCCGGTGCTGAACGCAGCGCACAATCTGTGGGGCCGGGGGAGGCAGAGGGGCGCTCAGCAGCCGGCTGGGGCAGCGTCTCCTCCGGGACCAGCTCACCCAAGACTCACCCAGGCCAGGCGCCCCCCTCCTCCCTGTCCGGGGTCGGCCTGTTTTGCAATGCCGCCAAGTCAAGCAGCGCCAGCGTCACAAGCCATGCTGCCCAGAGGAGGCCAAGATTGCCTCTGTGCCCCCCCCCATGACTGCACGGGGTGTGCTGACATCAGGTGTGAAACAGACCCCAGGACACACGCCCCCCCCCTTAGACTCGGATGGCAAGAGACTCCAAGAGCTCCCTTCCTGCTGCTTGGCCAAAGGCGGAGGGAGGGGGACCCCCCCTACATGCTCACAAGGGCCCTGCTGCTGGGCCAACCCAAGGTGGATACCACCCCCCCCACCCGTGCCGATCAAGCTTTCTGCTTCCTGCCGGGGCCAACCAGACGCCCCCACCGGAAGCCCACCCTGCTTTTGCTTGTCCCCTAGCTGCTAGTCGGAGGCACGCTGCCCCCCCCCCGGAGGCTTCATGCAGCTGTGGGGCCTCCTCCTCCTCCTCACATGCTTCTAACCCCTTTCAAAGCCAAGCCCACTCCTCATGGTGCACTGCCTGAGGGACCACTCCTGGCCCCGAATCTTGTGCCTGTCTGTTGCACTGGAGAACCTTCTCTTGGGGTACCAAGCATGGCTTGTCCCCTGAGCTAAGCAGGGTCCGCCCTGGTTGCATTGGAATGGGAGAACCCTCAGGGGATAAAGGAGCCGCTCTGGGAAGAGCAGAAGGTTCCCGGTTCCCTCCCTGGCAGCAGCATCTCCAAGAGAGGGCTGGGAGAGACTCCTGCCTGCAGCCTGGGAGAAGCCGCTGCTGCCAGTCTGGGAAGACAACACGGAGCTAGATGGACCAAGGGTCCGACTCGGTATATGGCAGCTCCCTCTGTTCCCATGAGAGGGGCAGAAAAGGCTCTCTCTTCCTCCACAGCACAGATAATTGCATCAGTATCTGCCAGGCAAGGGTCCCCTTCCAGGCCGCCTGAGCACAAAGTGTGCCAGTGACAGACTCAGGCTTGCAACTCCACGCACCACACAAGGCCTTTTCCCGACACCGAAAAGCCCCTCGGCTTCTCCTCCGAGCCCCGATCTCCCGGGCTGCTCTTTTCCCAGCCCTCTGGAGTCCGTTTCTGAGCAGGGGCTGTCGGGGGCCCCCAGAAAGCCCGCCTCCGGCTTCCACCCGGACCCCGCTCCGCCAGAGACCCAGGACCGCCCTCCCTCCCGCCGCCAGCGGCTCAGGCTGGGGCCACTTACCAGAATGGTGCACATCACGGCCATGACGATGCCCACCACCCCCGTGAAAGGGATGAGGTAATAGCCCAGGGGGAAGATGTAGTCAGGAATCAGGAGCACACGGCCTCTGAGGAGGGGGAGGAGAGCAGGCTCAGGCCGGGCGCCCGGAGGAGACCTCCGTGCCCAGGGCTCCCCTCGCGACGTCCCCATTTCCCTCCGAGGGAGCCGTTCCCCACACTTCCCCCCGAGAGAGCGGGAGGCCGCTCTGCCTCCAGCTTCCAGAGCAGGGCTCCGTGCCCAAGGGGGAGAGGAGCTGGGGACCAGGGCCCCGTGCCAGCCTCAGCCACCCTTCCGGGCATGAGAAGACCAAGCAGGCCCTCGGGGGGGGGGGGGAGCGGGACTCGCCGGGCCCTCTTGGTGGCGCCCCCCCCCCAGTCCCCGGGCTCTTCTTGGGCAGACCTGGGGAGTCGGGCCTGCCGGCAACCTCCGCACCCTGCTGCCCACACACCAAGCCAGCCAGGCGTCCCAGCCGCCTACACGCTCAGCCTGCCCCGCCCCGCCCCGCCCCGGGACAGGCCAAACGGCTCAAGGGCTCTCCTGAAACCCCAGTTCAGACGGGGGGGGGGGGGGCTTGTCTTCCAAGGGAGGGGCGGGCGCTTGGCAGGCTGCGTTGTCACCCTGGGGTGGAGCTCAAACACAGAGCCGCCCCCTCCCCTCCCCTCCCCGCTGCCGCCGCCCCTCGCGGTCCCTACCCCTTCTCGTAGGTGTAGAGCATGCGCAGGTAGGCAGCTGCTGTTTCCCCAGTGAAGACGGACGGGATGGTGATGCTTTTGTGGAGCGTCTCTGGAGCAGAGGGGGCGGGGGTCAGCTGGAAGGCATTGCCCAGACCGGCATCGGGAAGGGGGGCGGGTTGCTTCGGAGGTCCCCAGAGGAGGGCAGGAGAAAAGCTCTGCCACCACCTCCCCCCCCGCCCCCCCCGGCAGTAAATCCACTCACCGTCATCCCAAACCATGTTGAGCAGCTTGTCTGAGCCCACGTTGTGCACCAGGACTGCCAGGTACCCAGCCTGCTGGGCATGGTACACCTGAGGGAGGGATGAGGGCGGGGTAGCAGGGCACCCGACACACCCACATACTGTGCCCCCAAACTCGGGGCGCCCCACACATGCTCGTGAGCCCACATGCCCTGGGGAGGGGCCAACCCCATTCGCATGCAGGAACCTTCCAGTGGGCTGGGAAAGGACCCTCGCTCTGCACGAGTCACTGCCCGTCTGTCGGGGGGGGGGGCGGTCCTGGCCTGGCCCCCAGCCTGCCCCCCCCCGTGCCTTTGTGGGGAGGAGGGAAGACTCCCAGCGATAGCTGTGGCAGGGCCCCAAGACAGGGCCCTCGGAGGGCAGGAGGGGGTCCCCCAGTAGCGGGGCTTGGCCACCACCCAGCCCGGGGGCCCACCTTGACGTCGAAGCTGCAGTTGTATCTCTGGACGAGGGCGATGAAGAGGCTGCTGTTGGCCGGCGCCGGGGGAGGCTCAATGGCCTGGCAGGCGTTGGCTGGCCTGGCTTCGACCAGGAAGCCCTGCAGGGTTGGGGGAGGCAGCAGCCTCAGCCGGAGTCCCCTGGCCCCCACAGGCACAAGAGTCTCCCCCCCCCACCCGCCCCGCCCCCAGCTTTCCAGATACCCACCAGGAGTCCATCGCGGGGCAGCGGGTTGCCAAAGAGGGCCGGCAAGTCAGCAAACTCCATGCTGGAGTTGTGGTCCGACATCTAGGGGGGGGGGGGGCGGGAGAGGAGAGGAGAGTGAGGCCTGCGGGGACGGTGCATGCCTGGCCCTCGCTGGCCTCCGCCCAGGGCTGGAGCTTCCTCCGCCTCGCGTGGCTCTCTTCAGCCGCCTAAAGCAGGGATGCTCCACGTTGGGTCCCCAGATGTTCCTGGACTTCACTCCCAGAATCCCCAACCAAAGGCCACTGGGGCTGGGGATTGTGGGAGTTGAAGTCCAATAACAGCTGGAGCCCCAACGCTGAGAATCCCTGGCCTCAAGAGCCCACACATCCTCCTTGCCCCAGAGACACCTTTGGGGCTGGTGCTCTGTGGCTCCCCCCCCGACCCCCCTGCCCCAGTTCCTGCAAGGAGTCGCAAGCAGCTCTCTAGGGTTTTTTACGTGCGTAGAGAGGAAGGGGTCTGTGTGTCTGGGGTGGGGCTGGGCATCTCTCATGCCTCCCCCTTAGTTGTCTTCCCCCCACCGAACTAAAAAGCCCCCCGTGGTTGGGCCTGTCCACGGCATGCCGGACAAGCGCGATACCCCTGTGGATCTCTGCCTTGCACGAGGGCCCACTTGTGAAGCTTCCACTCACAGCATGGATGTAGCCCTCGGTTGCAGCCAGGAGCTCCAGGAAGAAATACACCAACAGGGCCCGGGCCCCCGTGGCGGGCAGAGGGTGCCGAGGTGGCATCACGGCGGCTGGCACGGGCGCTGGCAGGCAGGCAGGCAGGCAGGCGGCTCCTGCATCCAAGACAGAAGAGAACAAATTACAGCCGGGGTGGGAGATACAAAGCACCCCCAAGCACACATGGCCCAGCCCTGGCAGCCTCTGAGCACACGCAGAGTGCCCCTCCTCCCCTGCCCCTCTCACCACAGGCAGTCTCCACATTCCCGGGATCATGGGGTGTGTCTCCCTGGCTAAACCGGCAGGACTGCCCCCACCCACCCCCACCCCCCAAGAAGTGTTATCCTGAAAGGAGCCTCAGACGCTCATGGGTCCGGCTCATCCCGCTTCTCCCCACCGTGGCCCATCCAGGGGCCCACACAGGAAAGCCCACAAGCAAGGCTGGAAGGCAACAGGACCCGCCTCTGACATCATTCCCCACTGTCAGCTATTCAAAGATAGAGTGCCCCTATAGATGGAAGCTCCATTCTTGGCTGTCAGGGTTCAGAGCTGCTGAGAATCTTGTCCACCAGGAGTGTATCCAACCCTGGAGAAAGGGTGTAAGAGCAGTCTGGCTTCTGGGCCAGGTCACCTTGAATCCAGCATCTGCTTCCCACCGCGGCTTCCAGGAAGCCCACAGACAGCACACTCCCCCCTTGTAGGTCTACAGCATTTGATCCTTAGAGGTATATTAGGGAGGAGAGCTGGTCTTGTGGCAGCAAGCATGACTTGTCCCCATAGCTAAGCAGGGTCCGCCCTGGTTGCATATGAATGGGAGACTAGAAGTGTGAGCAGCACTGCAAGAGATTCCCCTCAGGGGATGGAGCCGCTCTGGGAAAAGCAGTAGGTTCCAAGTTCCCTCCCTGGCTGCAGCATCTCCAAGAGAGAGCTGAGAGAGATTCCTGCCTGCCACCTGGGAGAAGCCGCTGCCAGTCTGTAAAGACAATTCTGAGCTAGATAGACCAATGCTCTGACTCAGTATTTGGCAGCTTCCTATGTTCCTATATTGCTGTGGGCCATGGAGGTTCCATACTGCCACAGACACCTCCTCCATCTCCATTAACTTCTCAAATCCCTTTTAAAAGCTGTCTAAGCCAGTGGCCAACGCCGCCTTCTTGTGGCAGCAAGATCCACAAGTATATTCAATTGTTAATAATAAATCATTATAAATAGGTATACCCCACCTTTCTGTTGTTAATAATTACCCTAGACAGCTTACAGAAATTTGCGAACACAAACAAACCAGTAAAACAGTGTGTAAAAAAAAAGAGAGAGACAGCAACTTAATAAGTCATTAGTGTTAGAATTCTTAGCGCCACTGGAACCTTTTCTGGCCATGAGAGGCATAAGGAGTCATGTTAATAGGTCTCTCTTGGTCAGTTAGAGTCATTTGTGTTTTTTTTAACTCAACCTACTGTCTCCAGATAATCTTTTCATTCATTCATTCATTCGATTTCGATACCGCCCTTCCAAAAATGGCTCAGGGTGGTTTACACAAAGAAATAAGAAACAAATAAGATGGAACCTTGTCCCTGAAGGGCTCACAATCTAAAAAGAAACATAAGATAGACACCAGCAACAGCCACTGGAGGGATGCTGTGCTGGGGGTGGTCAGGGCCAGTTACTCTCCCCCTGCTAAATAAACAGAATCACCGCGATAGGCTGAATGTCTTTACCACCAGAGCACACTCTGCTGTATGAGGATTTTAATGTTTCCTCAAAGATAGAGACAGGACAGAGGACTGAGAAGTTACAAGTTCCAGATTTTGAACTGTGGTCTTTCAAAATGGTGATGCTCCTAAAAAGCCACAGAACCAGCAAGGTCTTACCCACAGAGCACCCTGTCAGAGAAGGAAGACAAGCTTGGGGCAGTGCAGATGATAAAGCCACTGGGATAATTTGTCTGAGAGACTCTATATTGGTGTATTGAAGAAATAAACAACATGCAAAGGACGTACAGTATGGGAGACTCTGTAGAACTTGTATGAAAGGAAGTCAGCTGTCTCCAAAGTGCATCAGGTTATAAAGATGTGTAATTAAAAAACTAAAGGAGCGAGAGGATCTAACTAAGCATGTAAATGACATTCTGGAGACTTCACAACAGTTGCAAGCACAGGGAGTAATTTTGCCTAATACAGTTCAGACTGGATTCTGATTGAACAGTCAGATTCTAACTGACTGAACCGTCTTCCTGAGTATTTTGAGCCGACTGTAAATGTATTGGAAGCCAAAGATGATTTGAGTTTGGAGTTTGTAATAAACAGTTCGGAAGATTTAATTTGCACAGAGGCAGTGGGCAGCAACTAAAGTCAAGTGAAGAAAATGCTTTTTTTTAAATCATCAAAAGAACAAAAAGTGTTTTGTCTGTGGGAGTCCCTGACATATGATGGCTCAAGGTCCTCAGAACAAAGGATTGCAAAAGGACCAACAGAGTCACACTTCCTCTGTCAATTCCCAATTGGAGATCATCCATCAGACCGACCTAGGCAGTCTCCACCCCATAGCCTGCCCGAAAACCAGTTTGAAATGGGTCTAGATAATCAGTTTCCTCCAAGATCTCCTGGAGTTGAGAGGCCACCACCCTCTCAATTACCTTGCCCAGCCATGGGAGGTTGGAAACAGGCCTATAATTGCTCAACTCTGAGGGATCTAACGTAGGCTTCTCTAGAAGAGGTCTAATGATCCCCTCCTTAAGACAAGGAAGAATCCTGCCCTCCCTCAGAGAAGCATTTATGATTTCCACCAGGCTGTCTGTCTACAACAGCCTCCCTGCTAGATCGAACTAGCCATGTTGGACAAGGGTCAAGAGAACAAGTGGTAGGCCTCACCGCTCCAAGCAGCTTGTCTACATCCTCAGGAGTCACAAACTGAAACCGATCCAGTCGAATCACATAAGAGGAGTTGTTGGGCACCTCCAGTTCAGACATCAAATTAACTGTGGAGTCTCCATCTAGGTTGACCTGAATCCGAGAGATTTTATCTGCGAAAAATTCTTTAAACACATTGCAGCGGGTAACTGATGACTCCAAATTCTGGTTCAAGGGAGGGGGAGCAGATACTAGTCCCCTCACAACCCTGAACAACTCCGCTGGATGTGAACCCGCAGAGGCAATATGGGCAGAAAAGAACCACCTCTTTGCCGCACGTATCGCCTGAGCATAGATCTTTAGATGTGCTCCATGTCGCAGTGTGTCGGATTCGAGTCGAGTCTTTCTCCACTTGCACTCCAGTCACCTACCTTGCCGCTTCAGCCCCTGTAGATCTTCCATATACCAAGCGGCCAATTTTGAAGCGGGTCGGCTTCAAACTTTATTTGGCATAGAAGAATGGGAAAGAAACTCCAATGCAATACTTCAGCTGGAGAAGGAGGCTCTAGCCAGAGGCCTAAATATAAGTCACTGTAATGTAGAGTCCAAGTGTACATGCTGTGTAAGGGTGGAGGGAACTAAACCCACCTTTCCTCAATGCCGAGAAAGAGAGACACAGCAAGCTCTTGAGTGGATACACAGTGATATTTGAGGGACTATGCAGATCAGTTCATCGGGGGAAACAAGTACTTGTTAACTTCCATAGATGATTATTCAAGATATACATTTACTTATTTGATTTGTGAAAAGAACCAAATATTTCAAAGATTGAAGGAGTATGTTGCAAGAGTATGCAATATGTTTTGAAGGAAGCCTCAAAATTTTGAGATTAGACAATGGAGGGGAATATACAGGAAATGATAAAACTGAATATCTGGAAAAGGAGGACACTGAACATCAAATGACAATGCCATATACTCCAGAAAAAAAAACGGTATTGCAGAAAGAAAGAACTGGCATTTAACAGAAATGGCCAGGTGTATGCTGCTGGATGCAGGACTACACAGTACGTTTTGGGGAGAGGCAATTAATTATTATTAATTCGATTTCTATACCGCCCTTCCAAAAATGGTTCAGGGCAGTTTAAACAGAAAAATAACAAACAAATAAGATGGATCCCTGTCCCCAAAGGGCTCACAATCTAAAAAGAAACGTAAGATAGATACCAGCAACAGTCACTGGAGGTCCTATGCTGGGGGTGGATAGGACCAGTTACTCTCCCCCTGCTAAATAAAGAGAATCACCACATTAAAAGGTGCCTCTTTGCCAAGTTAGCAGGGGTGACTGCTAACATTACAGATTATGACAGCTACTTATTTACAAAACAGACTATCAACTAAAGTTATAAAAACACCATTTGAATTGTGGGATGGAAAGAAGCCTAATATGGAGCATATTAGAGTTTTTGGCTCTAAAGTATATGCCTACGTGCCAAAGTCTAAAAGAAGCAAATTCAACTGCAGGTGTGAGGAAGGGATATTAACTGGCTATGCACCAGGATGTAAAGGGTACAGAATACTTGATATTGACACAGAATCTGTAAAAATGTGTAATGGGGTATATTTTGATGAAAAAGAAAAAGCCAACTGCTGATGAAGCACCGGCTATTAAACTGGACATTCAGATGCAAAAGCAAAAAAGATCTGTGCTTTACAGATGACAACAAAGTCAGCACTCTAATGGAAGCCAACTGCTTGAAGCAAGATGCACTCAGCAAGCTTCTTCAACGGGCCATACAGGAAAGCAATTGGAAAACTTCTGTATACTGGTACAGTAACAAAACCAGACACTGCTGAAGCTGTGGGAACTTTAAGCCGGAACACGAGTACACCCACCAAAAATGTCTGGACTGCAGTTGAAAGACTGGGTTGGTACCTCAAAGGTACAGCTCATCTAAAACTTAAATTGCCAGCAAGTTATAACCCTAACCCTGTTCTTTTATGGAGGTGGGACAGTTAGCTTTTGCAGCTGAAAGCAAAACACTGCCGCCCTTTCTTCTGCAGAAGCAGAGTGCGTGCTGGCCACTGAGGCTGTCCAGGAGCTGGCATGCTTACACAAATTGTTGCAAGACTTTGGAGCCGATGATCCCAAACCAACTGAATTGTTTGTGGACAATCAAAGTTGTATTTCACTTTCACAAGTGGAGAAGACAAAATCCAGAACAAGTCATATGGAGACAAAACACCACTATGTACACAAGAGGGCCTCATGGAGTCGAAGAGATCATTTCCTTGCCAAGAGATCACTTCCTTGCATTGCGAGAGATGGTGGGAGTTGCAGATCGGTGCTCGGCCGACAAGGAGGAGTGTTAGAAGTGAGCATGTCTAAAGCATGGCTCTTAGCCCCGCTGGAACCTCTTCTGGCCACTAGAGGCATGAGGAGGCATGTTAATAGGTCTCTCTTGGTCAGTTAGAGTCAGTCAGAATTGTGCAGTGCTTGTTGAAGGCTAGTGCCCGTTTGGGTACGTTGCTCTATGTCTCTCAGTATGTGATGTTTCGTTTCTTAATAAATATTGGTTTCTGAACTCAACCTACTGTCTCCACGACCTTTTCACTAGAAATCCCAGCAGCAGTTGAAGCGGGGGCACCTTCTGAACACAGAGCGCTGGCTGCTCCCTGCCCACGAAGCGCAGGCCGGAGACAGCTTCCTGGTCCACGTGCTTGAGTCCACCACGATGTCGTTTGCAGATATCCCATCAGGTGTGCTTTTGGCACCTCCCCTTTCCAGCCACGCAGGCCAGTAAAGTCTTGCCTGAACCAGCCCGTTATTGACGCCTCAGGGCAAAATGGCGCCTCTGGAATTGGGATGGGAGGGATCGGGAGCAATCACTCCAGAGTCAGTCCACACACAGCACAAGGGTGAGATCGGGGGTACGCGGGCCCAGACTCTCTGGAAGGAGAAGCCGAGTCAACACATGATGTGCAATGCACCTCGAGCAGTATACTGTACCCACGTGGACTTTCAAAATTAAAACACAGCACAGCACGCAAAACCACGTACAGCTGCAGAGACGCCTGTACGGCAGGGCAACGGACTCTCCCGAGGGGGTTAGAGAGGTGCCCAAACAGTGACTGGCAAGATTGTGGCAGACTGAGCCCAGATCCCAATGGGACCTCTGGAGGGCCCTGCTGGGGTGGGGGCTGGTTAGAACAGGAGTGAGACCCGACTGGATTCCCCTCCACAGTTTAGAGCACAAGAAGCGCCCCAGACCGTCTCCCGAGGCGAGCTTCGTCTCTGGACGCCCAAGGCAACACGCAGCATAAGGCAAGTCATATGACCGTCCCTGTGCTGATCTTTGATTGTTATCAACTGAACTGAAGATATGACGGTCTGGTCTGGCCGGCTGGCCCAGAGGATGGGGCTTGGCCAGCCGCTGCCTCTTTTCAAAGGAGAGGGCAAGCACACCGGGCCAAAGCCTGGACACATCCCGCCATGCCTGAGCTCCAGTGAACTGAACCCTGAAGCAGGCGCGTCTCAGACAGGATCATCCGTGGGGGCAGTGGGGTGGCGGCGTGCGGGCAAGAGAAGATCACAGCAGCCCAGCTGTCGGCATTCACACCCCAAATGCTCCAGGAGGATCAGCCAGAAGGCCTGGCTGGAAATGCCCAGGAAGGTGGCGGTGCCAACTCTGGGGGGGAGAATTCCTGAACCCTGCCGATGTGGGCAGCAACGTAGCCAGCAGCAGAGAGTCTTGTGGCATGGGGTGTTGTGGGACTTCAGGAGAGGTGGAAAGAGCGGGGCAGAGAATGGAGGAAGAGGTGCAGAAGAGGGCAGCCGAGATGATCAGGGCCTTGGAGCACCTTCCTTAGGAGGCAAGGCTACAGCATCGGGGGCTCCTTCGTTTGGAAAAGAGGCGACTGAGGGGAGACATGAGCGGGGTGTATAAAATCAGGCATGGAGTGGAGAAGGTGGGCAGAGAGAAATTCTTCTCCCTCTCTCACAACACTAGAACCGGGGGCCATCCCACTAAACTGGTGTCCAGGAAATTGGGACAAACCTGTCCTCCATGAATCTGTCTAAGCCCCTTTTAAAGCCACCATCACATCCTGGCAGATAATTCCATAGATTAAGTATGCGCTGTGTGGAAACGTGCTTCCTCCTGTTGGTCCTAAATCTCCTGACCTTCAGTTTCACAGGATGGCCCCTGGTTCTAGTGTTATGGGAGAGGGAGAAAATTGTCTCTCTGCCCACCCTCTCCAGTCCATGCATTCTTTTATAGACCTCGATCATGTCTCCCCTCAGTTGCCTCTTTTCCAAACTAAAAAGCCCCAGATGCTGTAGCCTAGCCTCAAAATGAAGGTGATCCGGGCCCCTGATCATCTTGGCTGCCCTCTTCTGCACCTTCTCCAGTTCTACAATGTCCTTCTTAAGACATGCAATACTCCAAATGTGGCCACATCATACATTTGTATAAGGGCATTATAGTATTAGCATTTTTATTTTCAACCCCCTTCCTAATAATCCCAGGCATGGAATTTACCTTTTTTCACAGCTGCCACACACTGAGCTGTCCATCATGATCCCAAGATCTCTCTCCTGGTCAGTCACTCACAGCTCAGACCCCACCAGTGTATATGTGGGGGGGGGGGTTTGCCCCAGTGTGCATCACTTTACACTGTTTACAGTTTGGAGAGATCCTTTTGGAGCTCCTCAGAATCTGTTGTGGATTTCACTACCTGAAAGAGTTTGGTGTCATCTGCAAATTTGACCACTTCGCTGCTCACCTCAACTTCTAGATCATTTATGAACAAGCTAAAGAGCACTGGTCCCAGTACCGATCCCTGGGGGACCCCACTTCCTACCTACCTCCATTGGGAAAACTGTCCACTTAGTTTCCTACTCTCTGTTTCCTGTCCTTCAACCAGTTACTGATCCAGTTACTGATCCATGAACCTGTCCCCTTATCCCATGACTGCTAAGTTTACGCAAGAGCCTTTGGTGGGGAACTTGGTCAAAAGCCGTTTGGAAGCCCAAGTATACTATGTCAACTGGATCACCTTCATCCACATGCCTGTTGTTGACCCTCTCAGAGAACTCCACAAGGTTAGTGAGGCAAGACCGGCCCTTGCAGGAGCCAGGCTGGTTCTCCTCCAGCAAGAACGGCTCTTCTATGTGTTTAAGAGTTTTGTCCTTAAGCATGCTTCCCATCAATTTACCCGGCACAGAAGTTAAGCTAACTAGCTTGTAATTTACATTCTGTGAATGCTGGAACTGGTCCGCCACCAGCCCGCACTTCTGGCGGGGAGCACTGGCGGGGTTTAGAGGAGTCGCTACCGAAGCCGATAAGGTGCCCTCTCATCACTGCCGCCCACCCCCACCCCCCCCCCGGCTGCCCTTAGAATCCTTTTAAAGGCAGGGTTCCCCTTTTGCTTGTAAAGGGCAATCCTCCCCTCGAACCGGGTCAGTCAGACAGAACAGACCGCTGCCTGGACTGGTGGTTCGGTTCAAAATTGAACCGAACCACCAGACCTGGTTGGAAGCCTCAGACACATTCATGGATTACAGGTCTACCAACGGCCAGTAGTCTGGTGGCTGTGGGCCCCATCCAGCCTCAGAGGCAGGATGCCTCTTAATACTAGTTGCAGGGGAGCAACAGCAGGAGAGAGGGCCTGACCTCAGCTCCTCCGTGTGGGCTTCCCAGCGGCATCTGGTGGGCCACTGTGGGAAAGAGGGTGCTGGACTAGATAGGCCTTGGGCTTGATCTGGCAGGGCTGTTCTTATGTTCTAACCCTCGAGGAATTCCCATGCACTTCCGTCAGCATGCCTCAGCAGTGCACCCGACTGAAATCAGCGCATGTTCTTCCCCTGTCCCTGTTGTCTCCTTTGGGTCTGTTTTCCAGACTGTAAGCCCCTCCAGGCAGGGACCTATCCTCTTGTGTGTTGTAGAAGGGCCACTCAGCTTGATGGCACCATATTTATAAACAGAGGATCTCCTGTACTGTTTAGAAACAGAGGAAACTGCCATATACTGAGTCAGACGATCGGTCCATCTAGCTCACTGTTGTCTACCCAGACGGGCACCAGCTTCTCCAAGGTGGCAGGCAGGAGTCTCTCCCAGCCCTGTCTTGGAGATGCTGCCAGGGAGGGAACCTGGAACCTAGATGCTCCTCCCAGAGCGGCTCCATCCCATGAAGGGAAGATCTTCCAGTGCTGCTCACACATCAAGTGCCCCATTCATATGCAACCAGGGCGGGCCCTGCTTAGCTAAGGGGGCAAGTGCTGCTGGCCGCCCCAAGACCAGCTCTCCTCTCTTATTAACAGCAGGGGAGCAGGCTGGCTCAGCCCACAGCATCAGAAGGAAATCCCTGCCCCACATTCCCACAGGCTGTCTACTCGCTCCCACACGCAAGTGGGATTGTCAAAAAGTGGCATACAAAACAAACCGGTTGACCGGATTGACTCTCCAAGACTGATGGCCAATGCCCGCCCCCCGCCTGCCCCAGTGGCACCAGAGAAGGTGTGGGGCGCAGAAGCCCCTCTGAGTGTGGGCCAGTGTGGCTTGTCAGAGGAATTCCCAGACGTTGTTGCCTACAGCTCCCATCTTCCCCTGCCAAAGGCCACTGCAGCTGGGGATTGTGGGAGTTGTAGTCCACACACCCCCTGGGAATCCCTCTTACAGGGAGCACTGGTTTGGGCTGGGCCGGGGATTCTGGGGGGCATGGCACTGGGTCGCGACCCACACCCCCTGCCCCCTTCAGGCAGGACACCCCAGCCTCAGGGGTCAGGCCGGGCCCTGTCCAGCAGCCCCCTCCTCTGCTAAGGGCAGCAGCACACCCCGCAGCCTGACCCCAGACCCAAAGGACACGAGGGAGGCCCCCTGGCTGCCCCCTCCTTGGGTGGGGCCGGGGGTCTCTCTGCGCCCCCCCCGCCCCTCCCCTGGGCTTCCCCTCTGCCCCCCCCCCCGCGCAGCCGGCCCTCTGAGGAAGCCCCCTGGGGGAGGGGGCGAGGCGAGCACCTCCTGCCCCAGGGAGACCCCCCGCACCGTATCCCCCTCCCCTTCCAGGGGACCCAGGCGTCCTGGGTGGGGCGGAGGTGTGTCCCCACTCACCTTCCTTCGCGGGGGGCGGCTCGGGCCCGGCGCGGGGGGGCCCCGATCCCGGCTGCGTCTCCTCTCGGCGGGGGGCGGGGGGGTCGCAGTGCACAGCTGGCCGCCTCCCTCCCTCCTCCCTCCCTCCTTCGGGCTGGCTTCTGTTTACAGCCCCCTTCCCTGCAACATGGCCGGGAAATCTCGCGAGAGGGAGGGAGGAGGGAGGGAGGCCGCGGCTCCTCCCTCCCCCTCCCTCCCCTCCCCCCCGGACGCCTGGGTCTTCCCCAGGGAGGGAGGGAGGGAGGCGCCTGCCCCCCACTGCCCCCCGCCCCGCTCTGTCTGGTGTCGGGGAGGAAGGAGGAGACCCCTCCCGGGAGCCGCTGGAGGAGGAAGGAAGCCCGGTGGTGGTGGCGCCCCAGAGAGGCGGGCTGGCGGGCCCCTTGGTGGAGCAAGGGGGGTCTCCCCCCAGAGGGGCAGGAGCCACCCCACCCACCCCCGAGAAGGCGCAAAGGAAGGCCTCTGCCCCAAGCGGCTCTCTCCCCCGCTGGCTGCCCCCACCTGGCCTACGGGCCCCCTCCCAAGAAGACGGTGGGAGAGGACTGCGGGGGGGGCGGGGGGGCAGCTGAGCCCCGTCAAGGGGCCGCTTCACAGTTCCGCCCCCCCGCCCCGGCTGCCCCCCTCCCCCCTGCTGGGCGGCCCCCCAGTGCCCGAGCTGCAGCTGGCCGGGGTTCCCTGCCCCGCGGAGAAGCGCGTCGGATCCGGAGAAGTCGGGCGAGGAGAGGGCTGTCGCTGGCCACAGGAGTCCGGGCCCGGTGCGAGGGCGGCGGGGCTGCCGGGTTTTTAATAAGCACTTCTTGCCTTTTTAAAAAGGGGGGGGAGATCTGAAGGGAAAGTGGTGCCTTGGAGCTGGTGGGGGCTCCTGGCCGCGGCAGAGCCCCGTGGTTGCCTTTGGCAGAATACAGGAGGGGGTTGCCGTTGTGCCTTTCAGCCCCTTCCCGTATTGCTGCTGCCCGATGGAGGTGTTGCCCATCATCTGGGAACCAAGCCCCCCCCCCCACCAATAGTCTGGGAAACAGACCAGCAGGGATTCGAACTGGCAACCTCTTGCTCCCTAGGCAAGTTCCTTCCCTGCTGCACCCTGAAGTGGTCTCCTGCCCAATTAATCAGCAGCGCCTTCTTAGTCAAAGAAAAGTCTTGGTAATTGGTTAGCAGAGGGCGGCAGCCCGCCTGGGATTCTGGGCCCCTCCTTGGTGGCCCAGCGGATGCCCTCCTTCCTTCCCCATTCCTGGTCGCCTCTGTGGGGAGGACAGCTCCTTGGTGTGTGGGGGCTGCTTTTTGTCCTCCTGTGGCACAGAAAGGGCCTCAGTGGGGCTTCCCAGCACCTGCTGCATCTGTGGCGCAGCTGATCCCTCCCCCAGGCATGCGGAGGGCGGAAGCCTCGACTCAGGGACATTGCTGGAATACCTGGAGGGCCAGAGTGGGGGGGGGGGAGGAGGAGGAGGCCGAGGCCTGGTCCTCCAGCCTGCATGTTTAGGCTGCTGCGTGTCCTGGGAGAGGCAGCCAGGAGGAGTGCCGGGCAGGTGGGGGCAACCCGCCTTGTGCACTGCAGCAGTGGGGCTGCAGGCGGGCGGGCGGGCAGGCAGGCAGGAAGCAGGTGGTTTCTCCACCCATCCGAGGTGAGAGAGACGCAGCCGCTGTCACGAGGGCAAATTCCATGCTAGGGGGCATTTCTTTCTTTCTTTCTTTCTTTCTTTCTTTCTTTCTTTCTTTCTTTCTTTTATATACTGCCTAGTATAGAAATCTCTAGGCAGTGTACAGAATTAAAACATAAGACAAAACATTTAAAATCCATACAAAGATACAGATCATAATCAATAAAAACACACATTTAAATTTAAAATCTAGGAACGGGGCTGTAGATAAAACCGCCGATCTAATGATATCCCCATATACATTTGTGGAGTGATCACACCTGCAGTACCGCGTACCATTCTAGTACCTCAAGAAGTATATTGTGGGGCTAGAAAGGGTGCAGAAAAGGCCAAACCAAGTGATCAGGGGGCTGGAGCGACTCCCTTGCAAGGAAAGGCTAGAACACTGGGGAGGGAGACATGAGGGGTGTGTGTAACATTCTGCACGGTGTGGACCAAGTGGCTGAAAAGAGGTTTCCCCTCCCTCTCGTAATATTAGAAGAACCCGGCGGGGGGGGGGCATCCATTGATGGAAGTGAAATACTGCAAGATTCAGGACAGACAAAAGGAAGAACTCCTTTACATCAGATGTCGTTACACTGTGGAATTCACTGCCACAAGATATGGTGATGACCACCAGTCCAGGTGGTTTTGAAAGGGAATGAGACAAATCCGTGCGGAGGACAGGGCTGCCAGTGGTTACGAGACTGGAGAGCAGCATACTTCTGTCTATGGATCAGAGGGGGCATGGTGGTGCCCCTGAGCATCGGGTGCTGGTAGGGAGCACCCAGGGGAGGGGCGGGTTTCCTCTTCCCCCCACTTGTGGGCCTCCCAGATGCACTTGGTTGGCTGCTGCATGAGTCAGGATGCTGGACTGGATGGGTCCTTGGCCTGACAAGCTCCCTTTCTCCTTGTTTCCCCCCACATAGTGTATACAGCATTGGGACACAGGAAGCTGCCATATACTGAGTCAGACCCTTGGTCCATCCAGCTCAGTACACAGACTGGCAGGTGCTCTTCCCAGAGTGGCTCCATCCCTTGAGGGGAATATCCTACAGTGCTTGCACATCAAGTCTCCCATTCAGATGCAAGCAGGGCGGACCCTGCTTAGCTAAGGGGACGAGTCATGCCCTCCTGTAGATCTTGGCCTGCAACTCCCATAATCCCTGGCTACTGGCCACTGTGGCTGGGGATTATGGGAGTTGTAGTCCAAAAACAGCTGGGGGGGGTTCTAAGTTGAGCAGGCCTGGTGCATAGGATGTCCTTTTGCTGCACGTGCATGTGGACGGACAGCCAGCCAGGATGCTTTACTAACGATAATCCAAACTAATCACCCTAGTTATGATGGCACCATTCACATGCAGGTGCTTTCCGAAGTACAAGATCCCTGCCCCGAGGTGCTTGCAATGAGCCTACAATTCCCTGCAGGACAGAAGAGGAATGTGGGGACAGCAGGCCTTGATTTCAGTCACATCTGCTTAGTCACAGGAGGACGAGGGGGGGCCACTCAGGGCTGGAGGTGGGCAGAGGCCTTTAGGGATGTGTGGGTGAGGATGTTGCCTGCGGTGCATGGGGAAGAGACTTCCCAGAGTTGACATTCCTCACCGGGGCCATAAGAACCTAAGAAGAGCCCTGCTGGATCAGGCCCCCCAAGGAAGCCCATCTAGTCCAGCGTCCTGTTTCCCACAGTGGCCCACCAGGTGCCGCTGGAAGCCACAGGCAGGAGTTGAGAGGGGCAGGCCCCCTCTCCTGCTGTTGCTCCCCTGCAACTCTGAGGCTGGAGCTGGCCTTTAGCCCTCCAACTAGTAGCCGTTGATAGGCCTCTCCTCCATGGAGTTATGCAGACCCCTCTTCAAGCCATCCAGGTGGTTGGCCATGAACTCATGAGATAGCCGTAGGCAAGTCGCTCCTTCCCAGCCTCAGCTGCAGGAGGGGGATAGCAATGCCACCCACCTTGCAGAGCGGTCCTGAGGGTCACGTCCAGAAGGTGATGCATGTGAAGAAGCTCTTTGCACACCCTCTGTGTGGTGTCCTGTGCACGAGAGGGGCAGGCTGGGTTCGAAAGGGAGAGAGAACAGAAGGGTGAGGCTGAAGGGGCAGGCCAGGGCTAAGCTGGCAGCGGGGTTCTGGGGGGGGGGGAAGCACCCACTGGGTGGCTCTTTGGCACTCTGAGGAAAGAGCAAGCACTGCAGCCCCCAACCCAAGGAACATCTAGGACAGAACGGGGGTTCTCAGCCTGGGGGCCCCAGACATTATCCCCAGCCACGTGGAGACCCCCCTGTAGTCCAACAATGTCTGGGCCCCCCAAGATGAGAACCCTTAATCTAGGAGCACCCCCACCCCACCTACACACACACACACACACACACACACACTCCCAGGGCCATGCTGCCACCTAGTGGTAGATGCTCACCCCAACCCCTTGCAGTCCAGTGCTATTTATAGGGCCCATTTTGAGGCTCAGCTAAAAAATGGCTGCCCCGTGGCCTGTCTCTCTCAGGGAGTTCCCTTTAAATGGCTGCACGACAGGCAGGTGTTCAGCAGGTGCAGTGTCTTTGCGTGGGCACTGCTGCTGGGGAAATTGCTTGTGTTTTTTGCCGTGATGCAGTAGGGCAGAACCTTGCTGTTGAGGGGATGGGGAGGGGATTCCACTTAAAAGCATGGTTAGCTGGATGCAGATTGTTTAAGAGGACTCGTTAGACTGACCTGAGCAAGGAGGGCTTTGCTTCCAAGCAAAGATACAGCGGACAGCACTGCATAAAGCAAAAAGGCCTAATAAATACTCCTTTATTCCAATGTCAATAACAATGAAAGACATCAAAATATATGCTTATAATGTTTTCTTGGCATAATTTAAAAATGCCCTCAGGGCTCTTTTTCTTTCTTTGGCGGCTGCTGCTGCCTCTCAGTCTTGGACTGTTTGTTGCTGACCAGAGTCCATTTGTGACCAGCCTCATTTAAGTGCTAGCATTATTTTTTTCAACAGATAACCTGTTATATATTCAACAGATAACCTGTTATATAACCTGATAATTAGTGTGTGGAAGACATCCCCAGATTGTAAATCATTTCTTGAATTGCCCCCCCAACTAAAAAATAATGGCTGACAGCAACGCCACATTACTCATGAGTTGGTTGGTTGGTTGATTGATTAAGTGCCGTCAAGCCGGTGTTGACTCTTAGCGACCACACAGAAAGATTCTCTCCAGGCTGATCTGTCTTCCACATGGCCTTTCAGGTCTCTCAGTGGTGCATTCGTAGCTGTCGCCATCGAGTCCATCCACCTTGCTGCTGGCCGTCCTCTTCTTCTCTTGCCTTCCACTTTCCCCATCATTCTGGACCTCAAGGGAGCTGGGTCTTCACATAATGTGTCCCAAGTATGCTAGTTTGAGCCTGGTCATTTGCACCTCAAGTGAAAGTTCTGGATGGATTTCTTCTAGGAGCCATTGGTTGGTTTTCCTGGCTGCCCATGGTCTCCTCAAAAGTCTTCTCCAGCACCAAAGTTCAAAAAGGGTCGATACATTTTCTGTCTTGCTTCTTCAAAGTCCAGCTTTCGCATCCATAGAGTGTCGCGGGGAAAACCATGGTCTGAGCGATTCTAATCTTTGTAGGTAGAGACGCGTCAGGGCATCTAAGCCTTTCCAAGACTTTCACTGCCACATCAAGAAGGGTTTGTGGACCCTCCTGGGCTTGCATGGGCAGTGGGGCCAAGGCGGCCTCCCCCTCTGCAAGGGGGGCTGGATGAGCCCCACCGAGAAGGTAGAGGGACTGGGAAACAAAGAGCAACCAATGTTCCCTTCTCTTCCAACATTAAGTAAACCGAGTTAGAAAATGAGAACAACAGAAAAACTAAAATAGTAAAATAAAATTGATGATGATAATAAAAATAGTATAGTTTACATAACTTTGTTAAGGGGAAAGAGTCTCCTTCCGCCCGCCTCCTTGCCGGAAGTCCCGCCCCTCCCCTGCGAGCTGCGCGCGCAGCCATTGGCTCCGCGCTCGCTGGGCCGGCCCGGAGTCACCTTGGCGCCGGGATCGCCGCAGCCGAAGCAGCCCTTGGACCCTGCGGGAGCCGTCATGGCGGCGGCCGGGCCGGGGGCGGCGACGGCGAAGCCCAAGACCTCCCCCAAGTCCGTCAAGTTCCTCTTCGGGGGCCTCGCCGGGTAAGCGGCGCGGGGGGCCGCGACTCCCGCTGCGCGCGCATCTTCCTCCCCCGCCCGCGCGAAAGCCGCTGGTGCCGCGGGCAATGCCGCGGGCAAGCGCTCCTCGGTGGCGGGGCGGGTGGGGGCTCCGCTGGTCCCCAAGAGAGGGGCGCCAAGGGAGGCCCGGCTGCCTCTCCCTCCGCAGCTTCCCTTCTCTCTCTCTCTCTCCCCGCTCCACCCGCTGCCTGCAGGCTGGCCATTCGTCAGGTAGAGTGGTGCGGTTACCTGCACAGTTCTACCTGGCGGATGGCCAGCCTGCAGGCAGCACGGTCTCGTGAAGGGCAGGGCGGGAGAGAGAGGAGCAAGCGGAGCTCTGGGAGGGAGAGGCAGCAGCTGTGCCTCCTTGGGTGGCCCCCCAGCCCTTAGAAGATCCATGCTCACAGGGCTCTCTCTCTTCTCCCCACACGCCCCATTCATGTTGCTCGGCTCTCTCTGCAGGCGGCCCCCCTGGGTAGGGGTGTGCAGGGATCCGGTCTGTTGGGAGGGGCCACGCTTCTCAAGGGGGGTCCGGTGAGGATTGCCAAGGGCAGCCCCAGGGGGCACAGTGACAAGAGGGCACCTTACTGGATCCTCTAAACCCTGCTGGCGCTCCCCCCCCCCGCCCCCCGAAGTGCGGACCAGTTCCAGCATTCACGGAACGTAAATTACAGGCCACTTAGCTTAACTTCGGTGCCGGGTGAGCTGATGGGAAGCATGTTTAAGGACAAAACTCTTAAACACATAGAAGAGCCGGTCTTGCTGGAGGTGAACCAGCCTGGCTCCTGCAAGGGCCGGTCTTGCCTCATTGAACTTTTGGAGTTCTCTGAGAGGGTCAACAGGCATGTGGACGAAGGTGATCCGGTTGACGTAGTATACTTGGACTTCCAAACGGCTTTTGACCAAGTTCCCCACCAAAGGCTCTTGAGTAAACTGAGCAGTCCTGGGAGAAGGGGAGAGGTTCATGTGTGTAGTGAAAACCAGAACAGATTGTGAGGAGCTCCGAAAGGATCTCTCCGAACTGGAGGAGTGGGTGATGAAATGGCAAGTGCAGTTCAATGCAAGCAAGTGTAAAGTGATGCATATTGGAGCCCAACTTCACATAGACTCTGATGGGGTCTGAGCTGTCAGTGACTGACCCGGAGAGGGATCTTGGGGTCGTGGTGGGCAGCTCCTTGAAAGTGTCGACTCAATGTCAAGGGCAGCTGTGGAAAAGGCCAATTCCACGCTAGGGATCATTAGGAAAGGGGTTGAAGATAAAACTGCTAATATTATAATGCCCTTATACAAATCTGTGGTGCGGCCACATTTGGAGTACTGTGTCCAGTTCTGGTCACCGTATCTTAAGAAGGACACTGTAGAACTGGAAAAGGTGCAGAAGAGGCAACCAAGACGATCAGGGAGGCCTGGAGCACCTTCCTTATGAGGCAAGGCTACAGCATCTGGGGCTCTTTGCTTTGGAAAAGAGGTGACTCCAGGGAGACAGGATAAAGGTGTACAAAATTAAGCATGGAGTAGAGAGAGTGGAGCTACCTTAAGTGGCTCATCGGGGAAATAATTGACTAACAAGCAGAAGATTGCTGGTTCAAATCCCTGCTGGTCTGTTTCCCAGACTATGGGAAACGCCTCTATCAGGCAGCAGCGATATAGGAAGGTGTTGAAAGGCATTATCATCTCACACTGCATGGGAGGAGGCAATGGTCAACCCCTCTTGCATTCTACCAAAGACAACCACAGGGCTCTGGGGGCGCCAGGAGTTGGCACCGACTCAACGGCACACTTGACCTTAGAGAGAGTGGACAGAGTAGTTTTTCTTCCTCACTCAGCACACTAGAACCAGGGGCCATCCCATGAACCGGAAGCCTGGAAAATTTAGGACCAACAGTGTGGTGCCAGTGTGGTGTAGTGGTTAGAGTGCTGAACTAGGACCGGGGAGACCCGAGTTCAAATCCCCATCCAGCCATGATATTTGCTGGGTGTCTCTGGGCCAGTCACTTCTCTCTCAGCCTAACCTACTTCACAGGGTTGTTGTGAGGAGAAACCTAAGTATGTAGTACACCGCTCTGGGCTCCTTGGAGGAAGAGCGGGATAGAAAATTTTAAAAAGACAGAAGGAAGTACTTTTTCACACAGTGCATAATTAATCCATGGAATTCTCTGCCACAGGATGTGGTGCTGGCCACCAGCTTGGATGGCTTTAAAAGGGGCTTAGACAAATTCATGGAGGACAGGTCTATCGATGGCTACTAGTCTGGTGGCTGTGGGCCACCTCCAGCCTCAGAGGCACAAAGCCTCTCAATCCCAGTTGCAGGGGAGCAGCAGCAGCAGCAGGAGAGACGGCCTGCCCTCCCCCCCCTGCCTGGGGGCTTTTTGGAGGCGGCCTCTGGTGGGTCCCTGTGGGAAACCGGAGGCTGGACTGGATGGGCCTCCTTGGGCCTGGTCCAGCAGGGCTGCTCTGATGTTTTGGACTGGGCCCCGTCCGCTTCTTTCTTGGACTGGCTGCCTTTTTTTTAGACCAGTCTGGTTTGAGTTCAATTTGAACCGGTTCTGCACACCATCCTCTGGGGCCTGGCGAAGTGTGTACGTGTGGTCTTTCCAGCAGCACCTGCCAGTGGGCGGGGGACAGAAGGGGCAGGTGGGGGTGCAAGCCGCTTGTCCATGGGGGGGGGGAATTGAGACTCCCCATGCCTGGAGCTGCCCTTGGGGCCTACTACCCTGTGACACCACCCCCCCCCCCCGCTTGGCTGGAGTCCCCTCTGCCCCAGGCGTCCAGCCTGAGGCTCTTTCCCTGCCTTTGGAATGCAAGGCCCATCGCCCCTAGCTGCAATGAACTCCAGCGGGAGTTGATGGGAGTTGTAGTCGGCGGCCGCTTGAGAGCCTCTGGCGGGTCTGTCCTCTGCAGGGCTGGACTCTGGGTCCTTTCTGCCCTGCCTTCTCCGCTCTGGCTGGCAGTCGCTCCCCAGACGCTGGCGGAGAGAGTCTGGTCCCGTCAGCTGGAGATGCTGCCGCCCAGGATTGTGCCCGGAGCCTTCTGTGCGCAGGGCAGAGGAATGGCTGGGGGGCGGGGTGTGTGTGGGGCTGCGCCAAGGGGCAGCAAGCGTTCCCGCTGCTGCCCCCCAAGTGGTTGTCCGCCTGCTGCCTGGCACTGCTCAAGCGCAGGATCAGAGAGGACCAGGGAAGCCGGATTGAGTGACACACACCCCCCTGCTGCGATACAGTGGGCATCATCCCAAGGCCCCCTCAGAGGGAACAAGGGGGTGGGGAGGGGCCCCGTGGGGCCAGCCCCCTGAGCGAGGAAAGGGTGCCTTGGCTTCCCAGCACGTCCCTCTCCTGCCCGGGTCCCCCAAAGCCTCTTCTAGAAATAACCCGGGGAGGGAGAGGCGCTCCGCTCCGGCCAGTGGCGGGCACAGCTCCTGTCAGCCTGGAGTGCTGGGGGGCCTGTCTGTGGGGTGGCCGGCTTGGCTGGCCTCTGGGGCTGGGGGGGGGTGTCCAGCGCCTGGGCCAGGCAAGGGGGCCTCTCGAAGGAGAGGCGGGGCCCTGGCACCCGCGATCCCGGGGCTGGCTGCTCTTGCTTGGAGAGAGGAGAGGCTGAGCCAGCCTGTGAGTGCCAAGGGGGCGCCTTCCCCCTCGCTCTGGACCCGCAGCGGCGCGCCCCTCGCCCTCTCGCAACCCGCCGGGGGGGCCGCCGGAGGGCTGCGGGCTC
The DNA here is from genome assembly GCF_027244095.1 of Hemicordylus capensis. NCBI lineage: Eukaryota > Metazoa > Chordata > Lepidosauria > Squamata > Cordylidae > Hemicordylus > Hemicordylus capensis. The sequence continues at coordinate 718,486 of NC_069662.1, read as the reverse complement.
TTGCAGGGAGAGGGTCTTGCCTCCGGCACCGTAATCAGGCCCGCCCCTTCCGCGACTGGCGAGGGACTAACTCAACGCCCCCCCCCCCCACCAGCATGGCAGCCACGGTGTTTGTGCAGCCCCTGGACCTGGTGAAGAACCGCATGCAGCTGAGCGGGGAAGGCGCCAAGAAGAAGGAGTACAAGACCAGCTTCCACGCGGTGGGCAGCATCCTCAAGAAAGAGGGCGTCCGGGGCATCTACACGGGGTAGGCCTGGGGGCTCAGCGGGGGCCTTGGGCAGTGAGTGGGGCCTGCGGCCTTTCCTGGGGGCGGCTGGGCCCGCTCCTGCCCTGGGCACCACCTGGCTGGGGGCCTGGCGCCCGAGGAGGAGGAGGAGGAGGAGGAGGGGCTGGTGGCAGAGGTGAGTCTTGGCCGGGGATGAGGGCCCGGAGGCTGGGTGTGCCGAGCAGGGGCTGTGCTGCTCCACCGACCCCCGCCAGGGCCTGGGTCCCGGTGGGGAGGAGTGGGTGGCGTGGGTCCCGGCCGGGCCCCGCGGGCCCCTGACCTGCGTGGGGCTCTCTTCAGGCTGTCTGCTGGCCTCCTGCGCCAGGCCACCTACACCACCACCCGCCTGGGCATCTACACCATCCTCTTTGAGAAGCTCACCGGGGCGGACGGCACCCCCCCCAACTTCTTCATGAAGGCGGTCATCGGGATGACGGCTGGCGCCATCGGGGCTTTTGTCGGCACGCCGGCCGAGGTGGCCCTGATCCGGATGACGGCCGACGGCAGGTGGGTGGCGCGGCGTCTGTTGGGGAGCTGCCGGCCCGGGAGGGGAGCCGGAGGCTGCTGCTGGGCTCAGGAAGGGAGTGGGCCCAGCAGCTGGCTGTTGAGTTGCGCCCAGACCTAGCGGGCAGGGCCCAGCCTCCGCCTCTCTCCCGCGCCACGCCTGGGCCGGCCTCCGCAGCTGCACGCGTTGCTCGCTCTGTCCCAGGTTGCCCCCTGAGCAGAGGAGAGGCTACAGCAACGTCTTCAACGCGCTTCTGCGGATCACGCGTGAGGAGGGAGTGCCGACTCTCTGGAGGGTAAGCGCACTGGGGCAAACAGGGGCTGCTGGAGTTGGGGGAGACCCACGGAGCGGGCCCCCAGCTGAGCGCCTGCCTTGTGGGCCAAAGGGCCCGGACGGACTCCCGGCTTGGAGGAGAGCCTGGCTGGCGAGGCTGGGAATGGGCCCCTCTCCGCCAGAGGGCCTGGAGGGCCACGGACGGAGCAGGCGCCCTGGAGGGGCTGCTGCTCTCGAAGCTCTGCTGGCAGCCGGGGGGGGGGGGCAGTCCTTGCCAGGTGGGTGTGTGGGTGTGTTCCCTGCCGGGTCCGATCACGCTCTCCCTCTCCTTGGGCATCTCCTCCTCCTGGTAGAAGCTGCCTGGCTTTGGGGGCAGAAGCCCCAGCAAACGGCCGCCCCGAGTCGCCCTGACTCCTGCCTGCAAGGAGGGCCTGGGGCGGGGTCCCCCTGCTCTCCCGCTGGCTTGCCGAGGGTCCTGCCAGTCGGGGCTCTTCGTCTGGGGCCTCCTGCCAGGCGGGTGTTGCTTCCCTCTGAGCCAGGCAGCCGGGCTGGGCAGGAAGGAGGGGCGGCTGCCCGCCCTGCCCCGGTGACTCTCTTCTGCCTCCCTCCCTCCCTCCCTCCCTCTCAGGGCTGCGTCCCCACCATGGCCCGAGCGGTGGTTGTCAACGCGGCCCAGCTGGCCTCCTACTCTCAGTCGAAGCAGTTCCTGTTGGATTCCGGCAAGTGGTGCTCCCGGCAGGCCCTTGGCTGTGGGGCGGGGGTGGGGGGGCGTCCTCTGAGCTGGGGCTGGAGCCGGGCCTCCTCGGTGGGCTCACCTCCTGCTTGCCCCGCCCGCCACAGGCTACTTCCGGGACAACATCTTGTGCCATTTCTGCGCCAGCATGATCAGCGGCCTGGTGACCACCGCAGCCTCCATGCCGGTGGACATCGCCAAGACCAGGCAAGGGCGGCCCCCTTTTGCTCCCGAAGGGCAGGGGGGCAGGCCGGGAGGAGCAGCCGAGGCTGGCCGGGCGCCCTGGGGCTGCCGCTGCCCCTCCTCCTCCCGCCCCCCGGCTGTGCTGGGAGATCCCCTCTGAGCTGGGGTTGGGGCGCCAGGCGGGCTCAGGACCGGCTGCTCTTTGGGTCTCCCCAGGATTCAGAACATGCGCATGATCGACGGGAAGCCGGAGTACCGGAACGGGCTGGTGAGTGTCCATCAGGGGGCTGGAGCGGAGGCTCTGGGGTCATCCGTGGGGAGGAAAGCCAGGAGGGCAGCCCCGCTGGATCAGGCCCACGGCTGGTCTAGTCCAGCACCCCATGGGCCACGCTGGGCCGCCAGAGCGCTGCCTCTGGGGAGCCCCCAGGCCAGAGGGGGGCAGGCCCTCTCCTGCTGCTGCTGCTGCTGCTGGGGCCAGTGGGGGTGAGAGGCCTCTGAGGCTGGGGGTGGCCCAAAGGCACCAGCCGGTATTGGGGGCCTCTGGAGCCACGAAGGACAGTGGGGGGGGGCCACGTGGCTGCAGCCCCCTGCTTGGCCCAGAGCGGGCGCTGGAGGGAGTGTGCAGCTCAGCGTTTGCGCACGCTGCCCCCCGAAGGTGCCCGTGGAGCTGGAGGCCTGGGGCCCCTCGGAGGCCGGAGCGGGCCCCTGGCCAGGCTGCCGCTGGTGTGGTCCTGGCCGCCGCCGCCTCCTCCGCCTCCGCCAGCCCCCAAGCACAGCAACCCCCCCCCCGAGTGTCTCTCCTTGCTTGCTGCTGCCCAGCCCTCTGCTCGGGGCCCAGGTGGGGCAGCTTTCCCAGCCCCGCTGCTCTGCGGGGGAGGCCGTTGGGAACGCTCCAGGCAGACGTTGCCCCCCTGCCTTGGGTGCAGTGCGGGGGGGGGGGGTGTTGGGGCTGGTGCAGGATGCGGCCAGCCTGGTGTCTGCAGTCGCTGCCTTGGCCCTGCTGGAGATCTTGTCTTTCGAACGGGGGTTTTGTGTGAGAAGGAGCCCCCCCCCCCGCGTGCAATTCATGGCATCCGTGGGGGGTGGGGGCAGCCCCCTTGGTTGGCCCTGCGGGAGGGCCGGGGGCCGGGAGGGGAGCCTCTGGCTGGCTGAGGAGCTGCCCCCGCCCCCTCCCTCCGCCCCAGAGCTGCCCCTGACGGGCCCTTCTCTTCCCCCCCCCCCCCAGGACGTGCTGCTGAAGGTGGTGCGGTACGAGGGCTTCTTCAGCCTCTGGAAGGGCTTCACCCCCTACTATGCCCGCCTGGGCCCCCACACGGTCCTCACCTTCATCTTCCTGGAGCAGATGAACAAGTTCTACCGGAAGTTCTTCCTCAGTGCCTGAGGGGGGGGCAGGGGCTGCTGGGCCCCCTCCTCCAGTGCCCCTGACCCCTGAGGCCCTGCTGGGCCTGGAGGGGGGGGCACCTCCTCCTCCGCCTGCCTGCCTGCCCCCCCGGGGGGGGGGTGTCCGGAGAGGCCTCCCTTCCCTGTGGAGCCAATCATGAGGCCAGAGGTGGCTCCTCTCTAGGCGGTGGTAGCTGGGGTGGCGGGGTGGGGTGGGGGAGGGAATGCTAATTATTTATTGGGGGGAGGGCGGGGGGGTGCTGCTCCAGGGCTGCCCTCCTTGTCCAAACCAAACTGCCCCCCCCACTTCTCCTCCCCCCACTTTGCTTTGAAGTGAGTAAAAGCCAATCATGGTCTGACTCTTGCCTGCCTGCCGTGGGGTCCTTCTGTGGCTGGAGCGTGTGGGGCAGGAGGGGGGCAGCTCTCTGCTCTGGGGAGGGGTCGCCTCCTGGTTGTTGGGCCCACCTTCCGCTTCTGTTGGGTGAAGTGTGGGAGAGTGTGCGTGTGTGGGGGGGGGGGTCTCCTCTGCACTTGCCCCCCCCATCCCTTCCCTTCCCTTCCCTTGTCGGCAGAGCTGGGCAAGGGTTGTGGCCGAGCAGGTATCTCGGGAGAGCTGCTGCCAGCCAGTGTAGGCAGTCCTGAGTTGGATGGGCCAGTGGTCTGACTCAGGATCCAGCAGCTTCCTGGGTTGACCTGCCTCCCCTGGACCTTTTCCAGAAGGAGGCAATGGGCAGCTGGAGCCCTTTCAAAATCCTCCCTGGGACTTCTGCTCAGTCTTGGTAGCAGCGTTTATTGTCGGGGATTTCAGTCCGGGTGCATGCAGAAGAGTTGTCAGCTGCTTGCTACACGCAGCCGTTCATGGAAGTGGCGGGTTGGCAGAGACCGCGGAGGTCTTCTTTCTCGTCCACTCCTTGCCCAGGGGAGGAAGTTAAGGCGGAATCCAAAAAGAAGGAAGCCCCCTGCTTCATGAGGCAGACTGTTCCACGGCCAGACAGCTCTTGCAGTCAGGACTGGTGGCCTCATGCCTGGCCCGGCCTGCTTGTCCTTCCAACCCCTTGGGAGCACCCGGACGGGTCAGCCCTTTGGCCACGTGAAGCCAACTCTCGCCCCCAGCTGCTTCCACTGCCCCCGAGAGCCACACCCAGCGCGGCTGCCCCCCTCCGTCACCAGCCGCCCCCTTGAAATGCTGTGCCTGGAACTGGAGACGGGGCTCCAAAGCAATGCCACTCTTTTATTGAGACCAGGTGGGCTAGGACAGGCACACCACCGAGTTCCAGAGCTTGGCCTCAGAAGCGGAGTGTGTGTGTGTGTGGGGGGGCGGTGCTCAAGGGGGCAGAGCACCCCTGTCCAGCGAGAAGACCCAGCGCTTGCATCCGCCTGGGGAAAGCCCTCCCTGCCCTCCGGGGTGGGGCCTGCTTTACTGGGCTTCCCGCGTAGGGAAGGGGTCGTCGGGCACCGTGTTGAGGTATCCCGTGAGGAAGATGGCAAGAGTCCCGATGGTGAAGAGCAAGATGGCGGCCCAGAAGCAGAGCTTGTCCATCATCTGTCCGATCAGCACCCAGTTCTCCACCTCCTGCAGGGAGACCAGCCAAGGAAGGGGGTCAGGGTGCCGGCCAGGCTCTGGTGGAAACCAAGGCCGCCCCCCCGCTCTAAGGAGCAGGCTGACTTACAGCACTGTCTGCACTTTGGTCCTTGGTGCTCTCCGCGATAAAGTTGCAGGCGTCCACACACTCCTTGATCTCTGGCGCCATGCTGGCCAGGTTCTTATACAAGGTGTGGGTCAGCCCCACATCAATGCCATCTAGGGGGCAGGGAGAAGAGAGGCCGACTCAAGAAGAAGAACGCCCAGGTCCTGCCCGCAAACACTCTTCCCCCAGAGAGCTGAAGCATCTTTGCCAACTGCTTGCTCTTTGGAAGGCCAAGAGCATGCAAGCGAGAGACCCCCACCCCTGCCAGGAACCTCTGGCCCTTCCCCGCCCTTCGGGGCAAGGTCAGCTTTTCTCCCAGCAAACTGGCCTTTTTGCAGCTCAGAGAAACCGGCGCTGTTGGTCAACACTCCTCCCCCTGCCGCCCCCTCCCTCTGATCGCATGTGGGGACCATATTAGCGGAGGAAAAGAAACTGATCAGGATTCCCTCGAAGGGGATGCCCCTGGAGCACCTAAGTACTTGGGCACTGCTTAAGAAGTCAGCATGTAATCAGTGGGTATGACTATTCAGTTGAAATTGTTTAACTGACTAAAAACTAGGTGACCCTGATTTATTGGGCAGCAGATTTTTTTGTTGGAAACTCATTTTAAATACAAAGCGTAAACACTGCAGTTGAAAAGCACCATCTGAAGAGGCATTCCCATTCTCTCTCACCCAGCAAGGAATGCCTCTTCTGAGAGTATGTCTGAGACCTACTGAAGAAGCACCTAAACAGAGAGGAGGAATTCTTGCTTCAGAATTATTGCTTTTACCCATGTGCAAACTTAACGGATTAAGGGATTCTTGGTCTTCTAGAATGATTCATTGACCCTAGAATTTCCTTAATCAGGTGACAGCCCTAAACTAGAGGGGTACCTCAAAAAGGAAGGACACGTTTTCAACTAAAAGCAAACTGAAACCAGCAATCGTGAGCTAGGATGGAGGGTGCTTTGGGGTGGGGGAGGTGGTTCATAGGAGGGTCTCTTCTCCGGGGCTTGGCTGTGCTCAGTATGTCCATTCTGTGGCGCTGCAGAGATTAGCCACGAGACAGATGCAGGCCCTAAAAGGGCACAAGGTACCCAGAGGTCTGCTATCCGTCCTCTGCAAGAGTGCAGCCTCAGGCCGCCCCCCCCCCGCGAGATGGCAAAGACCCTTCGAGGATGCTGCGCAGGGGATGAGGGACGGATGCGCAAAGCAGCGAAGGAAGCCCGAGAAGCACCGCCACCCACTAGGCGGCACTGAAGCCCTTTTTATATACTTTTATACTTTCCAAGCAAGCAAAACTCTTGCAAACAGCCCTGTGAGCTGGGCCAGTGTTCTCACCATATTGCCAAATAATATCCAGGTATACAGATGCAAGACCCAGAAGCCTGGGTCTTTACAAGCATGCGCACATTGAACCCCACAGCCTGGGCGCCCCGCCTCCCGGGGATTCCCGCTCCGGACCCCTCCTGCCCCGCAGCCCCCTCCTCACGGAGCATCCGGAGTCCAGGCTCCCTGCGCAGTCCGTGGCGCCGGCTTTGGTGTTCGAAGAGGAGTTCGCTGCGGGGCTTCTTCAGGATGTATTCCTCCGCCTTCAGCATGATCCCGAAGGAGCTGCGTCGGCGCGGGCGGGGGGCGTCCCAGGGGTCGTCTCCGGCTGGCTCCAAGTTGGAGCCCAAGTACCGAGGAAGGACCTCCAGGAAGACCTGGCCGGGGGTGGGGGGGGGGGCGGGGGAGGCAGAAGCCACGTGTTCAGAGGACGGGAGCCGGAGACGCGCCCCCCGGGAAGCCCCCTTCTTGGTAGCTCGGCCTTTCGAGTCCTCTCCAAGGTCAGCCGCCTTTGGAGAAGGAGGCCCCAAAGTGGCTGCCCTTCAAAGGGAGCAAATCCCCAGAGGAGGTGCCGCTGCCGCTGGTTCCCGGCAGGCCCACAGCGCCTGTTCCCCCCATCCCACCCGGCCCGTGCATTAATGAGAGCCAGGCTGCTGCCTGCAGGCTGCCCATTCATCAGGTGGAGCTGTGCAGCCTGGTCAGGGAGCCACACTCAGGGCTGCCACTGGCCCTGGGGCCTGACAGGGGAGAACAATGAGGCAGAGGGCCTCATACCCCGCCCCCCCGGCTTCCCCTCCCAGCGGCCTGGCTCTCCCCCCCCCTCCCACAAGCGCAGCCCCCTCCTCACGTGCTTGAGACCCTCCGACATGGTGTGGGTGCTGGGGCTGCGCAGCGACACGTTCAGCACAATGACGCAGTTCATGACGATCAGGGTGGCCACCCCCATCACAAAGAGCAGGTACCTGCCGGAGGGAGGGAGGGAGGTGGGGGGAGAAGGCCAGGGACAGGGGTGGGCATCCTCCCAGCTGTGCCCCACACCACCAGCAGCAGCCGGCTCCCAGGAAATGCCACACTTCTCCTCCAAATGCCCTACCCCACTGCAGAGTGCCCCGACCCACTCCCCACGCCCACCTGCCCCACAACTTCTAGAGAACTCCGGCAGCCTGGCCCCCTGGTGCTGACCCCCCTCCCAGGGCCCCGCCACCCTTCCGGGAGCCAGGGGGCCCTGTGGCCAGGATGGGGACACTCACTTGCCAATGAGGGGCACGCTGAGCGAGGTCTCCGGCACCTTCTGTGCAATCAGGAACAGGAAGACCGTCTGGGCCAGCAGCACCGAGATGCTCACGGTACACTTCTGGCCCCCAGCTGTGGGGCAGAGACCCTGCTGAAGAGCTCTGCAAGCCTCAGGCCATCTCTCCCCCCCGTGGCATTTCCCACGCACCATTATGGGATGCCATCAGCCCCCAGGTTTTCCCTCTAAAAGCCCCCCTCCCCCGATACAGCAGTCCATAATGTGATCCCCCCCCAGTCGCGGTTGTGCCCTCCCCCTCGTGCATACCTGTAGAGCGTGGCCCTTGTGACGCTGGGCCCTGTTCCTTGTGCTCCTCCTCCTTGAGCACATGTGCGCCACACACCTCCTCCCAGAGCCCCGCCCCCTCCCACTTGCCCATGGCCACAGGCCCCCCCAGCCCCCCCCGGGAGGCTCACCCTCAGCGGGCAGGAAGTAGACGAGCACCACCAGGGAGGAGATGAGCACGCAGGGGATGATGATGTTGATGATGTAGAAGAGGGGCTTGCGCTGGATGATCAGGAAGTAGTGGATCTCCGAGTAGCCGGGAGCCTCCGGGCCAGACATGGGGGCCAGCACCTTGCGGGCCGGTCGGTGCTGGATCGCCCACTCGCCATTCTCTGGACAGGAGGCAGAGACACACACACACACCCCCGGGCATGGGGGCACAGTGGGCGCAGGCAAGCAGGTGCTCCTCCAGCAGGATGCAGGGAGGATGGCCACCAAGTCCTGTGGTGCTTGGGGTGGCCCTTTGCTGCTCTGTGGGTGGGCCAGACGGACAGGACGCCCAGGAGCAGCCCCCCCCCCACAGGCCAGGCCCACACTGCTCAGCGGAGAAAGATGTGGCCTGTGCCGGGGGGGGGGGGCTGAGGCTTCTACCATTCTGGGGCGGGGGGGTGTCTCTCCCAGGTGCTTCAGTGAAATGGATTGGCAGGACAAAGGACAGGCTTCTTCCCACAGCAGATCATTAGTCTATGGAACCCATGGACTCAAGATGGACAGGCTGATTGAGGGAGGGGTGGTTTCCCAGTGACTATGAGTCATGATGGCCATATGGAACCTCCATGTGGAGAGGAGGTCTACCTCCCAATCCCAGCGACTGCAGAGCAAACAGCAAAGCAGGGACCTCCACGTGCAGAGGCCGCCTGTCTCCTGCTTTCCTGCCACTTGGGCGTCTGGTTGGCCATTGTGGGAAGAAGCAGGACTCTGGCCTGACCCAGGCAGCTGGGCTCTGTTCCCAGGGGCCTGGAAACAGCAGTCGGGGCCTGGCCTGGGTCCAACTGCTCCTGCCAGACTTGCCAGCACCAAGGCAGGGGGAAGCGGGTGCAGGCTGGCCCTGAGCCACGGCAGAGCTCGGCCTCCACGGCTGCTGCCTACCCGTGAAAGCTTCTGGGTCAATATCGACCTGCTCCACCAACTCCCCCGAGTCGCCAGTGCTGAAGCCGAGCTGCACCTCCTTGGCGTTGTATGTTTTGGACCTGAGGGGAGAGCAGGGCAGAGTCAGACGGAGGGAGACGGAGGGGACAGGCTCGACACCGGGGGGGGGGGCCTCTTGGCTGCCCAAGAGAGACCCAGCGGAATATCCGGGCAAATCCTCTTTTGGCGGGTGGGCCGCCCCACATTCACATGGCGAGAGCCCCGCTTGCCAGCATGCTTTGCCATCCTTCTAGAGAGAAAGTCGGGGGTACTCTCTAGGGCAGGGCTGGGCAAACGCGGCCCTCCAGCTGTTGTTGACCTACAACTCCCAGCACCCCCCCCCCGCCACAATAAATTGAGAGTTTTAGTCCCCAAAGAGCTGGAGGGCCAAGACTGCCCACCCCGTTCTAGGGAGGGTCCCCAAGGAGGATCTCGGCCCTTGTCTCCAAGCCCTGCTGCCTCACGGAGCTCTGGACAGACAACTCCGGGTGTTTTCCAGATGACGCGCTGCAGCGTCCTCACCACGCATCCACTACGTGCCCCTCCTCCCTATTGCCCGTTTCCCCACATCGGTGGTGCTGCCTTGTCAGCAGGGTGCCGTTCACATTCCCCATGCCTCGATTCGAACGTTAATGGTGCGTTTCTGCCCTACAACTTTGTAAATGTGCTGCAGGAAAGTAGCTGTATTTTCCGTTGCAGGGAGCCTTGCCCCGCACTTTATGTGTGGTAGCATGTTGCAGTATGGACAGTTCTTTGCCCCCCCCGCCCCACCCGTGCTTGCCTCCTCCGCCCCCTCAGCACGGGGAGAGAAGCAGGCAGGGAGGACTCTGGGCTTCCCCCTCCTTTCCTCCCCACAGATCCCAAACCCCACACCTCCCCCCTCCCCCACTTGCTTCCAATATAACTTGAGCTTGTCAACACAGAAGGGAGGAGAGAGCAGCTGAGCAAATTTCTGAATCCAAGCCTTTCTCGTGCACTTTTTACTGCAGAGGAAGCCCATTGAACTAAATCATTTCCTTCTGTGCAATCCCACTTGCTTACTACAAGGCAAAGGGCAGGGAGAGAGAACAGTCACTTGCTTAAAAGGAAGCCCATTGAACTGAATCAGGATCCACTGACTTCTGTGCAATCCCACAGCCCTCCCCTCCCCTCCCCCCCTCTTTCCTCCTCTTTATTTCTCTGGAGGCGCGTCGCAGCCCCCCCCCCTCCCCAGGAGAAGGCCCGGCAGGAGGAGGGCAGCGACCAGGGGAGGGCAACGGTGGCGGAGAGGAGAAAGGGTCCCACCGCCACGGCCAGGCTCTGCCCGGGGCACCGGCTGAGGAGGCGGCTGCTGCTGCTTCCCTTTTGCTCCCCGCATCTTGAAATAAATAATAAATTCCTGGAATCACTTGCGCAAGGAAGCAACAACAAAAGGGTTTGGGTTTGGAACAGCACCTCCCCCTGCTGGCGGATCAGCACAAGGCAGCTGAGAAATTATCTCTCTTTCTCTCTCTATCCATCCTCAGGCCACACGCACCCCACGACTCCATTGGCCCCAAATGGAGCAGGAGGAGGGGCAGGTAAATGTGTTTCAGGGAGAATATGGATGGAAAATAAATTGCAGCAGTCAGGAAATAGGAAGGGCCACCAGCTTACAATGAAGCATTCAACAGCCCTTTGCTCTCGTTTTGAAATTGTTGCTCTCGTCCGTCACAGTTTGCAACACATTAACTGTTGCAAATCTCGTAGTCTGGAAAATGCCCTGTTCACCTCCCGCTTAGTCGACTGCTGGGCGCTTTGGAAACAGCCGTTAGTTTAAAGCAATGCGGCCAGGAGCAACTGATGGCCGGGCTGAATTGACTAAGAGGTCATCCTCCAGAAATTTAACAGTCCTTTAAAGCAGAGGTTCCCAACCTGTGGCCCTCCAGATGTTGCTGAACTACAACTCCCCTCCCCCCGCAACATCTGGAGCCCCCCAGCTTGGGAACCCCGGCTTTAACCCCTGCTCACTGGGCAAAGAGGCACTTCTAAAACATGGCGATTCTCTGTATTTAGCGGGGGGAGAGCAACTGGCCCTCTCCAGCCCCAGGACAGGACCTCCAGTGACTGCTGCTGGTGTCTATCTTACATTTCTGTTTAGATTGTGGGATCCATCTTATTTATTTATTATTTCTCTATGTAAACTGCTTTGGAAACTTTTGTTGAAAAGTGGTATATAAATATTTGTAGTAGTAGTAGTAGAAGAAAAAGAAACAGAAGCAGTGCAGGAGGGAGCATTCTGGCAACAGCAACAGCGAGCTAGAACCGGCTGAAAAGCCACATGCAGGATCACAAAAGCAGGAGGAGGGGGAGGAGAGCTGGTCTGGTGGGAGCCAGCATGACTGGTCCCCATAGCTAAGCAGGGTCCGCCCTGGCTGCATCTGAATGGGAGACTAGGAGGGTGAGCACTGGAAGAGATTCCCTCCCTTAGGGGATGGAGCCGCTCAGGAAAGAGCAGAAGGTTCCCAGTCCCCTCCCTGGCAGCATCTCCAACGAGATAGGGCTGGGAGAGAGACTCTTCCTGCCTGCAACCTTGGAGGAGCCGCTGCCAGTCTGTGAAGACGATATTGAGCTAGATAGACCAAGGGTCTGACTCAGTCGATGGCAGCTTCCTCGGTTCCTACGTTGTTCCTGTGTTTTAGTGGGGAAAACAACTCCCCTAACCAGTGGCTGGATCCAATGCTGCAGTCCGAAGAGAAAGAGTGACCTGTGGCTCATCACAAGCTCACCCCTCTTTCCAGGAGAAGCGCCACGGTCCAGCCCCCTGGGGCCCCCCCAGCCAGCCCCCGCCGCAAATGGCGGTTCAGCCAGGGCCTAAGACATTCGCCCCCAGCCTCTGCCCAGGGGGGCAGCAGAGGGAGTCCCTGGCCTCTGTGGGTGGCGGCAGCAGCAGCCGCCCCCCCCCCCGCAGCTACTCCTGAGCGCAGTCCGCAAGAGCTTCCCCGGCCAGCCCAGCAGCCGCAGGAGGGGCCTCACCGGAAGACGAGGGAGCAGTTCTGCCAGTCAAAGGGGAAGAAGGTGACCTCGATGGCGCAGGTGCTGCGGAAGATGGCGGGCGGCAGCCAGTACATGTTCCCGCCGGGGTAGATCAGGACGTTGGCGAAATAGGCCACATCAAACTGGCCGTCAATGCTGCGGGGGGAGAAGAAGCGGCAGGGGGCATTTGGGCCCAGGGTGCTCTTGACGGGGCAGCCCCCTCCCCACCTGCAAATGCCCCCCCCCCCGCGCCTGCACTCACTTGTTCTCCAGGACAATGTCTGGCAGCCACACCATGTCGGCCGGCACCTGCAGGACGGGCACCCCGCCAAAGTCTTCAGTGCTGAAGTCCAGCCGGTGGTCCACCCATTCCTGGGAGGATTTGAGGTGGGGGTGGGGGTGAGGAGGGGGTGTGGGTCCGACCTGGAAGGGTGGGGAGGCCAAAGAGCCTCCGACCCAGGGGCAGACATGGCCTCTTCTGCCCTCCCCAGGACCCCTGGCCTGGGGGAAGCCGCCCTCAAAGCCCAACAGTTGGGGGGCGGCGGCTGGGGGTTCCCCACCTGTGGCATGCCAGGTGTTGCTGAACGACATCTCCCATCAGTCCCGGACACAATGGGGTTATCGTTCAGGAACAGCTGGAACGCCCCAGGCTGGGAGCTCCACCCAGCTTTAGGGGAAGGCGGGTGGGACTTCTTCTTTAGAGGCAGATTATTGCAGTGGGCAGTGAAGTCGCCCACTCAAGCAGGCTGATTCAGCTGGGGAGGTGCAGCCACAGGATGCCCAAGAGGAAGGAGCAGGGCCCCCATCCTGGGTCGCACGAAGTAGCTGGAGTGGTCCTTACGTGTAAAATCCAGACGTTGGTGGTCAGGGTCTCTTCTTTCTCATTCTGCAAAGGGAACAGAGGAAGCTGCTGCCATATACTGAGTCAGACTCTTGCTCCGTCTAGAGCAGTACTGTCTACTCTGACAGGCAGCAGCTCTCCAAGGTTTCAGGCTCGGGGGGGGGTCTTTCCCAGCCCTACCTGGAGATGCTACCAGGGAGTGAACCAGGGACCGTCTGCCTGCAAGGAATAGGGCGGGCCAAGGGACTGCCCTCCGGTGCCCCATTAAACTTTTCTGTTGGTTGCCAACGCCCAGGAGAAACTAGGGCGGTGTGTGGAACAAAAGCAAGGATTGACTTGGCAGGCAGAAGGAGAGGGTGAAGTTCCACCACCTTACCAGTGAGATGAGATTGGTGAGGGTCAGTTTGATGGAGACCTCCACCACATCCTCCACGTCACGTACCGGCCGCGTATTCTTGTCGTAGTTGGCAAAAAGGGTCTCGAACAGACGGATGTCTTCGTTGGCCTGCAGGAGCCCTGGTGGGTTGAGACAAAAGGAGGGCACCCCTGAGAGCAGCCGGGACTGAGCGGCAACCAGCTTCCCCAGTGGCCGGAGTTCACCCTGCCCAAAGCCTCAAACCCCCAGTGTGCAAACCACCCCCCCACAAACACCCCATTGGGGGCCTCCCCCTGAAGACCCTCCCGGATCACTGCCCGTCAAATCCCTTCCTTACCGAGGGTCCCCCAGCAGAGAAAAGCCCCCAGCCAAACTCTTCGCCCCATGGTGGCTTCTGGCCTGCACAGCCAGAGTTTGTTTGCAGACTTTGGGTGGGTGGGAAGGCAGGCAGGAAGGGGGCAGAAGGAGGTTATTTTGAGGCTGCTTCTGGCTTCCAAGGATGGGCAGCCAACAAGCTCTCCCCCCAGCCCCCGCCCTGACTCAGAGGCATTCACTTTCAGATTCCACACATGCACACACACTCACACCCCACATCCTGCACCTGTTGGTGGATTCTCTGTCCCCTGGCAGGGAAGGAAGGCTCCATCTCCAGGCCAAAGAGGGCGGCCGGCAGGCAGGCAGGCCGGGGTTGGGGCGAGACTGGAAGCAGCCCTGCCCAGCAGCCCCACATAACTTCAGCTCCTTGGGAGGTGCCCACAGCCGCAGGGCATGGCTGAGCGACAGAGCTCTGCAGAGACCAGGCTCTGGGGTCTCTATGGGGAAGCCCCCCCCCCCGCCGCCGCCTGAGCAGGTTGCCCTGGGCTTGAGGGGGCCCCAAGGCCTGCGTGGTGGGGGCCAGGTGCCTTCCCTCCTGTGTGCCAAAAGGAGCCAGAGACAGCCAGCGTGTGGTCGGGGCTGGAGTGCTGGCCTTGGACTGGGGAGACCCAAGTGCAGAGAGACATTGCCCTCCCTCTCTCCCAGCACGAGAGCCAGGGGTCACCCCATGAGACTGAAGGTTGGGAGACTGAGGACCGACAAGTGGAAGGACTTTTCCCATACCGTGCACCATTGACTGATGCAATTCCCTGCCTTGGGATGTGGTGGCGGCTGCCAGCTTGGTGGCTTTAAAAGGGGCTTAGACCGATAAATGGTGGACAGCTCTATCCGTGGCTACTCGTCTGGTGGCTGCTGTGGGCCACCTCCAGCCTCCGAGGCAAGATGCCTCTCAATCCCAGTTGCAGGGGAGCCACAGCAGCAAGAGAGAGGCCATGCACATACCTCCTGCCTGTGGGCTCCCCGGAGGCATCTGGTGGGCCACTGTGGGGAACAGGAGGCTGGGCTAGATGGGCCTGATCCGGCAGGGCTCAAATCCCCGTTCAGAGACCAGAGTTCAAATCCCCGTTCAGCCGCAAAGCTTGCTGGGTGCCTCTAGGCTAGTCACTTTGCTCTCAGCCTACCTCACAAGGTTGTTGTTGCGAGGATAAACGTAACCCTGTGTGCCGGTTTGGGCTCCTTGGACGAAGAGCGGGATGGACATGTCAATAAAACAAAATGGCTCCCAGAGCAGGACTAGGCCGGGGCAGCTGGCTGAGCGGTTGGGGGGCCCACCTGGCTGAGCCAGGGCCCCCGAGACGACCTCCCATTTGTATCCTCCGAGGGGCCAGGCTCCTCCCCACCAGCCAGGTAGCCACCCTTGGGCCAGCCAGGACCCTGAGGGGCCAGCCCCACGGGATCCCTGGGAACGCTGCCATAGGCACCAACGGAGCTCCCCCCCGCAACACGCCGCAGCCCCCGCCTGTCTCCCAGGGCCCAGCCCCACCCCACCCCTCTGGGGCTTCTGCTGCCCCACACTAATCCCGCTTCCCAGAGGACCCAGGCATCCAGCCCCCCCACCCTTCTATGCCCCCCCCGGAGGAATCCTGCATGCCCAGGCCCCTCCCCTGCTGCTCCGCCCCGGCCACCAGGACACCCTCCCCCCATCAGAGGACCCCGGAGTCCTGAAGGGAGGGGGAGAGCAAGGGGGAACCCACGGCCCCGATGCCAGCAGCCCCTCCCTCCTGCCCCTGGCCTCCTCCTCCTCCTCCTCCTCCTCCTCCTCCGTCTGGCCCTCACAGATAAAACTGGATGCTGTCTTCCGGTTCTAATAATAAACTGCCTGCTGTCCCTGGATACATTTCGCCCTGAAGGGCACCCCAGGGTCATGTTGCTGCTGCTGCTGCCGCCTTCCACCTTGAAGGGCTGGACCTCTGGGGGGGGGTCGCTATCATTGAGTTCACAGGTGCGGGTGGGGGGGGGCAGCTCCTGAGGGCTACCCAGCTCCACTGGTCTGGTGGCAGCCAGCCTGACTGGTCCCCTGAGCTCAGCAGGGTCCGCCCTGGTTGCATTTGAGTGGGAGACTAGAAGAGTGAGCAGCACTGGAAGAGATTCCCCTCCGCAGGGGCTGGAGCTGCCACTCTGGGAAGAGCATCTAGGAGGTTCCCAGTTCCCTCCCTGGCAGCCTCCCCAAGACAGAACTGAGAGAGACTCCTGCCTGCCACCTGGGAGAAGCTGCTGCCAGTCTGGGCAGACAAGGCTGAGCGGGGTGGACCAAAAGTCTGACTCAACATAGGGCAGCTTCCTATGTTCCTGTGTCTGAGTGGTGGGCCCTTGACCTGATCCTTCTCCTCCCATATGTTTGTATGTTCTTAAAGAGTGACTGGTCCCCTTAGCTAAGCTGGCTCCCCCTGCTTTAAATGGCTGTTTTTACTCTGGGTTATGATAGGAGAGCTGGTCTTGTCATAGCAAGCATGACTTGTCCCCTTAAGCTAAGCAGGGTCTTCCCTGGTGGCATTTGAATGGGAGACTAGGAGGGTGAGCACTGCAAGATATTCCCCCCCTCAGGGGATGATGGGGCCACTCTGGGAAGAGCATCTGCGGTTCCAAGTCCCCTCCCTGGCAGCATCTCCAAGATAGGGCTGAGAGAGATTCCTGCCTGCAGCCTTGGAGAAGCCACTACCAGCCTGTGAAGACAATACTGAGCTAGATAGACCAATGGTCTGACTCAGTATCTGGCAGCTTCCTCTGTTTCCAGGGAGGGAGGGAGGCAGGGAGGCAGGAAGCCACACTCTTCCACTTCTCTGCCAGTTGCAGCCTGGGCTGTGGGTTGGATCCGAGGGGCCAAAGGCACAAGCTGTGAGTGGAGTCAGGAGTTGCTGGGGAACAAGGTAAGCCTGGGGCAAGTGGCGGGTGGGTGGGGGTGGCAGCACTCCAAGGCAGACCCCTGACCTGAGCAGCCCCACCAGCCACAACAGTCCCTCTGCCCACCAGGCCCCAATTCAGAGCAGCCATCTAAGGGATTGATAGTCGCACAGCACTGGGAGAACCAGACCGTGGCCCTTGTTGTCACTTGGCACCAGCAACTGGGGCATGTGGCTCTCTCGGAAAAAGGGACCCACATTATTCCTCTCCGGTTGGGTCCAGCGAATCCCAAGGCTGTTTTTTTAAACCACATGGTCTGATTTTATCTTATTTACAAATCAGGAATGTTTTGCCCCTTCTCCACCTTCCAACTATATTATTATCTGGAAAGATTGTTAAACCAAGCTGTTGTATAATTAAGTAGAAACTGGAGTTTCTGTGTGTGTGTGAAAAGGGATACCATTGTAAGTGATGCCTGTTGTTTTCTCATCAATGATTGTTTGTTTTGTGTCATGGCTAATAAAAACTTAAAAATAAATAATAATAATTTTTTTTAAAAGACTGGAGGTGCTGCTGCTGCATTGGCCCACTAGGAAAGGGCCAAGAGAAGCACTTTGTTCAGACCAGCTAAGAAGTCACGAGCAAGCTTCTGGGTTCACCAGAACTCTTCTTCAGACTGGATTTTAAGCAAAACGTAATATTTTTTTGAAAGTGGGGTGGGTGAGGGACAAAGCACTGTGTTTCTGAGCATGGTGTAAAGCCCCTAATGGTGCCTTGGGTAAATGACTTGACTAGCAGGCCAGGGGTTGCCAGTTCAAATCCCTGCTGGTGTGTTCCCCAGACTATGGGAAACACCTCTATCGGGCAGTGGCGATACAGGAAGATGCTGAAAGGCATCATCTCAGACTGCGTGGGAGGAGGCAATGGTCAACCCCTCCTGTATCCTACCAAAGACAACCACAGGGCTCTGGGGTCGCCAGGAGTCGGCACCGACTCAACGGCACACTTTGCTTTCTGCAGCCTGGAAGATAGAGTGGAGGCGGCAGTCTGCAGGCTGCGTTTGGCTGAAAGGGTTCAGGTTGTCCCCAAGACAGACAGAAGGGCCAAGGCAACCCTTGCTCTGAACATGGAAAGTCCCTCCGTTATCTCTAGCTCCAGACACACACAGATGGGTCCCTTGTATGGCAGAGAGCAAGAGAAAGGAGATTGTCCTTGGATCAGCACAGCTGGGGGGTGAATTTGTGGAGTTTGCCGCCCCTCCCCAACCGCAATGCCCCGGTCAACAGGAAACAAATTGGATGGGGTTCTTCGAGGTTGGAGGGTGTGTCATCTCCATCAGCCAAGCCCCATCAGTAGGTGGTCAAGACGGGGCAACTGGAGGCAGCAATCTATGCACACTCACTTGGGAGTAAGTCCTACTGAGCACAGAGAGACTTACTTGGGAGTAAACAGGAGGCAAAGAACCTGGCTGAATGTCTGCATAGACTCCCCTCCTTCGCTCAGACCAGGGAGATTTTCTACCATGTGGGACTGTCCGGTGGGGGTGTGTCCAGGATCCTGCGCTTACAGATATGTGTGTGCCCCCCACCCCCAGCAGCCCCACTGCAGCACATCAACAGAGGCTCTTCTTCCAGCGGGGCTGAGACAATATGGGCCTAATTGGGACGCATCGTGGCCGGCCTCTCCCTGCAAGGCGTTTCTTGCCTGGGCCCCTGCAAAGGCTAGAGACAGGCAGCCCTGCCTGCCACACTCCCCAGCAACAGTTCTCTCTCTTTTTGCTTAATGTCTGGCCTGAAGAAGAATTCCGGGGGACTCAGACACTCACAGAGTCCAAGAAGGAGCCCACCAGGCAGGCCGGAATGTCTGCCCACCCCAAGGGGACCCCCAGGGCATCTCTTGCAGCAGCCTTTGCTTTGGGGAAACAACATGAGGGGGCAGCATGAAGACACTGGCGGGGGGGGGGAGGCATGGAGTCCATTTGTGCCTCACTCCTTTGCCATCAAATGGGGGAAGGGGCTGCAGCCATTGCACACAGAACGATCCACACAGAGCTAAGGACTGGGCAGTGGGAGAGGAGGAAGCCTCCTGCCTGAGACCCCCCCCCACCACGCTTGCTCACACCCTTGTGTGCTCCACGTGCAAGCATTTGGACTAATTTGGGGGAAACTGCTCAAAACCAAACTTGCAAGCATCAACAACAAGCAGATGGCCGACTGGACATTGGGAAGATAACAGGAGGGGTCCTCCAGAGGAGCAACGAACACAGCGGCCAGGCTTTTAAGGCAAGAGATAACGCTCATTTGTAAACTGCCGTGGCCTACAACATAAAACTTAGTCGTTGGCAACCGTGGTACAATCACACAATCAAGTGGTCTTGACCTATCATGTCTTCGGAGCTCTCATGACATCATCTCAGAAGTCTGAGTTTGAATCCACAGACTTTCAAAATGGCTGACTTTCCTGCCCTAGAATCTTCCAACTTTGCCAACCCTGCTGCTTGGGCTAGAATGGAGAGAAAGATTTGCTGGCTTCAGACTAGCCACAAAGCTCCACCAAGAAGGCGGCACTGGGCAACTAGGTTCTCTTCTGTATGCCAAGGAAAAGGAAGCAAACAGCATCTATCAGTCCTTTACCTTTGCTGCAGAGGGTCAAAAGGATGACCATGAGACTGTCTGGGCTACATTTGATGCCCATTTCATTGCAAAACGTAATGTGTTCTATAAGAGGACTTGCTTTTATCAAAGGACACAGTGATCTGGGGAAAACACTGAGCGTATGAGGAAGGATGAACACCCCAGAGACAAGCTTTTCCTTGGAATTCTAGATAAAAGGCTGTCAGAGCGAATGCAACTCACAGAAAACTTAACTCTTCACAAAGCCATGCAAATGGCAAGGCAACTGGAGCTAATCAAAGCACCGAGCAGTCTTCAGCTGCAAGGGCCAAACAAAGGAACAGGGCTGGGCTGGGCTGGGGGCACTGAGAGGGCTGCGGAATGTCTGTGGGGAGGGCGCCAGGTTTTGAGCCGAATGGGGAATGAAGGGTGGGAGTTGGGGTGCAGGGGCGTCCTGCGGGTGGGGCGCACCGGGAATATGCCCTGTTGCCTTGTGGGCCAGTCCGAGCCGCAAAGGAATCCTCAGGCAAAGCAGCCCAGCCATTTCAAAAGCAGACACTCCCAGTCTGCATGTACAAGATGTTGGAGGATGCATAACATCAGAGGAATTTGTCCTGCTAGAGGAGCTCAGTGAAAGGAATGTTCCAAAACAGGACACTTTGCAATTGCATGTCATACACAGATGGTACAAGAAGTGACCTCAGAAGCGGAGGTTCATTGTTCTTTTAGACTCCATTTTTGCAAAGATACGGAAACTGCATGGAGGATGGATTTAATGATTAATGCAAGACTGTACATTTCAAAATAGATCCAGGCGTGGATGTCCCAGTTATCTCCGAGGCGCCCTCTGCTAGCCTCCAGAATCCTCCCCCACGGCACAAAGCAGCGACTGTTCTACGCAGCCCAGCAGGTCCCTTAGGCTGTATTGGATACTTGATCACACAAACCAGTCATAAAGGCAGCCAATATAGGAGTTTCCTGTCTCTGTGATTAGAGCCCACGGCCTGGACAATCTCCTCAGTCATGGAGAAGCCACCAGAATGGGACTGACGGGAGCAGTGGGCGAAATGGGAGGAGTGTTTGGGGACATTGGCCTACTCAAGGGAGACCCTGTGGACCTTGTCTTATGCCAAGAGGCTAAGCCATATAGTATCCATGCTCCCCGCAGGATTCCCATTCCCATAATCCACAAAGTGGAAATTGAGCTGGAAAGGATGAAGGCACATGGCATCATGAAAGAAATCACAGAGCCTGCACCCTGGTGTGCCCCAATGGTCCCAGTCACAAAGGAAAGTGGAAAATCCATCTATGTGTCAATCTGAAGAGGCTCAATGAAGCAGTTGTTAGAGAAAAATATGTACACCCAACACTGGAAGATCTACCTCCAAAAGTGACTAGAGCCAAAGTTTTTTCCAAATAAGATGCTTCAAGTGGCTTCTGGCAAATAGCTCTGACAGATTAGTGTGCCAAACGAACAACATTTGTAACAGCCTTTGGGAGATTCTGTTTCCAGCGCTTGCCCTTTGGGATCACCAACACTCCTGAGATCTTCCAGAGGAAGATGACAGAACTCCTTAGGGACAGAAGAGGGGCCATTGTTTTCATGGATGACATTTTAGTACATGGCACATCACTAGAAGAGCATGATAGAACTCTAACCCTTGTCCTAAAGCTGATCCAGGAGTCCGGGCTTAAATTAAACAAAGAAAATAGCCCATCCCAGATCTGGCAACCAACTGGTAAGCCATCCCCAGGAATCCCAATTTGTTTGGATCCCTATGTTATGAAACACCTGCAGGGCATTCCTAAGTTCCTGGGCCTTCTGGTTCAATTGTTGATTCCTATCCACATAATAACAACACTTATCCACATAGCATCAACGGGCACAGGCTCCCCCTTGTTGGGCAGCGAGCATATTGAAAACATTTCGGTCTTGTAACACCATCTTAAATAAAGACTGGACCTCTGCTTGCAGGTCCAACAACATGCACAAAGTATCATTAAACGATTTCTCAACTGCCTGGGAAATGTTGATCATCACTCTTTCTAATTCAATGACCCCCTGACCAGGTGAGATTGCCCTCCAGGCCTTGTGAAACCCTGTGTTTCGCACTGCTATCGGATTGATGTCCGATGCCCAATGCAGAAAGCTCCCCAAATTCAATACTCTGGAGGCGTTCAAACGCTTGTGTACCTCTACCCAAGGGGCCAAATAGGATGGGGCATAACGGTCCTCCCACCCAGGAGGTAATGCTTTGTATGCTGTTCGGCCACAAAGCCAATACATTCCTGGTTCATCCAGGATAAGGGTCAGGAAGTTGCCTGATCCATATTTCTGTCCTCACAGCTTCTTCTCCCCACGATTGAGAGATGTCTTACACCGACCATTCAGGCTGAAGCACCCTGAGTTACCTGCCATCCCCCTGTACCAAACACTGGCCAAAGAGTGATCCCTGTGGTAGGCACAGGTGATACTGAGCCATAGATACCAAAAAGGGAGTACCCCAGGTGTACGTGTCATCCCTGCATGTTTCATTTTCAGTAGCTGTCTTATGTACCAGAATCCCCACCCGGTCATGCACATATATGGTATTGTACCATATTCCCAGGGACTCATTTTACCAGTCTCCCTCTGCGAAATTAAACAATGTGACCAAGGTATCTGTATGTTCTTCGTCATGCTGACACTCCTCCTGAGGGGGGTCCATAACCATCCTTTGCAGGTACAAACTCCCCATTCACAGTGTCAAAAAGCCAGGTGTGGGCACAATAGTCATGTGGTATCATTTTGGATGCAAACCTGAATTGAGACACTTTCTAGGAATGGTGACTTAGCGCAGTTGATACCTGCAGGACTTCTCCACTGAGACACAGCCACTAAACTTGCTACTGTGTTCCGATACATCCTGGAGCTGGGGGGGCAGATCAAGAGGCCTCCTTTATGAATACAGAGGACATGATCTCAAATGCCCCAGTTTTGCACCTCTAGGATCCTAACAAGCCTACAATGGTGAGTGCCGATGCAAGCCGTTATGGACTGAGTGGGGTTCTACTCCAATGACATGGGTCAGAGTGGATGCTGGTCACATCTGCTCTCAGACTCTTACAGAAACAGAACAACGTAATGCAATGTTATGGTCTAGCCAGTGTTTGGGCATGCAAAACCTTCTGCAGATATTTGTGTGGTTTACCATCCTTCAGACTGCTCACAAATCCTTGGTAACCCTAATCAAGGGGAAAGATTTGGATCAAGCACCACTATGATGCCAACATCTTTTGATAAGAATGATGAGGTTAAACCCAATAGCGGAATATGTTCTGGGGGGGAAGCTGGAACTTATCACATAGTCCCATACAGCAGGAAAACTCCTAGGACCTAGAGAAGGAAGTTCAAGCTTATGTTGATGCAGTACTCCTCTTCACGGAAACATCTGACAAGCAGCTTCTTCCGGTGAAAACAGCTACTCAACATGGTCTAGAACTTAAAGAAGTCTTGCAGTATATTCGAAATGGGTGGCCTGAATATATCAGTGACACAACAGAGCTATCTAAGCGATACTTTGGTGAACGTGGCCAACTCAGTGAATCAGATGGATTAATAACAAAAGAAAATCGTATTGCTGTGCTGCAAAGAATGAGGAAAGAACTCCTAGAACTGATTCACCAAGGCCATCAGGGCTTAACCAAATGCTGTGAGCATGCCAAGCAGATGGTATGGTGGCCTGATATCAGAAATTACTTAAAGACCAAGGTCTCATCTTGTGATTTTTGCAGAAGGAATAGACCAACTCAATGAAAAGAGCCTTTAATTACCACACCCTTGCCTACTAGACCTTGGAAGAGACTTACTGCAGACCTGTGTGAATTTCAAGGCCAACACTACTTGATCATCATAGACTATTTTTCCAGATATATTGAGATACTTTCCTTGTCCACTATCACATGTTGCAGCATCATTACACAACTGAAGAACACTTTTGCCTGTTTTGGCATCCTAGAAAATCTTGTGACAGATAATGTGCCTCAGTTTACAGCAGCGGAATTCAAGCTCTTTTGCACATCATTTAACTTTAACCATGTTACTACAGTAACATGGAGTCCTCACTACCCTCAGGCAAATAGGGAAGCAGAGAGGGCAGTACAGACTGCTAAGAAAATCTTGCGCCAGGATGATCCACATCTTGCTCTGCTGAGCTACAGGTCCACAGCACTGATAGCTACTGGATATAGCCCAGCAGAATGGGCAGACAAATCAGAACATCGGCTCCAACCCTAGAGAAAAATCTGGCTCCAGGGTGGCCTGATTTGCACAAAGTTGCATCTTCAGATCACAAAGCCAAGGACAGCTATGGATGTTTTTACAATAGGTGGCATGCAGTACAACCACTACCAACCTTACAGCCTGGAAACAGAATCTATATAAAACATGATGGAGAAAAGTCATGGCAGACTCCTGCTACCATTGTAGGGAGGAGAGAAACACCCAGTTCATATTCAGTTGAGACAGAGAGTGGAACATTCAACAGAAATTGCAGGCATCTCCTTGTCATACCTGAGAATGTACAACTTTCAGATGAGGAACGAGCACCTACAACCCCAAGTTCCTCCATAGAGACTATGCCAGGGCCAGCCACCAAAAATGACAATGATGCCAGTACTCAGCTCACTATTCGTTCTGGCTGAATTATCTGGAAAACGTTGAGGTTTCGAGATGAGTAATAGATCTATGAATTGCTAATTGTTTAGATGTGCTCAGCTCAGCTCAGCGATTCTGAACCTTGTGGTCCAGGCTTCCACCTTAGGGACTCTGCAGTCCAGTGATTAAGCTTAGGGGGGAATGTTGAGCACACAGGTGGGGGCTCAGCTGGGTAGCTCTTGTCCCCAAGCTCCCATTAAAAAAGACTTCAGTAGACATCTTGCAGGGGCCTCGGGAGTCTGCCCTCTGCAAAGTTCCAAAGACAGGAAAACGTTAACATACAATGGGGGAACTCCAGGTACCTGCCTGGGAGAAGGTGTGGGTGTGGTAGTTGCTATTCAGAGGAAACACATAGCAACAGGGCTTTCTTGCACTGAATCTACTTAACTGAGTGAGGACTTGGCCCAGGTTAACATACAATGGGGGAACTCCAACATACAATGGGGGAACTCCAAGGAAAACGTTAACATACAATGGGGGAACTCTATTGCTATTCAGAGGAAACACATAACAACAGGGCTTTCTTGCACTGAATCTACTTAACTGAGTGAGGACTTGGCCCAGGTTGCATTCTGGGGTGTTTCTCTCTGGTTCTCAGGGAGCTTTTTAAGGACTTCTGTGCTGGATCAGGAACTCTGGCATGACTGAGAATGCAGTGTGTGTGTGTGTGTGTGTGTGTGTGTGTCCTTTTGTACCAGTTCAGTGTTTGCATAGCACAGCAGCTTGATCCAAAGAGAGACCAGTTTTTCCTCCAGACACCAAATACCTGTCGATGCTCTGCTTGCTTGCTTGCTTGCTTGCTTGCACAGGAAGCCAGAGCTTCCCAAAAAGCAGGAGAAAAGGAGGTTGTCTGGTAACAATTTTGGAGATCTGCTGCCAGTTCAGAGCAGACCATACTGACTTAGATAGACCAAGGATCTGACTCAGAAGAAGAAGCTACTTCCTTATTATCAAGCCTGTGAGTTGGGGAAGGGGGAAAAAAGCTGGAGAGAGTTTGAGGGTGAAGAAGGAGCTCAACAAGCAGACACTCTGACCTCTGGACCCTTGCCCACTGGGACAAGCGGTGACTCTTTCCATTTAGCAGGAGGAGAGCAACCGTCCCTTTCCAGCCCAGCAGACAAGTATTCCCTCTGGCTATGGGTTTGGATACGGGTAGAGACTGCCTTTGTTCCGTCTGAGAACTCAAAAACCATTGTCACTGGAAGTCACGATGGCCCTTGTCTCCGATGCAAAGGGGCTGGGTGGGTGATGGGGGTGGTTGCAGCTGGCCAGTGGGAGAAAAAGCATTCTGCATATGCTCAGAGGCATTCTCTTGGTTCTGTCACACATTCCAGATGTGACCAAGCAGGCCTCAAACATGGCATCAGCAAGGCTGAGCACCCTGTCGGGCCTTGCCTCAGGCTGACTACCCAGTCTTGAGTCCAAGCCTCTCTTCCCTGCTCCCTGTAGATGCTGCCGTGCCCCACGGGCCCTCGCCTCCTGCCTCTCCTGCCTCTCCTGGCCCTGGCAGGGGCTGTGAACCTCACGGGGCTCTGCGAATCAGAGATGAACGCGGTCAAGGACCTGCTGCAGGTGAGCTGCGAGGGGAAGGGGCTCTCCAGTGTCCCACAAGGGCTGCCCCCGGACACTGGCCTCTTGCTGCTGGCCTCCAACTGCCTGGCCCGCGTCTCCATGGCCTCCTTCCAGCACCTGAAGAACCTGACGGAGCTGGACCTGTCTAACAACAGCCTGGTGGCCCTGCAGACCGGCGCCCCCCTGCCCTGCCTCCAGCAGCTGGCTCTCTCCCACAACGCCCTGGAGCGCCTGCCCGCCCTGGAGGGCCTGCCTGGGCTCGTCCGCCTGGCCCTGGGCCACAACGCCCTCTCCCAGCTGCCCGAGGGGGCCTTCCGGGGCCTGGCCACGCTGCAGGAGCTGGAGCTCCAGGGGAACCGGCTCCGGAGGCTGCCCCCAGGAGCCTTCCAGGGCCTGGCCAAGCTCAAGGACCTGGACCTGTCGGACAACCTGCTGGAGGAGCTGCCGGGGAAGCTGCTGGCGGGGCTGGCGGGGCTGGAGATCCTGCGGCTGGAACGGAACCAGCTCCGAGCCCTGCCGAGGGGCTTCTTCCCGAGGGATCTGATCCTGATCTACGCCTACCTGGAAGGGAACCCCTGGCTCTGCGACTGCCAGCTGGAGTACTTGCGGGACTGGATCGTGGAGAACGAGCTCAGCATCTACACGCGCCAGCCGGGCGAAACGAAGGAGATCACGGAGAACGACCCCGAGAGTGTGCGGTGCCAGGCGCCCCCCAAGGAAAAGGGGGGCCCCGTCATGCTCTTCCAGGCTAAGTGCAGGGCGGTGGGGGATGGTGGGAAGGGGGGAGGAGAGTCTGAAGCCCCCGAGAGCCACACGGCCCTCCCGGACGGCCCCACTGCCCGCCCCTCCACCGCCCCCCTGAGCACAACAAGGCCACCCACAGCTCCTGCCGGCTCCACCACAGGCACTTCCACCACCTCCACAGACACAACACCAGCCCCGACTGGCCCCACCACGGCTGCCCCAAAGACATCAGCTTCTGTTGCTGCAGCCACCAAGGGGCCCCCCACCGCCATGCCCAGCACGCAGGCACCTACCCAGACCCCCACGTCCACCATGGCCACTGCAAGGCCTTCCACTGGGAGGTCCCCCACCCCCACGCCAACTGCAGCTGCCCACACCTTTCTCCCCAGCACGCCAGCACCTGCCCGGACCCCCACCATCGTGCCAGCCATTCCCACCATGGCCACTGCAAGGCTGGCCACTGGGAGGCCCCACCCCACCTCCCCAGCTGCCCCCACCACACCTTCTGCAGCTGCCCACACCTTTCTCCCCAGCACGCCAGCACCTGCCCGGACCCCCACCGCCCTGCCAACAGCCACCCCGTCAACTCCTCCAAAGACCCCAGCAGCCCCCAGGGAGAGAACAGCTGCAGCCAGGCACCCCCCGGCTACGACCTCCTCCAGGGCTGTGGCTCTCCTGCCTGGGACGCCCTCCCACTGCCCGTGCCCGTGGCTGCCAGCCCGGGCCCTGGGGGTCTCCAGTGGGTCGCCAGTGAGTTGGGCAGGCTGGCTAGCCGCCCGCTGCTGCCTCTTGCGCCTGGTGCTGTACGCGGCCTGCCTGCTGCTGGTGGCCCTGCCCACCTTGGCTGGGCTGGGCTGGCTGGGCTGGCTGCACCTGAGCGGCTCCCACCCAGCCTGGCAGGGCCCTCTGGGGGGCCAGTGGGCCCGGGCCCTGCCACTGCAGGCGGCCACGTCCAGAGGGGGCCAGCTGAGGAGCTCCAGAGGGGGGGGGCCTCGGGCTGTGCCCCGGACCTACCGCGTCTGCCGGGACTTCCAGGTGGCCCCCTCCCGCCACACCAGCTGGCTCCTGATCAGCCTGCCGGGGCCTGCCAGACACGGGCCCTGGGAAGGCTGCCGGGGCGCCAGCTCCGCATACAGCCTGGACCGTGGGAGGGACGCCATAGGGGCCGTGCGGGTGAAATACGCAGCCGCCACCTTGTAGAGAGCTGGGGGCCCGGGGCCCTGGGTGGGGGTGGACCAAGAGGTGGGGTGGGGGCCAGGTAGGTAGGGGGGCTACGACGTCTGGGAGGAGAGCAGGTGGCCTGGGCTCCTGGGTCTTCTCACTCTGCTTCAGAGACCAGCCGCCTGAGGACGAGGCTTGGGATCCTATCTTGAATTAACTTGGCAGGGGTGGGTGAGAGGCTAAGCCCCTGGGAAATGAAGTGGCCCGCAGAGATGGGTCTGGCCTAGCCCCTGGAGGAAAGGGGCTCTGCGGACAACCAGAAGTTCCCACAGTTCGTATCTTTGTTGCTTCTCTGTTCAATAAAGGCCTGAGGCAGAGAGTTCCACCGGCTGATGCAAAATGGCGTGTATTTTTGGCTTGGTTCGTTCTCGACTTCCGGCCCTTCCTCCAATGGAGCCCAGAAGTGTAAATGTGCTCCCCAGCTTGTCTCCTTCTGGTTGCCTCTCAGATGCACATTTTGCTTCGCTTCGCAGATGGAAGTGCCCCGCTCAGGGGCATAGCTAGGGGAGAGGGGCCCCGTGTTCACCCCTCTCCCTGGCGGCCCCTCGGAGTGAGGGAGATAATGAAGCAAATGGGGGGGGGCTGGGGCCCCGCATTCGCTCAATTATCACTACACCCCTGGGCCCAGCGCCAGTCTGGATGGAAACCTCAACCTTCTCTCTCCAGGCACCTGTAAAAGGAGTCCCTGCTCCCGAGTCCTCCAGTGCCTGGGAAGAAGAGGGCCGCCCACCTCCTGCTCTTTGCTGCCCAGGAGTCAGTGTCCACAGGGCTCTCCATGGCCTCATCCACCTGTCTGGGGTTAGCAGTCCCTCTCCCCCGCTTCTGAGACAGGCAGGCGACTGCACAGACAGCCCAATGCCAAGAGGGTGGTGGTGGTGGTGGTGGTTGTCGTCGTCGTCGTCCTCCTCCTCCTCCTCGGCGGATGGGTGGATCTGTGCTTGCAACCAGCACCCAGCCCGCAAAGCATCACCCCCTCCAGAGCCAGAAGAGCCCTGTTGGGCCCCAAGAGCCAGGCTAGCCCAGCCAGCCACCTCCTGGCAGCCAGGCAGGGAGGGGCCGCTGGGACAATCGATCCAAGAGGAGGGCTGGCTGGGGGGCGGGCGTGTATGCCAGAAGGCCAGTCTTCTTGTGGCCATGTGCAGCGTCTGCCAGAACTGTGTTCGACTTTGGCCCTTTGACCGACCATCCAGTGTACAGGAGGCTCAACTTTGAGACTTTCTCACTTGTCAAACAAAAGGGGTCGTCTACGTCATTAGACGACACCCACATTCATTACTGGATAGGGGCAAAACCAATTGGCCCATTAAGATCAGGATCATGAAGCATAACAGCCATATCAGGAGGCAGAATACGCAGGCCCCCCTGGTTCGATGTTTTGGGGGAAGCTGCTCACAGACCAGAGGATGCACAGTTTGGGTGTACTGAAGAAGCCAAATTCACAAATATTTTTGAAAATAACTGGTTGTTAAGAAGAGAACTTCTTTGGGTATACACGTTAAGAATCGGGCCCTTTTTGGATTGAAGGAAGACATCGGGGGGGGGGGGGGAGAGGCTTGTTAATTTTTTTCTCTGACCATTGTTTTTGGATGGGATAGCACTCACTGCCATCCCGAGAGAGTTTTATTAGCCTACTTTCCAGGAGATCACCCTGCATTCTGTGTGCGCCCCCACCCGCCCACTATCGACTGACTGAACAATGCCTGGACTAATAGGAACCAAATTGGGTACACTTGTAGGGACACCTCGGTGGCATCGTTTGTGATGGTGTCATCCACCCTGATCCCAGATGGAGGACACGTCAACATTTGAGGCACAAGTGGGCTAAGATGTGAACTACCTAACCGATTTGAACCAAATTTGCTACAGGTGTAGGGACACATAGGGAAGGCTCAAGGGCGTAGTTTGCGATGATGTCATTCACCCCCATTCAAGGTGGCAGACACATGAATGTTTGAGGTGCACGTGAGAACCGATTTGGACCAAAATTGGTACAGTTGTAAGGACACATAGGGACACCTCAAACATTTGGTTTGTGATGTCATCCACCCCAATTCAAGATGGCGAATGCATGAATGTTTGAGGAGCAAGTGGGCTAAATTGTGAACTGTCTAACTGATCTGTACCAAATTTAGTCCAGTTGTAGGAATAGTGAAAGGAAAGAAGGTAGATTAGTTCTTACTAGAACAACTTGCGTTATATATTGTGGAAATGCTTCAAGATGTCTCCGATGTTGTTTAACATCTACATGAAGCCGCTGGGAGAGATCATCCGGAGATTAGTGCAGGGTGTTGTCAATATGCTGATGACACCCAAATCTATTTCTCCATGGCAACATCATCAGGAGAAGGCATAACCTCCCTAAATGCCTGCCTGGAGGCAGTAATGGGCTGGATGAGGGATCACAAACTGAGGCTGAATCCAGATAAGACGAAGGTACTTATTGTGTGGGGTCAGAACTCGGGAGATGATTTTGATCTGCAGGTTCTGGATGGGGTCATGCTCCCCCAGAAGAAACAGGTACACAGTCTGTGGGTGCTTCTGGAGCCAAACCTCTCCTTTGTGTTCCAGCTTGAGGCGGTGGCTAGAGGTGCTTTTTATCAGCTTCAGCTGGTATGCCAGCTGTGTCAGTTTCTTAAGATAGACGCCCTCAAAATGCTGGTACTGTACAGATGCTGGTAACCTCTAAGCTGGATTACTGCAATGTGCTCTATGTGGGGCTGCCTTTGTACATAGTCTGGAAACTGCAGTTGGTACAGAATGTGGCAGCCAGGTTGGTCTCTGGGTCATCTCGGAGAGACCATATTACTCCTGTATTGAAAGAGGTACACTGGCTGCCAATACGTTTCTGGGCAAGGTGCTGGCTACTACCTATAAAGCCCCAAACAGCTTAGGCCGTGGGTATTTAAGAGGATGTCTTCTTCACCATGAGCCCCACCGCCTGCTAAGGTCATCTGGAGGGGTTCATCTGTGGCTGCCGCCAACTGGGGAACGGGCCTTCTCCGTTGCAGCCCCTGGACTTTGGAATGCGCTCTCCGTTGAAATAAGAGCCTCCCCATCTCTGGCAACTTTGAAAAAGGCACCAGAGACACATTTATTCACCCAGGCTTTTAATTAGATTTATGGTTATACATTTTTAACATTGCTTTTAAATGATTTTAATGTTTGTTTACATGATTTTAAGTGTTTAACCATTAAAATCAAAATGAAATTAATTGATTTTAATTGTTTTTGTTTTGATGTAAACTGCCCTGAGCCATTTTTTGGAAGGGTGGTATATAAATGAAATAAATAAATAAAAGAAAGTTTAATCCCATCTTTGGGAATCCAGGAGGTGATTAAGTTGAATCAGAAGCAGACCCCCCAGTAAGTTAAAAAAAAAAAAGGTAAAGACTTTTGAATGATAGGAGGGGCTACAGCTGATTCCCAAGTATTTAAACTCTTATCTACTAGGCTAGGGCATGATTCTTCTACTGAGAACAGACAATATGCCCTGATCACCATTTGAGTAAGATATCAGAGGCAAGAGTAAGTATATGTAACTGTATTTTGAGAGACTTGTAATTGAGATGAGTGCTATACTTACAGAAGTATGGAATAGCTATTACTCTGGTATATATTTTGCTTTTTATGGGTTTAATTGCAGTATGCATAGAGAGATGGGTGGATATGTTTCCACCAGTACCATATACAGCATACTATGTGAGCCTGGAGATAAAAGGTTTTGTGGGTACATTTGAATGACCCCATTTTAGAGCCTGTGCGGATCTATATTTTGTATCATTTTAAGTTAAGGGATTTTATAAAGCTGATTTTTGTAAACTGCCCAGAGCAGTTGGATTGGGTGGTGTAGAAATGTAATAAATAAATACTTATATTGGTGGTATATATATATGTTATTAGGGAAATCTTGGCACAGCAGGGGAATGGCTTGACTACCAAGCCAGAGGTTGCTGGCTCGAATCCTTGCTGGTATGTTTCCCAGACTATGGGAAAACACCTAGATCGGGCAGCAGTGATCTAGGAAGATGCTGAAAGGCATCATCATCTCACACTGCGCAGGAGGAGGCAATGGTCACCCCCTCCTGTATCCTACCCAAGACAACCACAGGGCTCTGGGGGCGCCAGGAGTCGAAACCGACTCATCGGCACACTTGACCTTTACCTGTATGAATTAGTTGAACGTTCCATGTATACTTGTTTAAATAGACTATTTATCATTATTTCCTGTATACTTTGGAAACTCTACAAACCAGGAATAAACACCGGTTTTAGTATGATTGTATAGCTTCTATTTTGAGAACAAGGATTCTTCTATTGGAGTAAAGCCACTGAAGAACACACTTGGCAACATCAGAAAAGTTTTCTTCCTTGTATGCTCTGTGGCCGATTTCAGCTCTTGACAAGATACAGAGCCTGCATTTCCACTTCATTTATAATTGATTGGACTTGTTATCTATTAAACTGGACATCTAGAAACTTGGAAGGAAACCTCATGAGTGACTGGATTGCAAGTTGTGCCTCTTTTTCTACATTCACTTTGAGGTCACCAGGGCTGAAGTCTGTTTTGAACATACACGATATGGGGACTCTTTGGATCGGTTCATACATTCATTAAGAGCCCTTATGGTTTCCTATAGAGGCCGTCTGTACTGATGCTTCAGCTAAGCCTCTTCATGAAACGTCTTTCCTATTATTTACTGAGTTTATAGAGTTCAGAGGGTTGCCAGTTTTTCCCACTGTCATCTACAGGTTATAGAGCTCTTTGGAGGCTCATGCATACTTTTAGATGATGGTTTTCTACTAGAGGATTATATTGCGGTGGAGTTTCTTTGGGTATTTTTGTGAATCTGGTGGAACTTGTTTAGGTCCTTGCAAGTTTCACAGCTCGGCCTCTCCACTCCAGGATCTCCGGCACAGAAAGAACTCCCGAGCGCCCCACAGCTGCCCCTCGGATGAGGCCATCTTGGGCACAGGTAGCCCAGGGCCCTCTGACTAGAAGGCAGCGGTGGCATCAGAGGCTGGGGTGGGGGGAACCCTGGGACCCAAGTGAGGATGAGCTCCCGCCTTCCCCGCAACTTTGCTACAGCAGTAGTACCAGGAGGCGGTGAGAAGCCTCTCCTTCCGGCGCAAGGGATCTCCCAGGCGCACACAGACACTGGCACGCACACACAGCCTCTCACCTCTCTACTGAGTTTTCTTTTGTGCAGGGTCACACACCGCTCGCTTCTGTGTTTTCCTTGTGGCCAGTGGCTCCCCAGAGGAGGCAGGACGCCACGCCCCCCTTTCCCCCAAGGGCTTAGTCATTGAAGCACCCTCTGTGATCTGACTCTGCTGAAGTCCACACACACTTCTGCTTAATTGGTCTGTGGGCCAGACTGCCTGTTAGCCCTCAGCCTTGGCTGTCTAGTCTCCCCCCGCCCGGCTGCCAGGTTCCCAGCACACACAGAAGTCCCCAGCACCTGTCAGCCCGCCTCAGGGGCGGGGCGGAGGGCTACCCCTCTTTCCTGGGCACAGAATTCAGCCCTAGAGTTTGCCCTCTAATTAAGTTACTCCGTTTTTTCATGTTATTAAAAAGCAAAAAGGTAGGATTGGGAGACAGAAAAGGGGGAAGGGGAGGGGTGGTTGATGGAAAGCAGCAGAGGAAGTTGTGCCAACAAGTGCAAATCCTGGGCTGGGGAGTCTTCTTCCCACACCCTCCAGGAAGCCAGAGGGGGCTTCTTCTGTCTGCGGATAAACGGAGGGGCTGGATCCGCCTTCCCAACGCGGTGAAACGAAACGCTCTTGGCGATGAGTGGGGAGTGGTGGTGCACGGGAGAGCCATGATCTGTGGCCCCTGGAGAGGCCCGAGACGCAGGTCGATAAGCCAGGAGGATTCTCTGGTCACAGAAGCTAGAACTGGAAGTCCAAAGACCTCAGCCCCAGCTAAGCACCCGGAGCCACTTTTGGAAGGGCAATAGATCAATCAGATCAACTCGTAACAAGCAAACTATGGGGGTGGTGCCCTGAGCACTGCAGTTCAAGGAGGACCCGCTGGAAAGGACCGGGGAGCCAGCCTGGCCTCCGGGGTGTGTGTGTGTGTGTGCGTGCAAGGTGGCTGGCCGGTGGGGGGGGGGATTTCTCAGCCTCTTTAAAAAAGACGAGGAGGGGCCCCCAGGCCAGGGAGTGGTCTGGGCGCAGCTGCTGTGGGGGGCAGAGCCCGTGGAAGGGGGGGTGTCCCTGGCAGCATCTCCAGGGAGGGCTGGGCAGAGCAACCTTCCCAAGAGAGCAGAGGGGTCCAGAGAGCCCAGGCCCCCCAGCGCCAGCCCCTCCCTAGCTGCCCCATGAGACTCCCCTTGCCAGAATCCCCGGGGGGGGGGGAAGCCACTGCCAGCTCCTCGGCCCTGGAGGAGCAAGCAAGAGAGCCTGAGCTCCGGGAGGCGGAGGAGAAGACGCTCAGCTGGTGGCCCCGCCGGCAAAGGGGAGAGCCTCCACCCAGCCCCAGAAGGGCCCTGTCCCTGGAGGCCCCCTCCCAGAGGGGTGCTGGAGGTGGGCACGGAAGCCCTCCGCCACCGTGCCCCCCCCGGACTTAGTCCTGGTGTGGGGCAGGCCAAGGACCAAGATGGATCACCAGCAGGCCCCTCTGCCGGCCAAGGGCAGGGGAGCTGCTGCTGCTGCTGCTGGGCTTGAGTCTGCCTGTCTGGGAGGAGGCCGCCTGCCTGCAGAGTGAGGCCCCCGCCTGCCACCCCGCTCAGGGCCGTGCTCTTGGCTCTCGACTGAGGGATTCATCTGGGCGGGTGGGGTGGGGTGGGGGGCCTGCTTTTCTACAGCCAGGCCCCCACAGAGGTCAGTCTGCTCTCTTTGGAAGCACCCCCCCCTCAAATCGGGCTTCCCCTGCTGGATTTCAGCTCATCCCGGTTTATTCCCAAGTTCCTTAAATGCTGGTTTCCAGTGGAGTTTCCTGGAA
Source organism: Hemicordylus capensis (assembly GCF_027244095.1). NCBI lineage: Eukaryota > Metazoa > Chordata > Lepidosauria > Squamata > Cordylidae > Hemicordylus > Hemicordylus capensis. Next base: position 684,230 of record NC_069662.1, on the reverse strand, counting down.
AATCCGATGCAAAGCTCTGACTCCGGTCTGTACACCGACATAAGAGCAAGTGACCCCGAGGGAATGCAAGAACCAAGCAGCGCTGCCTTCTTCACCCAGGAGCAAAGAGACGCAAGCCCCCGGGCCGGGCCTTTTGCTCTTGAGGCGGAGGTGCAGGGAGGCGGAGGTGCAGTCTTTTCTCCAAACAAGCAGCTTCTCCCTGGGTGCTCCCCCACCCCACCCCACCCCTCCTTCCTCGCTGGGGGGGGGGCTCCCATTTCAGCACCTCCCTCTCCTCCACCCATACAAAGGAACTGGACCCACACAGGGGAGGAGTCACAGATTTTGGTTCTTTTTATTAACAGATGAAATCCCAAAGGCCACCACTGATTTCTGGAGGGTGGGGGGGGCGTGGAGGGGTTTCCTCTCTCTTCCATGGAGGGGCCAGGAAGAGGGTTATATACAAACGCAAGAAGCAAAATACACAAGAAACCAAGTCACCCAGCGAGGGCTTGTGGAGGGGCCTCTGGGCCGGCATCTTCGCCAGCTGACCATGCCATAGCGCCCCCCCCCCACCCCAGCCACAAGAGTGTAACCCCAAACCCAGCAAGGAATCAAGAGACACGGGGGGGGGGGGACGACTCCAAAAGGTACAGCAAGAGCAGCTCATTTACCCCAGCCTAGGATGGGAGCCAAACATCCTCCCCCCCCACCCCGTAAAAAAGGCCCCAGTGACCACCCACTTCCTGACATCAACCCTGAGGCCCTACAGGGGGGAGGCCCTTGCTCAGCCCTCTGCTCCCTGCTCCCCCCCCACCTTACCAACTCCCCTGATCAGCTGGGCTATTAAAGTGCTTTGTTAGTTAATTACTCAATTGCCATTACAAAATAATGAGAATTAAAGCAAAATATACACAGCTCCCCCATGGTGGGGGTGGGAGAGAACTCTGCTTCCATTCTGTACATCCCATGCAGGGGGTGGGAGGTGGGGGGCAGTCGAGCCCTGCAGTGATGGCGGGGGGGGGAGGCGGCCCCTCCACCAGTTCTCTGCCCTTAGAACTGAAACATGGATGAGTCTAGGATGCGGGAGGGAGGGAGGGAGGGAGGGAGGGGGGTGATGTGTGTGTGGGGGTGGTGGTGGTGGTGTGTGTGTGTGTGGGGTGGTGGTGGTGGTGTGTGTGTGTGTGTGGGGGGTGGTGGTGGTGGTGTGTGTGTGTGTGGGGGGGGTGGTGGTGGTGGTGTGTGTGTGTGTGGGGGGGTGGTGGTGGTGGTGTGTGTGTGTGTGTGGGGGGGGTGGTGGTGGTGTGTGTGTGTGTGGGGGGTGGTGGTGGTGTGTGTGTGTGTGGGGGGTGGTGGTGGTGGTGTGTGTGTGTGTGGGGGTGGTGGTGGTGTGTGTGTGTGTGGGGGTGGTGGTGGTGTGTGTGTGTGTGTGGGGGGGGTGGTGGTGTGTGTGTGTGTGGGGGGGTGGTGGTGTGTGTGTGTGTGTGGGGGGGTGGTGGTGGTGTGTGTGTGTGTGGGGGGGGTGGTGGTGGTGTGTGTGTGTGGGGTGGTGGTGGTGGTGTGTGTGTGTGTGGGGGGGTGGTGGTGTGTGTGGGGGGGTGCATGCTGCGTGACAAGTGGAGTGCGCGCGCACACACACACAGCTAAGGTCAGTGGTGTAGGTTAAAGAAGGAGCGGGGGGGGGGGTGTCCAGGGCTGCTCCACCAGGTGTGCAGGTCACAGCCTGTTTAAGTGGGGGTGGGGGTGGGGAAAGGGGTGTGTGTGTGTGTGGGGGGGGGGACAAGTACCATCCATGAGAACTACTGTGGGCGGGGGGGGGGAGGACGCACTCCCAGTGTTTTTTATGTACATGATTTGGCTTTGCCCATGCTCCTCCGGCCCCCTCGCCTGCCTCCTCCCCACTGAAATTCTGCTGAGTTCTGGGGTAATGGGCTGGGGCTGTGGGGGGACTCGTGCATGTCTCCCTGCCCTGGAGGAGGGGGGGGGACCAGCACAGAGCCGTCTTTCTGCAAGGGGCCTGGTGTGATGGCCGGCTGCAGAGAGGGGTCCTGCCTGCCCCCCCACCCCCCAGCCTCTCCCCCGCTGCCCAAAGCGGGAAGGAAGGGCTCCTGCACCCAAGAGCAGCAGCCAGCCAGCCAGCCGGGGGGAGGTGGGGGTGGGGAGGGGCCGCCCAGGCATTGGCTGCACACGGAGCAGGGCGGGGCATCCGGCAGGCTCCTCCCACCACCACCGAGGAGGGGGAGGGGCCAGAGGAGCCAGCGCCCCCCCTCACCAGTTCATGATGCAGTTCCTGTTCAGCGTCATGAAGTAGACCTGGCTGCTTCCTCCGGAGCGGACAGAGGCAAAGAAGACCTGCAGAGGCAGAGGAGGCTGGGGTTGGCCACGCTCACCCAGCGGACTCCCCCACCGCCTTCCTTCGTGTGCCTGCAGCTCCCCCCCCCCCCGCCCAGGGCATCCCCATCTCTTCCCCCCCGCCCCGCCCCAGGGAGATCTCCTTTGCTGCTGGCCAGGCTTTCTTTCAAGCAGCAGAGGAAGGTGGGAAGCTGGCCCTAACCGGCTCTAGCTCAGGATCGCCTGCCCAGCCTGGCAGCGGCTTCTCCCAGGCGGCAGGCAGGAGTCTCTCCCAGCCCGATCTCGTTGGAGATGCTGCTGCCAGGGAGGGAACCTGGAACCTAGATGCTCCTCCCAGAGCGGCTCCCTCCCCTGCGGAGGGGAATAAGCTTCCAGGGCTCAGACATGGAGTCTCCCCTTCAAATGCAAACCAGGGTGGACCCTGCTTAGCAAAGGGGACAAGTCAAGCCTGCTCCCACCCTGGGGATCTGCTGGAAGAGGGGAGGAAGACCTCTGCTGGGCAAGACCCCCACCCCCGCCCAAGAAGGGCCCAGGCCGAGGGGGAGGGGAGGGGAGCCACGCTGAGGTTTGCAGAAGGACCCTCCCTCCACTGCCTGAGTGGCCGCCAAGCGGTGGGCTCCTCCTCCTCCTCCTCCTCCTCCAACAGCTCCGCTCAGGTGGGGCGGTCAGGGCTGGAGCCCAGAAGCCCCCTCCCCAGCCCACCTTGTCGTTTCGTTCACAGAGGAACTTCAGGCGCTGGGCCCGTTTGTGCATGAAGACGCCGTCCAGGTGCCCCGTCTCCACTGAGCGGATCTCAATGGCTTTCTCACCCCACCCCATGATCTGGTTGGAGCAGATGTAAGCTGCGGGGAGGAAGAGAGGAGGCGGGGAGATGAGCGGGCTCCCGGGACCTTCCTTGGCCCCCCCTCCCCTGCCCCCCCCCGACTCACCCACGGAGGTGGGCATCTCCCCCCACTGCAGCACCACGTCCTTGATGATGCGGCCGTAGGTGTTGACGTAGACCCCCTCGTCTTCGTAGCAGAGCAGCATCTCCATCCCCTCCGTGTTGGGCAGGAAGATGATGGCGTGGGGGCTGATCTGGGACTGGATCTGCAGCCGGTGGGGCGGGGGGGGGAGGAAGAGGAGGAGAGCAGGGCTGAGTTGGTGGGGGGGCTACCCTGCCCCCTCAGGCCGCGGACTGCAGCACCCCCCCCCCGCTCTCCCACCCCGTCCCTGCTTACATGGACTGGGATGTAGATATCATAGTTGTTTCCTGAGTCCACATCGATGGCGTGGAAACCGGCACACGACCCGTAGATCACCTTGAGGCGCTGGCCCTCCTCCACCGTCAGCTCCACCAGCAGTGGCCGGTGAGGCAGGTCAGCAAAAGACTGAGGAGGGGGATGGGGGGGGAGTTGGAGGCAGAGGGACAGAGGCTTTCTGGGCCAAAACGCCCCCCCCCCTTCAGGGCACAACTGGGCTGCCCCAATGGCTTGGGCCCACCTCCCACTGGGATCCCTCAGCCCGTGGAGACACAGCCAGAGCAGACGGGGGCTCAGGAGTCAAGTGCAGCCCTCCCTGCTGCCCCCGCCCCCCAGCTCCAAGCACATCGGCCAGGCCTCCAGCTTCACCCCGACGGAGCACTCGCTGCCTGCCTGCCTCCCTCCCAGGGTGGGGCTCCTGTTCCCTGCGCCTCCCCAGAGAAGCTGCGTGTCCACCCCGGGCTGCAGCCCCCACCCACCGCATACCTTGAAGGCCATGAATTTGTGGTAGGGCTTTGGGGCCCAGGCGTAGACCTCCACCGAGTTCTTGAGCGCAATGACCAGGAACTTGATGCGCTCGTACTTCACTGTGGGCAAGATTGGGGGCAGCGGGGGGGGGGGGGGAGAAGAGCATCAGGAGGTGGGGAGAGGCTGGTCCTGCGGGGTCTGAGGGGGGGAGAGGGACATGCAACCCCTGCTCACTGGGCAAAGAGGCACCTCTTAATGTGGTGATTCTCTTGATTGAGCAGGGGGAGAGCAACTGGCCCTCTCCACCCCTAGCACAGTACTTCCAGTGACAATCTGTTTAGATTGTGAGCCCTTTGGGGACAGGGAGCCCACTTATTTGTTTACATCTCTCTATGTAAACTGCTTTGGAAACTTTTGTTGGAAAATGTAAACATTTGTAGTAGTAATAGAAGAATAATTTATTATTTCTCTGTGTAAACTGCCTTGAGCCATTTTTGGAAGGGAAATAATCTTAATCTTAATCTTCTTCTTCTTCTTGTTTACACAGCCAGACAGGTGTTATTGACTGGTTTGTTTGATCCAGACATCGAGTCCTTCCCAAGGACCTGGGATGGCTGAATTTCATTGTCAATGGTTATAGATATTGTCGCGGAATATAGGCTGTTCCCAGTAAAGCTGCTTTTTGTAATTGGCTGGTGGTGATTTCTGTGGCCCCTCTGGTGCTGAGGTGCTCTTCAAGGTCTTTTGGAACTGCACCCAGGGCGCCAATGACCACTGGGATTATTTGGGTCTTCTTCTGCCACAGCCTTTCAATTTCCATTTGTAGATCTTTGTATTTGGTGATTTTTTTCTTCTATTCTGCTATCCCCTGGTATTGCTATGTCGATTGTTTTGATTTGTTTTTCTTTCTTCTCGACTACAGTTATATCTGGTGTATTGTGTGGCAGATGTTTGTCTGTTTGTAGTCGGAAGTCCCATAATATTTTTGCATCTTCGTTTTCTTCAACTTTTTCAATTTTATGGTCCCACCAATCTTTGGCTACAGGTAGCTTGTATTTTTTGCAGATGTTCCAGTGTATCATCCCTGCTACCTTGTCATGCCTTTCTTTGTAGTCAGTCTGTGCGATCTTTTTACAACAGCTGATTAGGTGGTCCAAGGTTTCATCTGCTTCTCTACAAAGGTGGCACTTGCTGTTTGTTGATTTTTATACTTTTGCTCTTATTGCATTAGTTCTTAGTGCTTGTTCTTGTGCATTATTATGAATAATAATAATAATAATAATAATAATAATAAATGAAGATGCAAAAATATTATGGGACTTTCAACTACAAACAGACAAACATCTGCCACACAATACACCAGATATAACCGTAGTTGAGAAGAAAGAAAAACAAGTCAAAATAATCGACATAGCAATACCAGGGGATAGCAGAATAGAAGAAAATGAAATAGAAAAAAAAACCACAAAATACAAAGATCTACAAATTGAAATGGAAAGGCTGTGGCAGAAGAAGACCCAAATAATCCCAGTGGTCATTGGCGCCCTGGGTGCAGTTCCAAAAGACCTTGAAGAGCACCTCAACACCATCGGGGCCACAGAAATCACCATCAGCCAATTACAAAAAGCAGCTTTACTGGGAACAGCCTATATTCCGCGACGATATCTATAACAACAACAGCAACAACATTGATAATAAAATTCAGCCATCCCAGGTCCTTGGGAAGGACTTGATGTCTGGATAAAGCAAACCAGTCAATAACACCTGTCTGGCTGTGTAAACAACAATTATTATTATTATTTTGGGGGTGGGGGCTCCAGCTGCAACACCTCCACCCCAATTCCTCTGGGGAAACCAGGAACTGCAGCCCCCTGGAATGCCAGCTTGGGGGCCCAAGGACAGTGGTGGGGCACGGCGGGGAAGGATGCTGGCTGCTGCGCTAAGGAGCAGGAAGGGATTCTGGCGCCGTGGCTGTGTGGGGCTGGACAGTCCAGCCTCTTGGTCCTGGGCAAGGGGGCTGCATCACGGGTGAGAAGTCTCCAGCCGGTCCCCCTCTTCCCTCCAGGGAAAACCAACTCTACGTCCTCTCTGCAGGGACCCCTTGATGGCCTTTGGGTTCCGGCTATGGCTGCCCAGGGTGCCAAGGACAGGATCTGACCGTCCCCCATGCATGCTGGTCAAGGGGACTGGGCACGGAGTCCTTCAGGAGTGCTCCTCCTCCTCCTCCTCCTCCTCCTCCTCCTCAGGGCTGACCTTCTGAAAGAGCAGCCTGAAACTCTGGAGTTCACACACGGCTCTGCCTGCACTGTCGGGGTGGGGGGCACAGGGGCTCTGCTTACCCACGCGGTAGTGAACGCAGCCCTCCATGTCCCCCACAGTGGTCCAGCCCTGCTTCTTCTCCACTTCGGGGTCGTTGTGCAAAATCTTGTTCCGTAGCCAGGAGAGGTAATAGACCCGGAGCTTGTTCCTCTTGCCTGGCAGGGGGAGGGAGCACAGCGGGGGGCTGCCGGTCAGGAGGGGCGGGAGCCCCGTGGCCGTCACCTCAGGCTTGCTGCCCCAGGGGGATGCCAGGGGCAGGCTGGGGCGTCTCACCCGAGATGGTGGTGAGCAGGTTGAGGCCCTCCAGGACGTCCATCTGCTGGAAGCGGCGGCGGTTGATGAGGCTGTAGACCTTGCCCTGCCCGCTCCGGTCCAGCAGCATCAGGCCGTTCTCGGTGCCCACCAGCAAGTTGACCCCTATGGGCACCAAGGCAGAGAGGAGGAGGAGGAGGAGGAGGAGAGAGGGGCCGGCTCCCCCCAGGAACTGTGTCTCCCCAAGGCACAGCGAGGGAGCTCCCCACAGCCCACCCGGCCCCCTCTGTGGTGGTGCCTTCACTATGGGAGGGGCTGCCGCCCCCCCCCACCCCCCGCTGGAGGAGCAGCCTGCCCTGCATGGCAGAGGGCCCTTGCTTGCTTGCTTGCTTGCTGGGGGGGGGGGGGGCTGCAAACAGGGGCCGGAGCACATTTCTCCACTGAGCGCAAGGAGGAGGCCGGCCAGGCCTCCTTCCAAGGCTGAGAGTGGAGGGGGGCGCTCTGCCCAGGAAGGCTGGCTGGGCACGCCCCCCCAGGTCTTCCAGGGGTTGGTCCAGGCCCCCTCCCAACAGGCCAGCTCTGGGGCACGTGCTCGGAGGCCCCAACACGCCCGCCCCCCCCCACGCTGCTTACCCCACAGGGCAGCGCAGAGAATCTCCGAGTTGAAGCGCTTCTTGTACTTGCGGATCTCGGGGGTGTCGCTGTGGGGCCGCGTGTTGGTGGGGTTGACGTTGACCATGGAGCCCTTCCGGCCTTCCAGCTGGAGTTGCTCCAGCCGCCCGGGATCGAACGCTGGGCAGGGAGGGAGGAAGCCGTGCAAGTGACTGTCAGGCCCGCCTGCCTTCTGGGGTGACCCTCAACTGCCTCTTAGGCGGGCTGGGAGTCCCCATTCACCCTCCACGCCCCCCCTTGCATCTTTGGGATGGGGCGGGGCAAGGATCAGAAGCGGCAGGAGAGCTGACACCGAAGGGCCCTATGACAGGGGAGCTGCACTGGGAAGGAGAGGATCCCCGCAGGGCTTTCGTCCTTAGAAGGGAAACCAAGGTGCTAGTCCTCATGGCTGGAGTGGGCAGTGCTCAGAGAAGCTGGAGGGACGCTGGGCAGGGCAGGGCAGGGCAGGGCAGGGCAGGGCAGGGCAGGGGGCTTAAACAGAGTTGCATATTGGGCTCTGACTACACACACACTCATTTGGCAGAAGTAAACCAACGGGAACGTATTTGCCCACGCTGTGAAGGCGGCAGCCGTCGGTGGCTATTCCGGATGGCTTTTTAAAAACGCAGAGTCTGGGCAGCAGAGACACGGCTCTTTCCCCTTCCCACCCAAGAACAGCACCGCCACCGCAGCCTGCGTGTGGGGCTTACCAGTGATGGGGATGGTGTCTCCGCCTCCGGGGGAGCTCTGGTAGATGCCTAAATCCACAAACATGGTGAAGGAGCTCTTGCCAGGGGCCTTGACGAGCCCTCGGGACTGGTACTGTAGCCGGAAGAGGGAGGGAGAGAGAGAGAGGGAGCAGGTGGCGGGCCATTCCCCATGGGAGCTGCCACTGGACCGATGCACTGACCCGCCCCCCCGCAGCAAAGAACTGGAAGCAGCTTCAGCCCTGACCCTAACCCTAACCGGGGTGAACTCGAGCCTTCCCACAGCTCTAGGGAGCATGCACAGAGTGCAAGCCACACTGCTGCCGCCCCCCGCGAAGCCAGAGGTCCCCAGAGGTTGTTGGACTACAACTCCCAGCAGTCCCCATGACCCACGTGAGGCTCCCCTGCTCCCCTTTCAACCCACCCAAAAGCAACCTAGCCACAACTGGCGCTTGCGCATGAAAGCTGCCGAGGGCGACCCCCGGGGGGTCCTGCGCCCCTTTCCCCCCACCCTGAAGGGCCAGCCAAGGAGCCTGCAGCAGCAGCAGCAACATGCCCCCCACTCACGTCGGTGGCCGTGTCCTTGGCCGGCGAGGAGGAGCCGTTGCTGCTCTTGGCCTCGGTGGGCGAGTGGCTGGGCTGGACCACATCGGGCAGGTTGGTGTAGCCGTTGCTGTCGCTGTGCAGCAGGCCGCGCTCCTCTTCCGGGGTCTGGAGAGGAGGAGGTGGGAGGTGGGAGGTGGGAGGTGGGGAAGGGCCATGGCAAGCCGCTAGCTCTCACCGAGGCACAGGCAAGGTGTGAAGAAGCAGTGCCTGCCTGTCCGCTCAGAGCGCGCTCAAACGGGGGCACCCCAAAAGACTCCAAGACAGCTCTCGAGCCAAGCCCTAGGCTGGGGCGTCACGCGAGGAGGAGACCGTCTGCTCCCGTCCACACTCACAGGGAGGAGCCTGGTGGCCTTGCCAGGGCAGGCTGCGGCCAAGGAGGCCCCGCTCCGTGCTCCCTCCACAGCAGGCCTCCTCCCTTTGGGCCTGCAGAGCCCCCTGGCTGGCTGCGTCCCGGCCCGAGAGAGGTGGGGTGTGCCGCCGCTTCGGCCGCTCCAGTCCCCAAGTGCGGTGGCGGTGGCGGCGGCGGCGGCGGGGGGAGAAGGGGCACTGCTGGGGTGGGGGGGTGGGGTGCTCACCCGCTGCGCCAGCATGGTGCCCTCGCCATAGGAGCTCTCCGAGCCGCCGCTTCCGCCCCCCGCCAGCTCCTCCACGTCGTGCACCACCATCGTGCTCACGGAGTCTGTGTCGCCGTCCCTGCAGCAGGCGGAGGGGAGTGGGGCGGGTGAGGCAGCCCCAGGGAGACCCCGACCTGGCTCCCCCTCCCCCCCCCGGCCCCAGGCGCCCACCTGGCCCCGGGGGTGTCCGTCCCGGGCTCGGAGCGCTCCCCTTCCTCGGCCTCCTCCTCCTCCTCCTCCTCGTCCTCCTCCTCGCTGGAGTCCATCTCCTCGCTGGAGGAGGAGTAGTCCATGGCCTTCTTGAGCGGCTTGGGGGCCGCCTCCTCCGGGCGCTCCTTCAGCAGCACAAAGTTCTGGGGGGGGAGAGGGGAGAGGGGAGAGGGGGGCCTGCTGCTGCCGCCGCCAGGGCAGGAAGGCCGGAGGCCAGGCCCAGCCCCCCGGCCGCCCCCCACCCCCCCAGTCCTGGCTTCCTCAGTCCCCAGCCCAGTGGCTCCAAGAGCCCCCCCCCCCGGCCTGGGCACTGTCGAGGGGCATGGAGGGAAGGCAGCAGGCAGAGTGCAGTGGGAGGAGGGGCTGGGAGGCCGGGGCTCCCCGGGGCTGCGGGCCCGTCTGGGTCTGGCCCAGGCACCCCCCGGCAGCACCCCCAGCTCAGCCTCCGCACTGCCGCCCCCCGAGCATCTGCCCAGAGGCCAGAGCCAGCCCCCGGGGGGGGGAGCCCAGCTGGGGGTGAGGGAGCTCAGGGGTGGCGGGAGCGAGAGCGAGAGCCTCGTCTCCGTCATTTCATTGAGGGCTGGAGGCCAAGCGAGGAGAGACTTGGGCCACTTCAGCAGTGGAAGGGACCAGGGTGGGCAGGCGGGCAGGGAGGGAGGGAGGGAGGGGCACTAACCTCGCCAATTGCCCGCTTATAGCTCTGAGGCGTGCAGGGGGGGGGAGAGAGAGGGGGAGAGAGCAAAGAGGTTAAGCAGACCCGACACCCCCAGATCCAGCCTCCCCGCAAGCAGGAGGTCAGTCCCCCTTGCTTCCCCGCTGCCGCCACCAGGGGAGTCCCGAGGGTTGCTGCTTCCCCAGCAGAATTCTAGTCCTCATTGAGGCAAAGCGGGAAACAGTGACAAGGCAGAGGGAAGGGCAGCTGCTTTGCAGCCAGGGAGCAGGGCCTCCCACGTGCAAGATGGCGCCCCCAGCTTCCTCCCAGGGAAGCCCGGAGCCCAGACGGGCCCCTCTGCCCACGCCCCAGGCTTCTCCAGCCCAGCCCAGCGCCTCGTCCAGCACACCCAGGAGGGGTCAGCATGCTGGGCGGGGTGTGTGGGGTGACTCACTGCCGGCCGGCCGGGGCGGGAGCGGTGGTCCTCTCCCTTGGGCTTGTTTCCTGGCGGGAGGATCGGAGAGCTGTCCAGTTTCAGGGGAGCTGCGGTGGGGGGGGGGGAGAGGAGCCGTCAGCAGGGTGCCCACGGCCTTCCTCAGGCCCCACGTCCACACACAGGGCGATGATCCCAGACACCCCGCCCACTGCAACACCTGGGGCTTTTTCCTTGAGATCAAAGCCAACTGAGGGGCAGCATGACAGGGGTCGATAAAACCAGGCATGGGGTGGAGAAAGGGGAGGGAGAGAAATTCTTCTCCCTCTCACCCAACACCAGAGGCATCCCATGAAACTGATTGCCAGGAAATCTAGGATCAGCAAATGGAGGTACTTTTTCACACAACACGTAATCAACATGTGGAACTCTCTGCCACAAGAGGTGGTGACAGCCAGCCACCTGGCAGGCTTTACGAGGGGTTTGGAGAGCTCCATGGAGGAGGGATCTATCGAGGGCTACAGGCCAGGCGTAGAGGCAGCTGGGAGGCCGCTCTCGGATGCTGGACTCGCTGGGGGCCTCCGCTGCCTGACCCAGCAGGTCCTTACCGCCGACACGGTTGCGCTCCAGAGAGCCGGCCTGGGGCAGGTGGGCACTGCCCGACTGCAAGAGACTGTCCGCACGCTCCCAGCCCGGGTCGCTCCTCCGCAGGTCAGGGTTGCTGCAAGGCAAAGAGGGCAGGGCCGCTTTTAGCCAGGGCCCCCGGCCAAGCCCCCCTCGCCCGCCCCCGCCCCCCCAGCAAAAGCTGCTGCCCCAACCACCGTGCAGAGCCCGCCACCAGTGCAGAGGGAGAGCCGGAGCCAAGAGAGCCTGAGGGCCAGCCAGCCACCGCCACCGCCGCCAGCGGCTGCCCATTGCTCCATTACCTACTGGCGCTTGGCACAGGGGGAACCGGGTCCCGGGCCGGGGGCCGGCCTGCGGGCTGGAGGGGCGTGGGGGCCCGGGGAGGATCCCCCCACTTGGGGCCCCGCTCCAGCCGGCTCTGCATGTGGATATGCCACGCAGACTTGCTACGGGGCCTGTGGAGGGAGCAGAAGCACATCAAGGGGCCGCCCAGAGGCCTGGGAGGGGGAGCCCTCCAGCCCCAGGGGGAGGAGAGAGCCCCGCTCGGGCCCTGGGCAAGGAACTCTGCCTCTCCCTCCAGGGGAGGGAGGTTCGCCACCGGCAGTTCCTCCGGCCTTACTTTGGGCCCCGGGGCCTTTCCCCAAGCCCAGCCGCCCCCCAACTCCTGGAGGCCTCTCCCCCTCGGAAGAGAGACCGACTGGGCAGCCAAAGCCCACCGCCCCGCCAGGCGCAACCCTTACCTGGCTCGGACGGCGTGGACCGCCCTGCCGCCTCCGCCCCCGCCACTGACTGCCCCGCTGGTGTTGAGGGCCGTTGCGATGGAGGATGTCCGCTGGGGAACCTGGGAGGGAGGGAGGAAGGGAGGGAGGGAGGGCCTGAGGGAGAGCCGGGGGGGCCAAGAGGAGCCGCTCCCCAAGTGGGGGGACAGGGCTGGGGCTCAGTGGGGGAGCCTCTGCTTCGCAGGGAGAGGGCTGGAAAAGGCCCTGGAGAGCTGTTGCTGCCAGCCAGTGCAGGCGCTTCGCCAGATGGACCAAGCTCTGACTCAGGAGGTGGCGGCAGCGGCAGCTTCACCTGCTGGCCAGCTGCCCGCTTTGCTAAGGCTTCGTGCTGGATGGTTCTGGGAAAGCTGCTCCCTCTAAGCTCCCATGGGGTAAGCACCACCTTGGAGGTCAGAGTCGGAGCGACCCTCACAGGCGGGAAGAGCATGCCTTGCTCCCATTGGCCAGCTGTGGGGCTGGCAGAGCTGCTGAAGCAAATGGGCAGCATGGTGTGACCCTTGCCCATGGGAGCAGGAAGGAGGGGCAGCCCCACTCTTGGCTGCTCTGAGGAGTGTGTGTGTGTGTGGGGGGGCTCGTTTGGGCGCTGCCGGGTGCCTCCAGGGGCAAGGCCTGAGCCCAGGATGGCCCACGGGCCCCTCTGGACATAAGGGCTTGTTTCCAGAGAGGAGAGGAGCAGAGGAGGCTGCTCTCTAGCTGAGCCTTGACTACCCAGACTGGCAGCGGCTTCTCCAAGGCGGCAGGGAGGAGGCTCTCCCTGCCCGACCTTGGAGACGCCGCCAGGGAGGGAACTGGGGGCCTTCGGCATGCAGGTGCTCTTGCCTGAGCGGCCCCGTCATCATCATCCCCTGAGGGGGAAATCTTCTGGGGCTCAGAGATGTGGCCTCCCCTTCAAATGCAAAGCAGGGCAGACCCTGCTTAGCAGAGGGGACAAGTCCTGCTCGCTGCCGCCAGACCAGCTCTCCTGCCCATCACGCGTCTGGGATCGGAGCTGCAGTCAGACCCGGGGTCAGTTTGGGAGCAGGCCATGCACAGGTCTGGTGGGCGGGAGCAGCCCAACGGGCATCCCTGGAGCAGGAAGAGGCATGGGGGGGGATGCCCCCAGAGACCCCGGGGCGGCCCCAACTCTGCTGCGAGGCCACCCCCCTCCCCGCTGCCCTGTGCTGTTACCTTGGGGGGGGCGTCGGCATCCATTTTGACCCACGGTCCTCGCTGCTCAGCGGTGGGCCGGGACGGCTGGGGGGCAGGCCCCTCCGAGGTGGGGTCGGAGTTCTGCCGGATCATGCCCGCTCGAGGTGGGGATGGGGCGGCGGCAGCGGAGGAGGAGGAGGAGGAGGAGGTGGTGGAGTCATGGACAGGGAAAGCGGCCATGTTCTTGCTGGGCTGGTCCTGCAGCGACTGGGAGCGAGGGACGGGGGCAGCGTAGGGTTTGAGCGGGACGCGGTGGGCCAGGTGGCTCTGCGGACAAGAGCGGGGCGGGGGGGAGTGACGCGGGGGGCAGGAGGGGCCCCGCTCCTGCCCCCCTCCTCGGGCCTCCAGCCTGGCCCTGCCTGCTCCCCCGGAGACCGGGCCCCAAGAGCCCCCTTCCCTGCCGGGGGACGCAGCACACCCCTTGCTCCTCGTTGGACCCCCTTCCCTCTGGGCAGCTGTCCTGGGGGGTCCTGGCCTGCCTCCCCAGATGCTCTCCTCCCCGCCCCATGGGGAAGACACGGCGGCCTCTTCTTCTGCAACCCCTTTCGTCACCCATCCTCAGCCCCTTAGGATGGGGGTGGGGGGTGGGGGGTGGGGGGTCACCCTGTCCTGTGCTCGCCCCTCCTCCCTCCTGGCCCTGGGATAGCGAGGTCAAAGGGCGGCAGCAGCGGCGGCGGCAGCAGCAGCCAATGGGAGAAGCAGCAGGCGGATGGCAATGAGTGGTGGGGATGGCCAGGAGGGGGCGCTGCCCTCCAGGGTTGCTGGGCGGGGGGGGGCTCACCTTGTGCTGCCCCTCCTGGGGCTCAACGGGGCGCTGCATCATGGGTGGGGTCTGGGAGGCGGGGGAGGAGTTGAGCGACACGGACTCGGGGCGGGGCTGGGGGGCCGCCTCTGGCCCGGAGCCCCCCAGCTTCGTCTTGGCCACCGGCGAGGGGGAGTTCTGCTTGTTCAGGCGCGTCCGCTCCTCCACCTGCCCGCGAGAAAGCTGCTGGGTGGGGGCCCTTCCCTCAGGCCCCCCGCCCCCGGCGGAGCCTGCGCGAGCTCTGCCCATCCTGCTGCGGCGAGGGAGGCCCGCCCACCGACCCACCTCCCGGGCCCAGGTGGGCTTGTCGGCGGCGGCGCTGCTGCTGCGGTTGTAGTGGTAGAGGGGGGGCTTCTTCTCCTGCTGCTGCTGCTGCTGCTGCTGCTTGTGGAGCTGCTGCTGCTGCTGGAGGGACTTCAGGTAGGCATGCTCCTGCTGCAGCTGGCGCTGGAGCCGCTCCGACTGCCGCTGCTCCTCCAGCTGCTTCCGCTTGTATTCCTGGGGGGCGGGCGGCAGGGGGGAGCCATGGGATGCGCTGCTGCCGGCCGCCCAAAGGCCCACCACCTGCCCCCCCCCCGACCCCGGGGAGAGGGCAGCCCGGGGAGGCCAAGCTGGAGCCCGGGACGGGACGGGACGGGATGGGGCAGCCCCCCACCCCCCGTTTACCAGCAGCAGGGCTTGCTCTTGGAGGAGCTGCTGCTGCAGGATCTCCAGCTGCCGCTGCTCCTCCTCCAACTTGTGCCTGATATACTCCTGCGGGGGGGGGCGGGCGGGGGGGCGCAGAGAGAGAGAGAGAGAGAGAAGGGGGCGCAGGTGAAGCAAGGGGGGGCGGAGGCGCCCAGGCAGACCCACACCCAGAGAGGAGCAGAGAAGGGGACCCTCCGCCTCACCCAGGAGAGAAAGAGAGGGGGGGGGGGCCCCAGCGCCCGCCCGGCAGTGAGGGCAGCTTTCTCCAAGGCCCAGGGGCAGCCCTCGGGCAGGAGCAGCAGCCCCCCGGGCCCAGACACACACAGGCAGGCTGCTGCCCGTCTGGTGAGGGGGCCGGCTCCGGGGGCAGCGGTGCTCCCTACCTGCTCCCGCTCGGCCTGCCGGCGCTCCTCCTCGCGGCGCAGGACCTGCATGTCCTCCAGCCGCCGCTGCTGCTCCTTCTCCTGCAGCTTCCGCTGGTCCCGCTCGCGGCGCTGTTGCTGGGGAGGGGGAGGCGGGGGGGGGGAGCTGCGGCCTCAGCACGGTGGGGGTGGGGGGGCCGCCCGGGGCCTGGCAGCACCTCCAGGTGAGGCCGGGACCCGCCTCTGCCCAAAGCCCTGCAGAGCCGCTGCCAGCCAGAGCAGACGGCCTGCTGAGGGCCTGACTCAGGACCGCCCGCCCGCCGGCCCGGGGAGGGAGGAGGCCTGCCACCTGGCAGGAAGGCCCAAGCGCCCCCCCCAACCCCCCGGCTCACCTCCTCGACGCGCCGGCGCTCCTCCTTCTGCTCCTCGATGCGCCGCTGGCGCTGGTGCAGGAGGTGCTTGATGTGGGCCTCCGAGTCGCGGTGCTGGGCGGCCAGCTGCTGCTGCTGCTGCTGCTTCAGGGCCTCCGAGTTGCTCTTGTTCTCCTGCTGCAGGCGCAGGAACTCCCGCCGCAGGGTGGACTCGCCCGGCACGTTCATGATGGAGCTGCAGGCAGGCAGGGAGGGAGGGCCTCCACCATCAGGGGAAGTCTACCGCAGCAGCAGGGAGGTGCCTGCTTGGGGGCTTACTGCGGGAGGGAGGGAGGGAGGGAGGGAGGGAGGGGACCGGGCCCTCCTTGGGCTCTTCCGCTGTCGGGGGTTATGTCCCTGACCGCCTCCTCCCCCCACCCCACCCAAGAGGGGGGGAGAGGGGCCTGCAAGCAGCTCGGGGCAGAGCCCTGCTGGGCAGGGCAGGGCAGGACTCCTTCCCGCAAGGTCCAGCCCGGCGGGCCAAGGGCGTCCAAGGGTCTTCAGGCCCCCCACCACCGGGGCCCCGTGCCGCTGCAGCCCCCCCCCCCGGCCCATACCTGGGCTCCCCTTCCTCGCCACGCCCGTCCTCCTCCTCCTCGCTGCCGCTGTACTCGTACTCGGTCTCATCTGCCAGAGACAACACAGGAAGCTTGACACGGAGCCGGAGCCCCCCAGCCCCCCGCCCGCCCCCCCCCCCGCGTCCCGGGCACGCACCTTTCTCCCCCCGCTTTTTGCGGGTGCGGTCAATGTGGTCCTTGAGCTGGATGCGGACCTGCCGCTCGGTGGGCTGGTCCCGGATGAAGGGGAACTTCAGGAGCTGCTCCGTCGGGGGCCGGCTGGTGTAGGCCTTGACCAGGCAGTTGTCAATGAAGTCGATGAACTTCTTGGACCTGGGGGGGGGGAGCGGGGGAGGCGGCCCACAGAGAGGGGCGCTGCTGACAGGCAGCCCGTGCCCCACTGCACCCCCCAAGGGCCCCCCCGGCCCCTGCCTGCCAAGCTCCCACATGGTGGGGGGGGCTTCTGGGGGTGGCCACCGCATCGCCCCCCTCCCCAGCAGCTCAGGGCCCACCCCGGAACCGGCCATGCCGGTGCTCAGCCCCACCGGCCCCAGCCCCCTCCCCTCTGTCCTGAGCTCACTGCCCCGAGGCCTTGGCAGCCTCCTTCTCTGGGGAGGAGACGCCAGGCGGGCCCCACCTGCCGGGGGTCCCCACAGGGTCCACCTGCCGGGGGTCCCCACAGTCCCCACAGGGACCCCGCTGCCCGGCCGCCCCCTCCGCAGCACCACCTACCATTTCTTGGATTTCAGCTTGGGCGGGGGGTTGCGAGGGATGAGGAAGAGAGCCCGCATAGGGTGCATATCACACAGGGCTGCAAGGGGGGGGGAGGAGGAGAGAGGGCTGAGCGGGGCAGGAGGGGCCCCAGCCACTCTCGCGGCACCCCCAGCCTTGAAGCCCCCCCTCCCTGCTGCCCTCGCTGGGGGAGGCCGCGTTCCCAAGCCGCCTCCCCCGCCCGCCCCCCAGAGAACCCGGGGGTCCCACGGAGGACCCTGCGGCCCAGCCCCAGCCCCAGTCCCGCCTCTCCCAAGCGCCCCAGGCTGGTTCCCGGCCGCCCCCTTCTGCACAGACACTCACGTGGGGCGCCCTCCGCCATCTCAATGGCCGTGATCCCCAGGGACCAGATGTCGCTCTGCCGAGAGACCAGAGGGCGGTTGGTGCGCAGGCGGCCCCCGCCAGCCAGAGCGGCCGCTGGCCCTTCTCTCCGCCCTCCGCCCCCGGGCCCCCCCCGCCTACCGTTGCTTTTCCGCCCCTCCCGCCAGCTCCCTCCTCCACACAGCTGCCCTTTGCCTTTCCGCCAAGGAGTCCCAGAAGCCTCCTGGCCTCGCCTCGCCTCGCCATAGCCCACGCTTTCCGGGGCCATTCCTCGCCCTCGTCTGAAGTGAACGGTGGGTTAGGGGGCACAGACGGCGCCCGTGCCTTGCGTCCCCCCAGCCTACGTGCCACACGGAGTGGCCGCCCCCCGCGACCGCCGCCTGGCCTACAGGCCAAGAGGGAGGCAGCCTGGCTTGGGGGGGGGGGGAGGAGGCCTACCCTGTAGTCATAGGTGGCGTCCGGGTTCTCGTCACAGGCGATCACCTCCGGGGCCATCCAGTAAGGGGTGCCGATGAAGGTGTTCCGGCGGCCGACGGTGCGGTCCAGCTGGGCACTCACCCCAAAGTCAACTGTAGGAGAGGCGAGGAAGCTCAAGGCCTGGGGGGCTGGCCTGGGGGGCCCAAGGACGGAGCGCCATCCAAGTCGGCACCAATGCCTGCGGATGGGCCGGGAAAGGGCAGACAGCCGGAGGAAGGCCGAGCGGTGGCGGGGGGGGGGGGAGGGAGGCAGGGGGTCTTCCCCCCTCCAGAGACTGAGGGCCCCGAGGAGGCGGAAGGGAAGCCCGCAGGTCAGGCCAGGGGAAGGGATGCCAGTGGGGGTGGGCAGGGTGCCCCCGGGAGCCCCGGCCTACCTAGCTTCACCTCGGCGTTCTCCGTGAGGAGCACGTTCTGGCCCTTGATGTCCCGGTGGATCACCTTGTGGGCGTGGAGGTGAGCCAGGCCCTGGAGGAAGAGAGGCAGGTGTGGTCACAGAGGTGGGCAGCGCCCCATTCTCAGGGAGCCCCAGCCTCACCCCCCCCAACAGCAGGAGCCGTGCTGCTGCCCGTACCCGGAGGATCTCCCGGCAGATGTAGGCGATGCAGTCCTCCTTCAGCGCATTGCCTTTCGTGTTCTTCACCAGATCCGTCACGGAGCCAGCCCCACAGAACTCCATGACAAGCTGGAGGGAGAGGGAGAGGCAGGCCAGCAACCCAGGGGGCTCAGGTGGGAGGACGCCTGGGCCCCCGAGTGCCGGCGCGCATGCACCCCCCCCATTGCCCCACTGCAGATCTCAACTCCACCCAGCACAAGAGAGCGCTCTTGGGGGGCCACAGCTGCAGCTCTGTGGGGGGCTGATATGCACCCACCCTCACTGGGGGTCCATTTCCAGGGCAGGATTAGAAGTGCTGGCGGTTGCTGCAAGAGGGTTGGGGGGCGAGGGTCTCTCCAGGCTTGCCTCGCCCCACAGGGCAGGTGGGGAGACCCGCGGGAGGTCCTTTCTACTGCAGAGGCCCCCTCCAACTCCCTGCTCCAGGAGAGCCCGGGCCCCCTCCTCCCCGACAGCGTCTCGCCGCCAGATGAAGTGCTTTTGCCAATCTCTCTCCGCCCCCCCCCCCCGCCGCTTATCCTGCCATCTTTCTTGCTCTTATCGGCTGTCACGCCGAAGGGGATATCTTAAAGACCTGGCGTTGGGACCCCTGCGCGCGGCTCCTGGAAAGCGAGGTGGCCCATGAGCGGAAAGGCCCCTCCACGCGGGGGCGCCCCCTCACCCAGAGCTGGTCGTCGTTCCCAGGGGGGCTCTTCTTGATGAACGCCCCATAGTAGGTGGCGATGTTGCGGTGGTGCGAGTACTTCTTCAGCATGTTGATTTCTTGCTTGATCTCCTCCTCCTCGTCCTGGGGGGGGGGGCGGGGGGGAGGAGCTGAAGCTGGGAGAGGCGGCTGCCCGCCCGCCCACCTGGGCCCTCTTCTCGGGCGTGACACGGGGCCTGCCGCTCTGGGCGCAGGGGTGGGGCTCTGCCCGGGGCCCTCCTCCCCAGAGCTCCAGGGAGTCCTTCCTGGGCCTCCAGCCCTCTGGCCTTCCTGGCCATCGCCCGGGCGCAGTCGCGGTGCCCTACCTCGGTGACGTCCATGACTTTGATAGCGGCCAACTGCCCGGTCTTGACATGACGGCCCTGGGGGGGGGGGAGGGAGAGAAGCCCTGTGGCCACAGCCTGCTGCCACCCTCGGCCTGCCCTCCATGGCTGGGAGCTGGGGCTGAGCCTGGCAGATGGCCCACAGGCCCACCCCGCCAGCAGCGCTCCGAGGAGGCCCGTCCCGGAAGGCCGGATGCTCCTGCGAGGGGCTGGGCCCAAGGCGTGCAGCGCCCGGCCCTCCCTGCTGCGGGCCCAGCGGGCGGAGCAGGCCAGGCCACTCCCCAGCCCTGCCGCCCACCTCTAACCCTAACCCTAACCGGCACTCTGAGCTTCTGCCAGGCCCACCCAACAGCACCCCCCACCCCGGACCTGGGGCTTTCCTGGCAGCCCAGCAGCAGCACCAGAGAAAGGATCCCTGCCGGGGGGGGGGGGCTTGTGCAGACTGCCCAAGAGTGGGCCAGGACTGCAGCTGCCTCGCCAGCACAATCGTCCCTGAGGTCCCTGCCCCCCCCCCCCGCAATTGTGTAGGGTGCCTCGCTCCCCCCCTCAAATCCCACATATATTGGAGAACCAGCTTTAGAAAAAATGAGAGGGCGGGTCCCTGCCCCGAGGGGCACACAATCTAGGAACCGATACTAGGGACCCAACCAAAGAGAAGAATTGGAAGGAAGCTGATGGCCGCGGGAGGGGAGGAAGGCAGAGGAGGCCTTGTGCAGCTCGCTCTTCTGGGAGGGGGAAAGTGCTGGAGGAAGGAGCAGCAGGAGGGGAGGGGGGGAAGGGGGGGGACTGGGGGAGGAGAGGGAGGGGGCAGGCCACGGAGGGCTCGCATGGAGCCCTCCGGCTGGCCGGCCTCCTCAGTTCCTCAAGGACCGGCCCCTGCCTTTGCCTGCCCCCTTTTCTCCCCCCCCCCACTGCCTCATCCCAGTGTCCGTCTTGCGCTGCAGCCCCAGCAGGGGGAGCCAGAGACCAGCTCGGCAGCGGCCCTGCAGCTGAGTGGGCCCCCCACCCCCCACCGCCACTGTGGCCCCCAGGCTCCTAGGGGCCCAAGCACAGCCAGGAGCTGACCTGGCTGGCAGGCCCCCCCACCCCGGCTCCAGAGCGGGGCTGCTTCTCCCTCCCCATTCCTTGCCCAGGCAGAGGGGCTCCCTTCCCACACGCCGCCCCACTGCGCCTGTGCCTGGGAGCTGCAGAGCGCAGCCCTCCCCCCAAGGGACCAGCCAAGGTGGGCTCCCAGCAAGACCCCCAACCGCAGAGCCCAGGTGCTGCGCCCAGCGAGGGATCCCTGCCCGTCTCCCCAATGGGGCACCTGGGCCAGACCAGGGCGGGCGGGCGGAGGAGCAGCGGCAGCAGCAGCCGCGGAGGGGGCCATCAAGGAGGGGAATGCCAATCCCAGCGGGGTGCTCAGTCCCCTTCAGAGCAGAGCTCCAGGGAGGGCCGTGGGGCTTGGAGCTGGGGCGCGGAGGGCCTGCCCCTGCCCCCCTGTGCCCCCCAACGGCTCCTCCTCCTCCTCCTCCTCCTCCGCAGGCCAGGCAGTCCCGGGGGAGGCTGTCCAGCAGGGCCCCCCAGGTCAGGCGGGACCACCCAGGGTCCCCATCACGCCCAGGAGGGGCTGGAGAGAAGGGAGAGTCACCCCCACCCCCACCCCCGCCCCAGCCAGGTGCTGCTGGCTGGCCTTGTCTGAGATGCCAGGCCGCCTGGCATGGGCAGCCGTTGCCTGGCAACCGCCTCCCCCTCCCTTCCAAGCGGGAATCAGGCTTCAGCCCCCCCCCCGCCCCCCCACTGCTGTGTGAACAGAAGGATGATCTAGCACCTCTCATCAGCGCTGCATCTCCTGGGCATGGAAGCGGGCGGGGGGGGCAGGGAAGCCCCACAGCCCCCTGGCCAGCAAGGCCCAGGAGCGCCGCTCCTTCCCCCAGCAAGCCCCCTCTGCCTGCTGCGGGCGGGGGAGGCCGAGCTGGGCGGGAGCAGGAGCAAGAGCGGCTGGTGCCCCCCCCCCACCCCGCCTGGCCCAGCTGGGAGCGGAGCAGAGTTATTTCGGCCTGGAAGGCCCCGAGAGGGGAAGGGGAAGGCCGGGCAGGGAGGAGGAGGAGGAGGAGGAGGAGGAAGGAAAGGCGAGGGGGCGAGGAGGCCCGTGCTGGTTTCCATAGGAACAGGCGCAGGGCTTCAAGGGCGGCGGCAGCGGCAGCAGCAGCGGCAGCCCAAGGACAGGCCCCCCCCGCCCACCTGGGGGCAGCTGCTCAAGACGGAGGGGGGGGGACATTCTGCGTGTGCTCAGAAACACTCTTGCCACTTCCCCACAGACCACCCGCTACCTGAAGTCCCACCTCGCTGCTTGGCAACCGCCCTTCTCTGGGTCTGAATTGTGGGGAGGGGGGCACACGGGAGGCCGTCTGGCCAGGGGGGCCTGCAGGGGGCTGGGCGGCCGCAGTCTCAGCGCTCTTTGCTTTGGGGAAGGAGCAGTCGGGGCCGGGGCCGGGGCCGAGGAGGAAGGGCCCCGCAGACAGGAAGGGCAGCCCCGACGTGGCCACCTGCCCCTTGAGTTTGGCAGAGAGGTGACGACAGGGAGACGGGACGGGGGTCTATACGATGATGCGAGGACTAGAGGAAGAGGACAGGGGGGGACTTTTCTCCCTCTCTCCACACTAGAACCAGGGGGCACCCCATGAAAGTGAAGGTGGGGAAATGTAGGACTGACAAGAGGAAGGACTTTTCCACACCGTCATAATTAATCTATGGCATTCTTTGCCACGGGATGTGGTGCCGGCCACCGGCTTGGATGGCTTGAAAAGGGGTTTGGATAGATTCACGGAGCAGAGGTCTATCCGGGGCTACTAGTCTGGTGGCTGCTGTGGGCCATCTCCAGCTTCAGAGGCAGGATGCCTCTGAATCCCCGTTGTAGGGGAGCCGCAGATGGGCTGCCTTGGGCCTGATCCAGCAGGGCTGTTCTTATGTTCTTAACACAGGAATGGTCTGGGTGCACAACTCAGGCCCACAGGGAGTGGGGTGGCCACAGATTTGGGATCAAGTTGCAGAAGAGGACGCTCTTCATGGTGATGGTGATACAGAACCTCCACATGCAGAAGTAGTCTACCTCCCAAGAGCAGGTGGTCCGTGACCTCCCTGCCCCCCTTGTGGGCTTCCTGGAGGAACCTGCAGGGCTTCTGACGAGAAGCTCAAGGACAGGGGTGAGGAGAGCTGCCTTCTGCAGAGTAGGCCATCCCCACCAACAGCCCCGAATTCAGAGGCCTAAAACAGACAGCAGCCCCACGTGTGAGCCCAGTGGGCCTCCCGCCTCCCCTGGAGTGGGGATCCTTGCTGCTGTGAGGCCACCCTCTCAGGTAGATGCCACAACCAGGCAGGAGGCCCTGGAGGACGCACACACACACACACACCCCGCCCCCCAGGGGCTCACCTTGTAGACCTGCCCGTATGTCCCATTGCCGACCACTTCCACCAGCTCAAAGATGCCGGCCGGATCCTGCGGGGGGAGAGAGAAGATCAAGTGGTCAAGGTTCCTCCTCCGGACCAGAGAAAGGCTGCCATAGGGGCCAGTCCCCACCAGCCCCCGGGGATGAGGCTAGTCAGCAAGCCCAGGGCCCGGCGGATTCTGGGCCTGGGGCAACGCACAGGGGCTGGTCCTACTGCCTGGCAGGCAACCGAGCAGAGTCAGGCCTGGGCCCCACAGATTCTGCCTCACAAGGACAAGGGAGCTGGGTCTCTGATTCTGCAGCCAAAACTGTCTCCCCCAGGAGTGGAAGGATGGCACGTGTTGGACAAGCGGCAGGCTGTGCCTCAGGGGTACCGTCTGCTGCCATCCCCAGCCGGGGCGAAGTGCGGCCGGGGGCTCCTCTGTGGTGACAGAAAGAGGGCCGGCCCCGGCTCAGAGGCGAGGCCTGAAGCTCCAGGGCTTGGGCCAGGGGCGCATCCGGTGGGGGATCGGCCGAGGGCCCGGGGGGCCTGCAGCAGAGGCGGGAAAGAGCCCCCCACCCCCCGCCCCAGGCAGAGAAGAAGCGACCTCACAGGCACATTCCCCGCTGGGCCCCCCCCCCAACCCTAACCCGGGTGAGGCCACTGTGGGAGACGGGGGGCTGGGCTGGACGGGCGGCCTCGGGCCTGACCCAGCAGGGCTGCACCCAGGCGCTCCTCTCCCGGCCGCCTTCCGTTTTTGCGTCGGTGTCCTGCCTGCGGATATCACTGCAAAGCCTCAAGCAAGGAAGGGAGAGGGAGGCCCAAGGGCGGGGGGGGGGGGCAGCTCAAAACCAAGCCCCCTGCCCTCCCTGTCAGGCTGCCCCCCCCCGCCCCCCTCAGAACACAGCAGAGCCCGCACAGAGCAGCCCTGCACCCCGCCTCCCCCCCGCCTCCGATCTAGGCCACGCACACGCCACCAGCGGGCCACCTCCCCGAAGGCCAGTATTAATAGCTCCTCATTAGGGCAAGAGTGCGCTGGAGGACACCGGCACGGAAGGCCCGCCCTGGGAACGAGAAGCCTCTTTGCTCACGGGCCCCCCGGAGAGGGGGCTGGCACTGACACCCCCCACCCCCACCCGCTCCGCCACAGGAGTCTCCTTGGAGCACCTTGAAGGGCGGGCGGGCGGGTGGGTGAAGCCGAGGGAGGCCGGGACGAGGGACCTGCAGCAGGCCCCCCGAGGAGCCGTGGTGGGCCAGCTCTGCCCTGTCGGCGTTGCCGGAGCCCACCACGGCCCAAGGGCCCTGAGCCAAGAGGTGCAGGCCCACGTGGCGGGAGCGGGGAGACTCCAGGAGGGGGGAGTGGGCTTCTTCTCGGTTGCCCCCACGGAAGCAGCAGCGGGCTCCGGCCAGCCAGGCGGGGGGACGTCCTTGCTGTGAGAGCCGCACTCACTGGCCTGGCCTGGGGGGGGGGCGCTCCTTCGCTGGAGAGGTCCAGGCGTGGGCTGGAGGGCCACCTGCAAGGGGCCGGCCTGGAAGAGCTCGGGGACCCCTCCCCACTTGCACATTCTCCTCCCTCGGTGGTCCCGATGCGCTTTGGCACCTGCTGGCAGCCTGCAAGGGACCTCACCGAGCCAGACAGCCAGGGCCCTTGCGGAGAGGGCCACAGGAAGGCCGCGCTCCCCCCGCTCCAGGAGGGCCACCCAGAGGGCAGGGGGCCAGGAGGCGGGCTGGGCAGGGCCTTGGCTCTGGAGGGGGGCGGGCCCGCAAGCCCCCATTTCCCAGTCCTTGGGAAAGCAAGCGGCAGCCCAGGCGGGCAGAGCGCCCCCTCCTGGCCACGGGCTCACCCAGCGCCAAGGCCTGCGGCTCCTTGCCCAGCCTTGGCCCCCGGCCCCGGGGTCCCTTCCCCACTGCTGCGCCCAGGCCCAGGCCCAAGCCAGGTGGGAGGGAGGGCAATCCTGCCCAAGACCCGGAGCAGCCCAGAGCCAGTCTGGGGAGAGGAGGCCCCAGCAGGAGGTGGCCAGGCCTGCCAGCAGCTGCCGCCCCTTGCCGGGGGAGAGCCCAGCAGCTGCCTGCCTGCCCCGGTTTCAGGAGAGGCCTCTGGCACCTGCGGCGGCCTTCCAGGGCCAGCCCCAGCCAGCAGGCAAAGCAAGGCAGCGGGGGGGCCCTGCTTCCGGGAAGACCTGCAGCCACGCCAGGACCGCTGCCCCCTGTGCTGAAGCAGGAAGGGTGGTGGCCAAGCGTGGGGAGGGGCTGGAGCCCCCTGCCAACTGGACCGGCTGGAGAAGGGAGGGGGGAAGGGCCTCTGGGCAAAGGCACTCCCCCCCCGCTGGGGGACGCTGGGCCGGTGCCTCCTCCCTCGGCCTGCCCTCCGCCACGGGGTTGTGTGGCGAGGACAGAAAGACCCCCCCTCACTGC
Source organism: Hemicordylus capensis (assembly GCF_027244095.1). Classification (NCBI taxonomy): domain Eukaryota; kingdom Metazoa; phylum Chordata; class Lepidosauria; order Squamata; family Cordylidae; genus Hemicordylus; species Hemicordylus capensis. Next base: position 659,310 of record NC_069662.1, on the reverse strand, counting down.
TTGGGCCTCCTCGACTGTAAAATGAAGTCGACCCAGAGATCGGGCCACATCTCAGAAGGGAGCCCACAAAGCTGGAAATGGTGCAGGCGAGGACAACCAGAAGGACCCGGAGGTGGAGCCCCTCCCTCAGCAGGCAAGGCGACCATGTGTGGGGCTTCCCCATGGAGAAGAGGAGCAACTGGGGAGGGGGGCAGGAGGGAGGGAGAGCTGGTCTGGTGGCAGCAGGCATGCCTGGTCCCCTTAAGCTAAGCAGGGTCTGCCCTGGTTGCATCCAAATGGGAGACTTGATGTGTGAGCCCTATAAGAGATTCCCCTTCTTAGGGGATGAAGCTGCCGCTCTGGGAAGAGCATCTAGGTCCCAAGTCCCCTCCCTGGCAGCAGCATCTCCAGATAGGGCTGAGAGAGATTCCTGCCTGCAGCCTTGGAGAAGCCGCTGCCAGTCTGTGAAGACAATCCTGAGCTAGATGGGCCAAGGGTCTGACTCCGTATGTGGCAGCTTCCTCTGTTCCTATGACAGGCTTCTCTGGGACACTCAACAAGCAAGGGGGGGGGAGCTTCCCTCCTTCTCCCCCAGGACAGCTCCTCGCTACGCTGACAGCATGCCAAGGCCCCCGGAAGAGACGAGCTCCAGCGCAGAGGGCCTGTCGTGGGGGGGGGCACTGCCTGCCCTGCCACTGGACTGCCCCCCCCCCCGCATTGGGGGTCTCTGCCAAGCCACTCTGTTGCAGACAGGAAGCTGGATGAGAGGAGCCCAGAGTGGGCTGAGCCGGCAGGCCCCTCTTTGGGGCCCAGGGCAAAGCCACCAAGCGGTCAGGGCCGCCCTCGATTCTCAGGGATCGCTCCTCCCCCCCCCGGCACCTATGTTGCCCCTCTGCTCCCACAGCAGAAGCCACCAGGCCCGGTGGGGCTTCCTTCCCAGCCAGTGGGCTTGGCAGTGGCCTTCCTGGGCAGAGCCAAGCACCTGGAGGTCTCCAGCCCCCCAGCAAAGCCTCCATCACTGGGGAGGGAGGAAGGGAGGGAGGGGGGCAGCTCAGGAGCCCCAGACCGCCCCCGCCTGGCATCCCAAGGGAAGAAGGGCCCTCCCAAGCCTCCGGGCAGCCAGCCCCACCAAGCGCTGGCGGAGGAGCCACCTGCGGGCTTGGCTGGACCAGGCTCCCAAAGGGCCCAGAGCCCCGGAGTCGGCCCCGTACCCTCCGCTCTCCACCAGGACACAGGCACGGATGCGGGGGGGGGGGGCGCAGTGGGGAGGGGAGGCTCAGGCCCGGGCCACTCTGCAGCCACCCACGCCCCTAATCCGGCCCCAACTCCGCTGCCAAATCCAGCGCGTGGCTCGGGGATGTGAGCCCACCGAGGACAAAGGGGCCCTTTCTCCGTGCCCGCTGCAGGCGGCCTTGCTTGGCTTCCAGGCGTCCCGGCCGTGCTGGCCACATGGCCTGGGCAGGGAGCCAGGCAGAGGGCAGGAGGAGGAAGCCCAGCCGCCCCCGCCCCCCTCTCCCAGCTCACTCTGGGCTCGCTGCCCCCCCCCGGCAGGGCCCAGCCCACCACCCTCCTGCTGGCCAGGGGGCCGAGCCACGCTCTGAGCAGCCCCTGAGGAGGCCTGTGTGGGAGGAGAGCAGAAGGGGCCCAGCGGGGCAGCCAGGCCGGGGGCCCAGCCGGGCGGCGCGTGTGTGTGTGTGTGTGTGTGTGTCAGGGAGGTCAAGGCGCCCTCTGCACAAGGCGCAGCGGTTGGGGGGCGGCGGTGAGTCAGGCTGCCGAGGAAGGCGGGCGGCGGGGGGGGGGGGGGAGCAGCAGCAGCCAAGAAAAGGGCCCTATAGCAACAGCCGCCCACTTGCACAGCTCTCTCCGCAGCCTGGCCCTGCCCACGCTGCCAAGCCAGCCGGGAGCGCTGCTGCTGCTGCCGCTGCCGCCACTGGCTCCCTCCTTGGCAGAGCCTGGGCTCCCCTGGAAACCGGAGCCAGGAGGGGGGCCCGGCTGGGGGCAGCGGCTCTCCCCCACCTGCCACCCAAGCCGGGCAAAGGAGGAGGAGGAGAAGCAGCAGCAGCTGCTGCTCCCCCCCAGCCGGGAAGAAGAGGGGCCCAGAAACAGGGGGGCGGCTCCCTCCTGGTGCTTCCGGACTCCTCCTCCCCAGCAACACCCCCCAGCCCCCCCCCACCCCGCCTGCGCTTGGAGGCCCCCCCAGCTGCCTTGTAATTACAGGTCACCTGCTAGTCGGCTGGCAGCTTCTCATCGGGTTATACAAAACCCTCTAAGCAGCTTGGTGGGGCCAGCCGGGGCGGTCCTGGGATGGAGCCGGCAGGGGGGCCTCTGGGCCCCTCGTACTCCTCCCCCCCCACCCCGGGCAAGGGGCACACCACCACTCCCTGAGGCAAGCCCTGGCAATGCCCACCTGGCAGGGGCCTTGGGTTTGGGTGGTCTGTCCCAGAGGGGGGGTGGGGTGGGGGGTCCCACCGCTTCAGCTGCCGTCCCCCCCCCCGCCGCCTCGGTTCTGGACATTCCTCCAGTCCAGAGGAAGCCCAGAGCAGGTGCCCGCCCAGGCAGTCCCCAGCCGCCCTCCTCCCAAGCTGCCGCCTTTGCTTGCAAGGAGTGAGCCTCCAGGGGTCCCCCCCCCACTGCGGAGAAGAGCAGAGCTGGTCTTGGGGCCGCCCCCAGCCGGACTGGCCCCCTGAGCTGAGCAGGGTCTGCCCTGCTTGCACCTGGAGGGGAGACTGGGAGGGTGAGCAGCACTGGCAGAGATTCCCCTCCGCAGGGGTGGAGCCGCCGCTCTGGGAAGAGCAGAAGAAGGCTCCCAGTCCCCTCCCTGGCAGCCTCAGAGAAGCCGCTGCCAGTCTGTGCAGACAATCCTGAGCCAGACGGACCAAGGGTCAGACTCTGCAGCTTCCTGTGCTCCGATGCCTCCAGGGTTCCCAGGCCGGCTCAGCAAGAGCCAGCCGGGGGGTCCTGCCACACCTGTGAAGGTGGAGGGGCTTCAGACGCCGGAGACACCAGGGGTGTGAGTGTGTGTGTGTGTGTGTGAGACCACCTGACAGGTCCCTGGGGTGGGCCCAGCATCCTGACCTGAGACGGATCTCCCACAAGCAGGGAGGGAGGCGGCCAGACCCCCCGGATCCCATCCGGATCCCTGCCGGCTGCACATGAGGCAGGTCGCGCTGGAGGGAGACCCACTGGGGGCCTGGCTGGTCAAGGGGAGGCCTCTCCCCGTTGGCCGACGGAAGAGCCCTTCCCTCTGCTTGCCTTCTGCCCCCCCGCCCTCCGAAAGAGGGTCTCTTCCCCTTGCCCACCGTGGCGCTCAAGGGAGGCAAATCCCCCTCTGGCAAGGAGGAGCAGGGTGGGAGAGAGGCCTTGCAAGCCTGGCGGGGCAAGAGCCCCCCTGCTGCCCTGGACAACCCAACCCCCAAGTTCTGCTGGGTGGGGCTTCCCTCTCGCACTGGGGCCAAACAAGGCACTGGCTCTGCTGACTCCACAGAAATCACTGTCTTGAGTTCTCACAGAAGCCGGCAAATATTTTGCAAAGACTGGAGGGGGGGAGCCCACCCCCACCAGCGCGGGAGGCCAGCCAGGTGGCTGCACAGGCATGGGAAGAGGGCGAAGAGGCCACAAGCAAAAGCTCCCCCCCCCCCGGCCTCCTGCAGCAAACTCTGCATCCACAGCCCCTTTGGGGAAGCCCCTCCCAGCAGGCCAGAAAGCGGCCACTGCACCCTCCCGGCGGCAGCAGCTGACAAATGGGGTGGGGGGCGCGCATGACGGGGAGAGGAGCTTCAGCCCTGGCCCCCCCAGCGCTGGAGGCCCCTGACGAAGCGCTCCCCGGGGTGCACACAAGAACGCCGCCCCTCCCGGGCAAGCGGCACCCACGGGGCAGGCAGGGGCAGGCCTGGGCCGGGACGGTGGCGAAAGCCTCTCTTGCCCACCGTCCAGCCTGGGCCCCTCCACGGCTCCTGGCTAGGGGGGAACCACCCCAGCGCAGCAGCTCTCCGGGCCCCCGAGTCTGTGTCGCAAGGAGTTTGGCCCCAGGGCGGCTGCTGCCCCCACGCTGGCTCCCTCACCTTCGGGGCCGTTCTTGCCAAGCCTCTGTAGGCCCCCCCCCCCCCCGCAGCCTGCAGTGCCACAACAGGGGCTGGTCAGCCCCACCTCAAGATGCCGGGATGATGGAAAGCGGGCAGCCAGCGTGTGGCTCCGGCCAGCTTCCCAGGGCCTGCGGCTGGGAGGAGCACCCTGGGAAGGCTTCCTGGAAGCCACCCTCTTCCGCTTCCGCTGCTTCCGCACGGGGGACTTTGCCTACGGCTCCCCTCCAGCTCGCCGGCCCCGGCTTTGCATTGGCAGCGGGAGCGTCTCCCGCCGGCCGGCCACCTGCAGCAGAGCAGTGTTCAGCCTCCCTCCCCCCTCTGCTGCAGGAGGTGGCCAAGCGCCAGGCCCCTCCCCAGACAGGCACAGGGCAATCCCACCGCAACGGGGCCTGACCCCACAGGGAGGGCAAGGGGCTCCCTGGAAGCAACCCCCGGCTCCGGCTCCTGCTGCCTGCCAGACCTGCAGAGCTGCTTCGCAGAGGCTGGGCATGAGCATGACAGGCCCGGCCCCCAGGCGGGGGGGGGGACCCATTCCACAGTGGGGGGGGGCTCTGGCTCCTGCAAGGGGCTGTAGGGGCCACAGACGGCAGCTCGCTCTTCCGCCAGGACACCGGGAGGCACACAGGAACCCCTCCCGGCCTTTGCAGAATGTGTGGGGCACCTTGCAACTCCCCCCTCCAGCAAAGCCTCAGGCCCCGCAGCGGAGCCCTTCGCAGCCTTGCTGCCATGGCCACGATGTGGGCTGCGGAGACTCTGTGCAAAAGAAGAGCCCGATTCGGCCTGGGTTCCTCTGGGGAGGGGCCAAGAGCAAGCCCCAGCGCTGCTAAGTGTGCACAGGCGCCCCAAGTCCGTGTCTTCCCTTGCAAGGCCTGGGAGCCCCGAGTGTGGAGCTTGGGCCAAGGCCAGCACCCCCCATGGCGCCCCACCCCTGGCTCCGTGCAGAGGCTCCTTCCTCCCACGTGGAGCCCTGTGGCAAAGGGGGGGGCTTCCCAGGCTGGGGCTGGCTCGGCCAGGCTCCATTTCTCGGGCCTGCTCGGTCCAGAGGCCTGCGCGGTGGGAAGGGGCTCTCCCCGGGAAGGCCTTTCGCCAAAGGGAAGACCCCCGCAGCAAGCTCCTGCTTGGCAACTTTTGCACTGCAGCCAGCTTGTGAAGAGCTGCAGAAGAATGCCTCTCCCCAGGAAGCACCGAGTCCAGGAGCACCTCAGGAAGTGGGCAAGCAGGACTGCCTCCCCACACCCACCCACCCGGACTGCTGGGGGCAACTGTATGTCCCTCTTGAGGTGGTGGGGAGCCCTTCAGCTTGTGTTTCAACATCATCATCACATTTCTATCCCGCTCTTCCTCCAAGGAGCCCAGAGCGGAGTACTACAGACTTGAGTTTCTCTTCCACAACAACCCTGTGAAGTAGGCTAGGCTGAGAGAGAAGTGACTGGCCCAGAGTCACATCCAGCAAGTCTCATGGCTGAAGGGGGATTTGAACTCGGGTCTCCCCGGTCCCAGTCCAGCACTCTAACCACTACACCACGCTGGCTCTCATCAACTGCTTGGGGAACTTTTGCTGGAAAGTGGCACGTAAACACTCTCGGCAGCAGCTGGGAGAGCAACCCTTCGGAGCCCCCCCTGGGCCCCCCCTCGAGGTGGCAGACCCCCCAGAGAAAGGCTCTCCCCTCAGCAAGCAGGGAGGGCCTCCCTCCTCCGACCCAGAAGCTGGCCAGAAAGGCCAGCAGGTTGTGCGGGGGGGGGGGCAGTGCCCTGCTCTTGAGAGCAGTTGGAGGAGGTTTCCGCCTGGAGGGGGTTTCGGCTCCAGCAGCCACGGACGGACAGGACCAGGACCAGGACCACCGGCTGCCCTGAGAGGGAGCCCTCCTCCCGCTCACAGGTGGCAGACCGGCCAGAACAGCCAAGGGGCAGGGAACCCGTTTCCCGGGGGGGGGGAGGCATGCGGGGAAGCGCAACGGTTCCAGGGCCGAGTGCCCTGCCAGAGAGAAACCCCGGGCCAAGGGGGCCTCCTGTGCTGTGCTCCTCAGGCCACCCCCACTCCGGAGAGCCCTGCGGGGTGAGGCCAGCTAGCCCAGCCCCCTGTTTCCAGCAGGGCAGCAGTCCTCCACCGCTCTTGGCCCCCGAGTCTGACAGCCAGAGACAGCTGCCTCTGCACACGGAGAAGCCACACAGCCCTCGCAGCTCATAACGGGGACGGGGGACCTCTTCCTCTCCCTGAACGGGTCTGCTCCCCTTTGAAAGCCCCCTCCGATGGGGCCATCACCGCATCTTGTGGCAGCAAGTTCCACCAGCACGGCGCAAGCAGGTCAGGCGGAAGGCTAACGTTCCTCTGCCCTGAGGCTTTTCATTGTCCCCTCAAAGGGCGTCCAGGCAGGCCTCTCCTGCAGCCCGGAAGGCGGGGCCCGCGCCAACCAGCTCCCCTGCAAAGTGCTGGCTCACCCAGAGCCACTGAGACAGACAAGCCGGTCGGGGCAGGCCCGCCCTGAGCAAAGAGAGCAGCGGCTCCGCCCTGGGCAGCCCCAGGAGGAGAGGAGGGCGGGCAGGCAGGCTTCCTCCCACAGCAGGCTGGCCGGGAGCTCCGGGCGCTCCTTGAGCCACACCCCTGGCCAAGGGGAACTAATCCCACCTCACGGGGAGACACCCAGGCCTCCCTCGGCCTCAGGGCAGCCTGCAAGGCCCACGTCTGCACCGCGCAAAGCAAGGCGCTCGAGGAAGCGAGCCAAGCCGCAGGGAGAGTCAGCCCACCCTGCCCCACCTTCCTGACTGGAGACCCCGGGGTGTGCCCGAAACCCCCCAGCTGGATCCTCCAGGAAAGCCCAGAGGGTGAAGGGGGCTGGCCTCCTTTATTGTGTATTCCGGCCCCACCTGCAAGCGGCTCACAGCGGGCTGGGCCTTCTCCACGCCCTGAGAGCAGACGGAGCCATTTCGGGGGGGGGGGGGTCCAGAGCGCCTCCACCTGCCTGCACCCAGCCGCTGCACAACATGCAGGCTAGCTCATGCGCTCCACGCGGGGCCCCAGGACAGCGCCAGAGCACAGCCCCCCCCTCCTCCTCGCCATGGGGGCCGCCTGCACCACGGTCGGCCTGAGGGGGGCTTGGCGCTCTGCTCGGCAGCCCAGAGAAGCTCTCGGGGGGGGGGGCTCGGCGGCTCCCCAGACTCTTGAGCGGGGCCCCGTGAGAGCCAAGCGCGGCTGCCCACAGGCCTCCGCCACGTGCCGAGGCGCAGCCGGCCTGGGAGGGCCATCGCGGCTCCGGAGCGCCCAGCCAGGGAGCGAGCGGCCCGGCTCCACGGGGGAAAGGCGCCTGCCCGTGGCAGCAGGGAGGGAAGCGCCCCCCCCGCTCTGCCTAGCAACCAGCCAGCCCGGCAGGCAGAGGCAGCTGCCTCTCGTCAGGCCAAGCAAGGGAGCAGCACCGGGCAGGGCAGGGCAGGGCGCGAGGCCCCCAGGAGGAGACCCAAAGGCGCCCAGTCCACGGGCGCCGCTCGCTCGGCGGCAGCTCCAGGAGAGGAGCCTGGCCGGCCAGCCGGCAGCCGGGCGGGGCAACCTGCCCCCCAAGTCTCTCCCTAGTCAGTGGGCCCCAGGACAAATTCTGCAGGAAGGCTCTGCATGCCTGCGGAGGAGGGGCCTCCCGGACCCCCCCTGGGGGAAGCTGCCCCGGCACCCCGGCCGGCTGGCTGGCTCTCCAGGGCCTGAGCCAGAGAAGCGCCTCCTCCTTCCAGGGCAGCAAGGCCGGCCACCAGCAGCTCTCGCCCTCATGACTTCCCGGATGAGGGGCTCAGCCCCGAGACACACGTGGGGCCCACAAAGCCCTCTCCGCGGCCAAGAGAGGAAGCCTGCAGAGGCCCCCCCCCCGGAGCGAGAGCAGCCTCCTCGGGGGGGGGGGCAGATCACCTTGCTCTGGCTGGCCAAAGCGTATGGGGGCCAGGCTGCCCTCTTGGCCCCGGGGCTCAGCAGAGAGGCCTCTGGGCCTGAAGGAGGCCTGGGCAGCCCTGCCAAGCGGGGGCTCTGGGGAAGGGCTTCCCGCGTCCCAGCACCTCTCCTTCCGGGGAGGGCCAGACAGGCCTCCCTGCTGCATCCCCCAGCCTGGCCCGTCTCCGGGCACAGAGTCCTGGCGCCTCCCCCTCCACCGGCAGGCAGGGCTCTCAGCCCCTCCGGCCTCCAAACTGGAGGGCTTCCCTCCCTCGCCCAGCTCCCGGCCACACCCCACTTCGTGGGCAGCAGCACCTTTCTGGGACGCACACGAGGCGGAGAGGGCACAATTCAGGGCTCTGAGCATTAATCTGGAGGATCCGAACCCCCCGGAAGTAGAACATGGCGACACAAAACACCCTGGAGCCTTAGAGGCAGTTTCTGCTGGGTTTCCAAGCAAGCCAAGGGCGCCAGTTGGGAACAGAAACTGACACCTGCCTTTGTACTGTGGTCGGTGGAGATGGGGGCTGCCACGCTCAGTCGGCAGGATCCGCGCCCAGAACAGCAGCCGTCACCAGCTGCCCCCTCCTGCTGCAGACCTCCTTCTGAGGACTGCCTCTCACCAGAGCCGATCCTGTTTGAGGAGGGCCCTCTCAGGGCCCATGGGGTGCATCTCCCTGCTTGGACTGAGGGTCGTGGGGCGAGGAGATGGCCCAAGCCCCGGCTTGGTCCTTCCTCCAGCCCCGCTTGGCAGCAGCTGCCACAAGCCCCTGGCAACAGGAACTACAGCAGCTGCATCCAGCCGCTGTCTCCACCCAGGGATGCCCCAGTCCGGCAGCTCCTTACCCCACAGCGGAGAACAGGAGGCATCTTCTTGCTCAGAAAACTGAAAGCCACGCGCTGACAGATCCCCTCACCTTTCCCACCCACCTTTTCTCTGGGAAAGAATCATCGGATCCATCTACAGAAAACAGCCTCTGGTATTGCAACCAGAACGAGTTATGCTGAATAAATGCCTCCTGTGCATCTTTAAGAAGGAGCCTCAAAGGCCTCAGGACTTATTTTCTCCCTCTTGTTTTCACTAGACAAAGGTCACAGTGGCCCACAATGACAGCAAGTGCCCAACACAGAGAAGACCCTGTGCTTAAAGCAGCTTATGGTGGTGTAAGAACATGCCAACTTTTGAGTTTCACAGATCTCATCAATGAGCGGGTAAACATTATTAATTATTATTATTTATTCAATTTCTATACCGCAGTTCCAAAAATGGCTCGGGGGGGGTTACACAGAGAAATACATAAATAAGATAAGATGGACCCCTGTCTAATCTAATCTAAAAAGAAACATGAGACAGACACTAACAACAGTCACTGGAGATACTGCGCTGGGGGTGGATAGGACCAGTTACTCTCCCCCTGCTAAATAAAGAGAATCACCACTTTAAAGGTGCCTCTTTGCCAAGTTAGCAGAGATAAACATGACTCCTCATGGTGCTAAACTGGTATAACAAACAAGTTCTCCATCTTGGTTTTAAGCAAGCTTTACATGATCAGAACATAAGAACAGCCCTGCTGGATCAGGCCCAAGGAAGCCCAACTAGTCCAGCATCCTGTTTCATACAGTAGCCCACCAGATGCCGCTGGAAGCTCACAGGCAGGAGTTGAGGACATGCCCTCTCTCTTGCTGCTGTTGCTCCCCTGCAACTGGTATTCAGAGGCATCCTGCCTCTGAGGCTGGAGGTGGCCTATAGCCACCAGACTAGTAGCTGTTGATAGACCTCTCCTCCATGAAGTTATCCAAACCGCTCTTAAAACCACCCAGATTGTAGGCTGTCACCACATCTTGTGGCAGAGAGTTCCACATGTTGATTATGCGTTGTGTGAAAAAGTACTTCTGTTTGGTGGTCCTAGATTTCCCGGCAATCAATTTCATGGGATGACCCCTGGTTCTAGTGTTTATGGGAGAGGGAGAAGAATTTCTCTCTCTCCACTTTCTCCACCCCATGCATGATTTTATAGACCTCTATCATGTCTCCCCGCAGTTGTCTTTTTTTCTAAACTAAAAAGCCCCAGGTGTTGTAGTCTTGCCTCATAAGGAAGGTGCTCCAGGCGGGGCCCTGATCATCTTGGTTGCCCTCTTCTGCACCTTTTCCAAATGTCCTTTTGTAGATGTGGTGACCAGAATTGTACGCAGTACTCCAGGTGTGGCCGCACCATCGTTTTACATAAGGGCATTATAGTATCAGCAGTTTTATTTTCACCCCCTTCCCAATGTCCTTCTCCTTCTACTCTCCCCTCTCCTCACTTGTGTCCCTTTGAGATGGATCCCTAAAGAAAGCACGTCTCCATAGCAGGGAAACCAGAGATCAGCCGAAGGTGGGGGGGGGAGGGAAGCGCTCCTGCTCCCGATGCCCAGCTGGCCGCCTTGGGGCCTGGCAAGATGCAAAGACTCCCTCCCCGAAGGCAGCCGCTGTCCAGAGGGCTTCCTTGAAAGGGCCGAGAGGAAGCAGCCCTGGCTGCAGCAACCCGCACTTTTCTTGAGCAGCCAGAAAGGAGCCTGCTGCTACCGCAGGCGAGGCCGGTAAAGAAAAACAAGATGAAGCAAGCAGCAGCAGCAGCAACAACAGGTGAGAACTCCACCTCGTCAGCATCCCTTGCAGCCAGTCTCCTGACAGGCAGCCCTGGGAAGGCTTCCTTTTCACTGCCAGGCAGATGAGCCATAGGGCTGGCCTTCCTCAAGGGGGCCTTGGGCAAGCACCCCCTCCCAGGCCTCACTGTACCATTCACAAAGCTGGCCCGTGAAGTGGATCCAGCCACAGCGGAAAGCTTGAAGGGAATTCTGAGGGGGAAACCAACTCAGCTCCAGGCAAAGTCAAGACACTGTTAAGCGGGTGGGGGGAAACCGATGTCCTCCCCTCCTCTCGGTTCTGGGCAGGAAGGTTGCAGAGGAAAAGTGTGCCGACCAAACTAGGCCACACCCCTCCTCCCCAAGGGGACCAGAACCCCAATTCCCCCTCAGCTATGGCTTCCCAGCTATGAATGACCCTGGTGAGCCAGAAGGATGTCTTAAGAAGGGGCTAGATTCAGAAGGCCCTGGAAGAAAGCACAGAGGAAGCTGCCGCATACTGAGTCAGACCCTTGGTCCATCGAGCTCAGTAGCATGGACACTGACAGGCAGGGATCTCTCCCAGCCTGTCCCGGGTCGCACCTGGGACCTTCTGCCTTCAAGCACACATGCAGATCCTCTTCCACAGAGCTACAGCCCCATCCCCTAAGCGAACGGGAATATCGCATAAAGTCACCCACCCACGGACAAACCAAGGCAGACCCTGCTTAGCAAAGGGGACAACTCATGCTTGCTAGCGCAAGATACGATTCGGGTGGGGATGCCTTGGCGGGGGGGGGGGCGGAGATGCTTGTGGGGCAGCCTCCTTTAGCCCGGAGAACGAGGACAGAAGAGCCACCCCGGCCTGGGCAAGGGGTGGCTGCTGCTGCTGCTGCTCCTCTTAGCCCGAAGGCGGCCAAGAGTGGGGCGCCCCAGCTAGGTGGCTCCGGGAGGAGAACCCCTTTGGGTCGGAAGGAAGGAAGGAGGGCAGGACTCGGGAAGCAACGGGAGGAGAGGAGAGGAGAGGAGGAGGAGGAGGGGAGCCGCCTGCCGCCACAGCCCACGCTCCTTCCCTGCGGCCCCCGCCCCACCCCGCTCCTCGCTGCCAGCCAGCGGGCGACCCACACACAGGAGGAGTCCGCCCCGCTCGCCTGGCTCGGCCATGCTGGGAGACAAGGAGACGAGGCGCAGGCCGGGCAGGCGGCGGCGGCTGCTCCAGGCGGGGGGGCAGAGCGAGCAGCTGCCGCGAGGAGGAGCGACAGGCGGGGGAGCCGCGGGGGGGGGGGAGCAGCAGCAGCAGCAGCAGCAGCGCCCCCCCCCACTGCGTGCTGCAGGTTGGCTGCCCAGGGCGGGCGGGCAGTGGGGGGCCCCGCGGCGCCCCTCAGAGCTCCCCCCCCGCCTTGCCAGGCGCAGGGTCGGAGCGAGCCCCCCCGGAGACAAGAAGGAGCGACCCCCCCTCGCCTCCCCTCCCCGACCTTCGACCCCGCTTACCCTGAGGGCGGAGAGGTCGATGTCGTCGAGGCTGCGGGCGGGGGCCGGGTCGGCCATGGCGGGGCCCTGGCTCGGCGGCGGCTCCTCCTCCCCTGCTCTGGCTACGGCCCCATCGAGCCGGCGGCTCCTGCTCGGCTTCGGGCCCGGCCGCGACTCTGCTCGCTCCGACCGACTGACTGACTGACTGACAGGCGCCCGGGAGGCAACGCCGCCGCACTGCGCAGGCGCCAGGCCGGAAGGGGCCGGGAGAGCCGCGCGCAGGTGCAAGAGCGGGGCCCGCCGCCGGGAAACAACGCGCATGTATCCTGGCGGAAGCTTCGTTTGCAGCGCAGGCGCTCAGCGACCAAGGAGGCGGAAGTCCCGGCCCAGCGGCGACGCCATGGGCCGCAAGGTGATGACGAAGGCAGAAAAGAGCGAACGTCGAGGCGGAAGAGAACGGCGCACGCGCAGAGGACACAGAATGGCGAAAGGGGCGGGGGAGAAAATGCCAGAACGCAAAGTGTGGCGGAAATGCGGGGGCTGAGCAAGTACGCGCATGCTCTGTGAAAGGAGAGGGTGGCGCCGTCTTTCCCTCCTTAGGAGGGTGGGGCGTGTCTTGAGGGAACTTGCAGGGGGGGGTCTCCTATTCTGCCAGACAAAAACACGGTTGTACTGCAAGTGACCCCCCATCACACTCAGCCTATCTCGTGCCCCCCCTTCACATCTTAATTGCACGAGATCTTAATTATGTTAATCAAGGGGGTTGGGGGCCTGGCCTAGGAGTGAAGCAAGTGTGTGTGCATTATGGCACATTTCTACACCATGCTGCAATATGTGCATCGCTGGGCGGTCTGCACAAGGCTAAAGCCAACTTAAAGCCACCAAGAACAACAACGCTTCCAAATGATTAAAACCAATTCAAAACCTCCGATTCAGTCTTCAAAACCTGTCAAGTAAAAGGCCTGGCTAAAAAGGCACACCTTTGGCCGTGTCTTGGAAGCCTGCCTTGGATGGGGAGGCTCTGGTCTTCTAGGGAGTGGGCTCCAGAGTCGTGGGGCGGCCCCAGAGGAGCCCAAGTGGCTGCAAGCGTGAAGTCCAGCTTTCTTCATCCTGCCCGGGCCCAGCCTCTGCCTGTGTCGGCTGCCTCCCCCCTGCCCCCGCCACGTGGCCGTGCCCCCCTCCCATGGCTCCGATTACATCAGGGTGCACACCAATGGCCAGGCCCTTCTAAAGCCACTGCCCCTCGCCCCGGTGCCGGGGACTGTGGCGTGGGCCAGGCCTCCCAGATGGCTGCCTTGGAACGAAGCTAGTCAAACATGAAGACCAAGCTTTAGCAGGACGTGTTATGCAGCAACCTGCAGCACATGGACTGTGCAACATGGAGCCCAAAGACCCTCCTTCCCCCAAGGCTTGGAGCACATCAACACCCCACCCACCCCCAAGTCACAGACCTGAAATCTCAAGGACGACACAGAACTAAAGCCCTGGAAAGGGGTGTTCACCACAGCAGGGAAGAGGAGAGCCAGTAAATCTCGTCATGCCTCCTCCCTCCATGGAAGTCACGGCCTGGCAAAGGTGGGCATCTGGTACCTACTGTGCACTGGGTGGGGGAGACCCAGGGACCCACTGCCATTGTTGTTTTTCGTCAAGGGGTTTGCATGCACCATTTTTTGGTGCCTGATCATAGGATGCTAAAAACAGTGTGCTTGCTGAGCTCTGGGTGTGTGAGCAAGCTGCAACACAAGAACCACCTTGAGATTGTTTTAATGAAAGGCAGTACACAAATTTAACAATAAACACACACAGTCCTCAGGCACAGCTGCATGTGCAGATGTTACCAGGTCAGCAGCAACCGCATAAGAACCGAAGACCAGCCCTGCGGGATCAGGCCCAAGGAGGCCCATCTGGTCCGGCATCCTGTTTCACACAGTGGCCCACCAGATGCCCCTAGGGAGTTCACAGGCAAGGGGTGAGGGCCTGCCCTCCCTCCTGCTGTTACTCCCCTGCAACTGGTACTCAGGGGCATCCTAACCTTAACTGGCATCCTGCTCTTGAGGCTGGAGGTGGCGCACAGCCCTCCGACTAGTAGCCATTGATTTCCCCTGCTTCTAGTGTGATGGGAGAGAGAGATGATTTTCTCTCTCTCCACTTTCTCCACCCCATGCATGATTTGATAGACCTCTGTCATGTCTCCCCGCAGTCGTCTTTTTTCCTAAACTAAAGAGGCCCAGGGGTTGTAGTCTTGCCTGATAAGGAAGGTGCTCCAGGCCCCTGATCATCTGGGTTGCCCTCTTCTGCACCTTCTCCAGTTCGACAATGTCCTTCTTAAGATATGGTGACTAGAACTATACGCAGTAATCCAAATGTGGGCGAACCATAGATTTGTATAAGGGCATTATAATATGAGCTGTTTTATTTTCAACCCCCTTCCTGATGACCCCTAGCATGGAATTGGCCTTTTTTCCCTCACAGCTGCCACACATTGAGTCGGCACTTGCAACCAGCTGCCCACCCCCCACGATCCCTCTCTTGCTAGCACAGAAGGGGCCAAAGGCAGAGAGGATCAGGCGGCAATGATGGCCCCCCCCGCCCCCCAGCTCTTTGCCTCCGCAGCAGCTTGACTCTTGCTGGTTCCTGTTGCAAAGTGAGTCCTCTCCGTCTGGGCTGGGCCACTGCCTCAGGCGCCTGTTCCACACAGCAGGCCCAGCTTAAAGAGCCAGAGTAACCCGCCCCCCCGAGCTGGCTCCGACTCACCCCACCTCCTCACCACGCAGGCCTTGCCCTCCTTGCTTCCCAGAGACCAGAGCAGCTAGCCCCCACCCCGCTTTGCCCAGGCCTCGTGCCAGCTGGCAGCTCTGCCCCCCCCCCGGAAGCAGCCATTTCAACCCTTCCTGCTGCACCTGCCAGTCAGGAAACAAAGAGGGGCACTTCGGTCAAGTCCTGCCAGGCACAGATTTATTCCACTTCTGCAAAACAGCCGCACAGATTTCACCCAGTGCCTCTGGAGTGCCTCCATCACGGCAGGCAGGGGAAGGCAATCGGGGTGGGTGGGTGGGGTGCTGGGGGGCCAAGTTCCTTCCTTCGAGCTCCTCCAGCCCATCCTCTCGCCACTGACTTGAGAAAGGGACTGATCTGAACGCCCATCCCCCCCCTTCCCTCGCAGCCCAGCAGACGCAATTTGGAAGACTGTAGTTGGCCTGCACAGCCCCTTCTGCAAATCTCCCTGATCGGAGCGGGGGGGGGGGGGCGCGCAGCTGGCGATCGGAAGCAGGGCCTGCTGCAGTGGCCCCTCTTTTGTGAATTGCTTGGTCCGGGGGGGGGGGGGCTGCTGTGCGTGATGCCCTTGCAGCCAGGCCTTTTCGATCGGGGGGTGGGGGCTTCCCTCACCCACTACGTCCTTGAGCTTCTGTTAGGGTTTTTGTCTTTTTTTAAAATCTTGCTGGATTTTATTATAAGTGTGTTTTGATTATATAAGCTGCTTTGGAAGCCTTCTAAGCTCTAACATGGGTATGAAATAAAGCTAAAATAAATCGGTTAAATAACCAGCTCCCAAGCAGAGGGGATTCTTTTTGCAAAGTAACCCCTGTAGGGGAGCCAAATACCTGGACGAGGAGCCAGAGAGTTTAAGACGCGGAGCCGCGGAGGCTCTCCAAAGAGCTCTGCCCTGGCACCAGAGGAGGATGGCTGCCAGTTGCCCCCCAGCAAGATCTGGCCCCAGGAAACAGGCCGACTGCAGCGGGGAGAGGAGAGGGCCCGCCCCGCCCGAATACTGGAGCGCAGCACTGCGGAGGGAGCGGGCAAGGGGGCGTCCGTCTGCATCAGGCGGGGGTGCCCGTGTGCCCAAGTGGGCCGCCCTAGACAAAGGTCATGCAGGGAAAGGGCCAAGCAGTCCTTCCGGAGCCTCTTCCAAGGACGAGAGTCCGCATTCTTTCTTGGCTGGAAGCCACGACTAGGAACGGGTTTCAACCCAGTTTGAAGGCGCCAGTACAGACATGCCCTAAGAAGAGCTCCGGAAGCCGGCGGGTTGGCAGGCGTGGGGCGGAGCAGCAGGCGGGCCCATTCCCAGGCTCTCCTCCGGGAAGGCCAGAGGCGCTGGCTGCCTCCACACCGTGGGGTGGGCCCAGTCCTCTCTGCTCCGGAGGCCCGGCCAAGCACTCGGGACACCCTCCTGGGCGTGGGGTGCAGCCGGGGCCGGGCCCCCCCTCCCGCCGGCCCCCTCTGCTCCGGAGACCTGGGCTCAGGTCCACACCTCCACGGGGATCATGCCCTCCTTGCTGCTGAGCGGGGGCAGGAGAGACTCCTCGGCCAAGAACTCGAGGGGGAACTGGACCAGGTGCCCCTCCACCTTCTGCAGGTGGTTGCGGGCCACGATGGGGCTGACCGAGGCCAAGTTCTCCACGCTGACGTACTCCCGCAGGGCCCGGTGGGACTTCACAGCATCACTGGGGAGGCAGCGGAAGACCTGCACACGAGGAGGAGGAGGAGGAAGGCGGCGGGGGGTGGGGAGAGCAAAGCCACACATTACATGGCAGGCCCAGAGGTAAGGGCTTGCACATTCATGTCATGTGGCCTGGAATCCCAAAGGCCGAGCTCTGGTCTCTTGGATTTGATCTTCAGTGCAGATTTCTGGAATAACCCCTCTGCTGCTGGCCATGTGGAACCTCCATGTCCAGAGGCAGTATATCCCTGTGTACTCGCTGTGAGGAAGGGCTCCTGGTGCGCTTCCCAGTTTGCCTGACCACTACAGGAAACAGGAGCCACTGGACTCCTCTTATGCACGGTACACCTTGAGTTTCCACCCAGTGGCCTGCCGGTCAGCTCACAGCCGATTGAAGTGACCCCAAAAGGCCTCCTCGCGTTTTCAAACTGGACCGGAGCACATGATCTAGAGGTTGAGGCCATATTTGATGGAAACCCCTCCATACCCCACACAACTGACCAGTGAGACCCCTTCCCCGTAACTGCCTCAGCCTTGCTCTTCCTCCCCCCACCCCCACCCCACGGCTCCCTTACACACCTGTTCATAGATGCAGGCGTTGGATAAAGCTCTTGCTTTCCAGGTTTCGTGGAAGAAGTGGTCACTGATGGGATCCTGAAGGTCAGCCCCGAGGCTGGCGGTTGCTCCCAAAACGCACCTGAAAGCGAGCCGGAGGGTTTTGCCTTGGGCTTGAGAGCCAGCAAGGTGCCACAGCGAGAGGGCCAGGTGCTCATCCCCACTCAATCAGTCCTGAAGCTCACTGCTGACCTCTGGAACCCCTCTCTCTCAGCCAGGCCTACCTCACAGGGCTGTTGTGAGGACAAAACTGGAAAGAACTTGTACACTCAGAGGCGCTCTGACCCCTGGACTTTGGGGCCGAAGTGCAGGGCCTCCACACCCGCTGGGGCCCCCTTTAGTCTGTCCTGGGTGGAGTGATCTGTGCCCTCAAGAGGATGCTTCGCTTGCAGTGGGAGGGCCTCTGAAGGCCTTGCGGACCCGGCTCCAGAACTACCAAGGTGCACCTCTGTGTCTACTGTCCTGAGCTCCTTGCAGGAAAGGAGGGAGAGGAACGCAAGACGGCAACTAAGGGGTGGACATGAGCTCAGCCCCCCGTTTCCCGAGTCCTTGGAGCTCTCCGCGAAGGGAGGCTTTGCTTGCACAGCAAGAAAGGGGGCTGGGGAAGGTGCGGGATGCGAAAGGCAAAGGGCGCGGGTCCTGCCGCAGTTCTTGTTCATATCCTGCCATCAATGGGCATCTTAGAGGGAGGGAGGGAGGGAGGGAGGGCAGAGCTGTGGATCAGGGCCCTCCAGGGATGCTGAGAGGCAGGAAGGAGCGGCCGATCCTAACAAGCCGGGGGGGGGGGAGCGCCAAAGAAGGCAACTCGGGTTGTCCCTCCCTCCCTCCCTCGCCCTGCCTGAGAGCCGCGCTGCCTGCAGGGTGGCCATTTGTCAGGTAGAGCAGCGCAGGCAGCACGGGTGGGGGTGGATCAACCCGGGCTGCCTCCCCCCACCCCCCGCACGCTTGTTAGGATGAACCACTACAGGTGGCAGGAAGCTCAGGACGGGCAAAACGAAATCCGGATGATGCACCGTGAACCTGTGAAGTTCATTTGGGCCACAGGGAGCTCAGGGGCCTTGAAGTCCATGGAGGAGAGAGGGGCTGCCTGCGGCTGCAAAACAAAACCTCCATCTTCAGAGGCAGTCTCTCTCACTCGCGGCTGGGAGGGACACATCCCAGGAGGTGGCCCACCCCCTCAAGGAGTCCCTCCCAGTGGATCTGGATAGCCAGAGGCCAGTGGAGTCGTGCTCACGGTAGCCTTAACTGGGGCGGGGGGGGGGAGGATCCTGGACTGCACCCCCAATTCAAGCCCCCCCTCCCTCCCTCCCCCCCCCAGCTGGCAGGCACCTGAAGCAATCCAGACGCAGGCTCAGCGCGAACCTCCCTGCCCGGTAGGCCTCGCCACCCATGAGGGACGTCACGAACTCCGTGTCCTCCACCAGGACGGCCAGCTCGCTGTCCCGCTTCCCCAGCAGGCTCCGGTCGTTGATGTTGGCCGAGCCTTCGAGCAGAGGAGCAGGGCGACTTCAGAGGAGGGCGCCTGCCGGGACGGGGACCAGCGCCCACCCTCCGCCCGCCCCCCACTCCTCACCAATGATGACGCGCCGGTCGTCGGCAATGAGCATCTTGCTGTGGATGTAGACCAGCTCCGTGAGGAGTTTCCCACGCAGCTCCCCGTGCGTCCGGAGCCCGCAGAAAGAGATGTAGTTCTTCCAGTCCTCCCCCACTTGGGGGGGGGGAGAGATCGGGGGGCGGAGGAGGAGGAGGGGGAAGGGACAGCCTGTGAGTGGAGCAGGGTCCGAGCCTCCTTCCAGGAGCCGGGAATGGGCCTCTCCCTCGGCATGGAGGGACGTCAGCCAACGGACCACCGATGGGGCGGGAGGCAGCCATTCCCCTCATCAGACCCCCAAGGCACTTCTGCGCCCAGAATGCCCCCCACCATCAGCCAAGGCATCCCAGGGGTCTGCTGGGAGGGGCCTGGGCCCCACTCCGCAAGGCACCCAGCGGGCGTCCCACCCCCTCCCTCTCTGCCACTTACTGGCTGCTTTGAGACGGCTGACGATCGAGCGCTCCCCACGACAGAGAGTCCTGCAAAGGGGCAGAAGCCGCTGCCATGGGTCTGGCTAGCCAAACACATGCCCCCCCCACCCCACACACACACCCGACAATGATCAGATTTACCTACATCACAAAAGAACTCTGAATTCAAGACCGGGCTCTTTTTTTTTTTTTAAAGGTGGTTCTTACATCTGTATTTACTCAAAAGGAAGAGGGGCTCATAATCTGAGGCAAAACACGCCCCCACATCTAACATCATAGGGAAAATCTAGTCTTGGATCCCGGTAAATATGGCCTTTCTTAGCATGCCCTGTCCACCGTTTGAAGCTCAACCCAGAATTCTGCACCTGGTTGAGAATACCGTGAAGACCTCCCAAAGAGAAGGGGAGAGGCCTTCTCAGGAGCTGCTCCCCAGTTATGGGACTCCCCATCTCTGTTTGGCCTTCAGGAAATGGGTGGGTGGGTGGGTGGGTGGGTGGGAGGAAGAGGAGACCACCGGGTTGGCCTGTCCCGACGAGCCAGGTGTGTGCCCCAGGAGGCGGCTTGGGGGGGCCCTCACTCTCCCCCGCCCGAGAGATGTCATGAGGGGCAGGCAGCGAGGCTCTCGGGTGGGGCAGGAGAGGCCGCTGTGCCTCCTTGGGCAGCCTCTGCACCGCCCCCCCCTCACCCCCGCCCGGCTACTGGGCAAGGAGATGCTCAAAATGCAGAGAGCTGGATTGCGTGCTTGTTGTTAATCTGACGATACAAACCTCTCGAGTAGGGAAAGCGTAAGGACATCAGAAGAGCCCTGCTGGATCAGGCCCAAGGAGGCCCATCGAGTCCAGCCTCCGGTTCCGCACAGTGGCCCATAAGCTGGGCAAGTGGCAGGCACATTCGTGCCGCTCTGAAGCCGGCCTCCCCCCCCCCTCCCGGGTCAAGGACTGCAGGCCCCTTTGCCGCACTGCACGCTCCCTCGTGTGCTTCCTTTGGGAGCGGCTTGGGAAAAGCACTGCCCAGGACAGTGAGGGGAGCATCCCTTGGCCCCCCCCCGCAATAGGTAAGAGATGCTGCCTCTTCCCTCCGGCCTCCCAAGGTGGGCGCAGGCCTCCCCCAAACTCACTGGTAGGTGAAGTGCAGGATGGCTTGGATGGAGTTGCCGCCCCCCTGGGCAATGTCCCCCTCGAAGCCGGGCAGCAGCGGCAGCAGCACGTACACCCGGAACAGCTTCTTCTCCCTGCCGGGGGGGGGGGGGGAACTGGCCATGGTCAGCAAGCAAGCAAGCAAGCGCCCCCCCACCCCCCCTCTCTCTGCGGTTCACCCTAACCCTAACCGGCCCCCCTGCATTGTTTGGGGTGAGAACAGTGTTCCCTCTAACAGGGAATCCCAGATGTTCTTGACTACAGCTCCCAGAATCCTCAAGCAAAAGCCAACTGCCGCTGGGGAATCTGGGGGTTGTAGTCAACAACATCTGGGAATCCCTGTTAGAGGGAACACTGGATGAGAGTGTCTCTGGCCACATGCAGAATGCCCTCCACGTGTTCACTTTTCATGCCTGAGTTCAGACCCAAGAGCCGCCTTCTTTGCTCAAGACTAACCTCCGGCCAGCCAGATGACCCCATGGAGCCAAGCAAGCAGGGTGTTCCCTGTGTCCACTACTTAGCAACAGACTGCCTCTGAACATGGAGGCTCCATTTAGCCACCATCACAGTTAGCGCCGTACTTGCCCAAGCCCACCCAACTGAGCCAGCAGCCACTACCACGTCTCGTGGCAATGAGTCCCACATGCTCACCATGCACTGTGCATGAAGCCCTCCTTTCCTCTCGAACTCCCTGCTGATCAGGGGCACCAGGTGACCCCACACCTCCCGCAGGCCTCACGTAACACTCGGCCCCCATGACTCCGTGCTGAAAGACGAGGGTGCCTCTGAGGGCAGCCAAGGAGGACCGCAGCCCAGCGGGGACTACGCGCAGGGCCTGGGAAGTCAGAGCAGGCCACTGCTGCCGCTGCCGCCGCCGCCACCGCGTGGACTGACCTGTGGGCGAGCAGCACGCGGTCCACGAGGGCGTCTCCCACAGTGTTGAGCACCGAGCGCCCATCGGCCGAGGCGCAGGTGATGAAGAACTGGTTCTGGGGAAGGAGAAAGAGCGGGGCTGGGTCCCTACCGCAACAAGCGCCAGACCCCGGACCCTGCCCCCCCCCACGGCGCCTCAGTCTCCACCCCAAGGGGTTCTTTTCAGGCTCCAGCTCAGTAATCAGCCCGATCCCAGCACTTTAAGAAGCTCCTCATCGCCAGAAGGGCAGCCACAAGGCTAAGCAGGAGGAGTCGCGTGTGTGTGTTTCGGAGACACGCTGACGCTTCATCCTTCCTTTGGGGTGCTGGGTACCCTTGTCTGTTTTAAGACCACCATTTTGCACATGCAAATACGTTGCCGCTTGCAAAACCAACACGCTCCCTTTCGGAAGCCGACTAGGCCAGAGTGCTTCTGCGCAGGGCGGCTGCTCTCTCAAAGGACAACTGACTCGCCAGACGTCTGGGGTGGGGTGGGGTGGGGTGGGGTGGGGTGGGGGCTGGGCTGCCAGGGCAGAGGCTGAGCGAGGCTGCCAGGCCGGGTCTGACCCCCCCCTTCTTGGCACACATGCTCATCCTCCCCCCCTCCCCCTGCCCTTCTTTTCATCCCGCCCACAAGCCAACTGGCCACTCGGCCCCCTTCCCCATATGCTGGTGGCAGAGGCAGCCTCCCCAGGGCTGGGCTGGGCTGGGCTGGGCTGGGCTGGGCTGGGCTGCCTACCTCGATGTACAGGTAATGCTGACTCTCCTCGATGACGCTCCGGTAGGCATTGTAGATGGAGCCCTCGTGCAGACCGGCTGACCAGCGGTCCACGGAACGCAGCACCTGGGGAGAAGGGCGGGCGGGGGCGGGGGCGGGCGGCTGCTCACCAATGGGTGGCGGGCATTGAACTCCCCAGAGAAAGCCGGAGCCTCTAGGTAGCCCTTTTGGCCACCGAAGAGGAGGAGGCGGAGGAGGAGGAGGAGGAGAGGCCGGGGGGGGGGAGCTTGTGAAAACCCGGACACTGGAATGGGGCTGAGGGGGACGACTGGCAGGGGTCCATCCCGGGGGGCTTGCCTGGTCCCTTCGAGTGGCCCTCCCCCCGCACCAGAGGCAGAAAAGAGGGCGGGGAAGGAGGAGGAAGAGATGTGCACCGTGCGAAATGCCCCCCCCGCCCCGCCCCACCCCTCACCTGGACACTGGCGGTCTGAGCACCAGGCACCACAAAGCGGGGGCACAAGGAGGCCACGTGGGGGGACTTGGGGAGCAGGTACGGGTAGTCCGTCCCTTTGTACTTGGGCTTCATCGTCTGAGGAGGAGAGAAGAGGCAGGACTGAGGCCACCGCCGGGCTCAGCGGGGAAGGGAGTTGCTGCCTAGAGAGCCAGCGGGGGCCGGTTCGAATCCCTGTGGCCTGCTCCCCAGAGTCTGGGGAATGCCTCTATCGGGCAGCAGCGAGCGAGGAAGGGGCAGGAAGGCCTCGTCATCTCACACTGCGCCTGGGAGGAGGCCGTGGCCAACCCCTCCTGTACTCTACCCAGGACAACCGCAGGGCTCTGGGGGCGCCAGGAGTCGGCACCGACTCAAGGGCACGATCTCTCCTTTCCTTCGGAGGGCCCCAGACCCTCTCCACTCCCCCCCCCACCACCACCGGGGCACAGGCTTTTCCAGACTGCAGCAGCCTGAATTGGCCGGGGTGGGTGGGGGGTGTTGGGCCCCCCTGCTGCAGGCCAGCCTCTCCCTCAGACCCCCCCCCCCGTCTGCTCTTTGGAGTTCAGGGAGGGTCACGGCCTGGCCGGTTGCAGCTGGGGCTTGGGGCAGTCGTGGGCAGCCCACAGCAGGCAGGCCCCGGGACAGAGAATGCAGGCCATGCCTGGGGGGGGGGTGCGCGCATGCGCGCTTTTCAGCGGGGTGTTCAATTCAGTCCCTCACACCCAGCTCGGGGCATATGAAGACCCTTCTGAATGCACAATGCAAAACACGCCATACATGACCAGCTCTCCTTGTAAGGGCCCACTGGCTGCCTCCTCACGCTGCCGGCCTGGGAAAGCCCTTCCTCTCCCCAGGCTGGTTGCGGGGCCACAATGGCCAAGTCCGCAGCCTCTCTCCCCCCCCCAGAAGAAGCCAGAGCCCCTCCCAAATGTCCATCTTACAGCCACGAGTTGCCGTCTGGGTCAGCTGCGACCCCTTCCAAGGGGCGACCAGTAAGAGGACGCGCCTTCCCCCCCCCACCCCCCCCAGCGTCCTATTTCAGAATGGTCAGCCAGCTGGTTGGAAGAGGAGGAGGAGGGGCAGCCCCCTAACCTGCGATGGGGGAGACGCAATACGCAAACGTTTTTTGCCCCTTGCCCCCAGCCCCGCCTGCTCCCCACTCACCTTAGTGAAGTTCCAGCGCTGGATGAAGTGTCGGGCCACGTCCCGCGCGGCCGCCCCATGAACGGCCACCCCCACGTCCCGCCACGGCATCCGAGGGGTCTGGAGTCTGTCAATAAAATCTGATCCCGCCACCCCCGGCAACAACTCAGTAACTGAGGACACAATCCGGCTGTGGGGCCCAGCCCCGTCTTCCTTTCCTTCCCATCCTCCTGCAATTCGAGATTCTAGTGGGAGGGTGCGGGACTTGCTGGGTCTCGAGGAGGGGCCCCCCCTCCATCTCCCAACGCCCACCAGGAAGGGTGGCGAGCTGGTCGTGTGGCAGCAAGCATGAATGGCCCCCTTTGCTAAGCAGGGTCCACCCTGGTTGCATAGGAATGGGAGACTTGATGTGTGAGCCCTATAAGAGATTCCCCTCAGCAGGGGATGGAGCCGCTACTCTGGGAAGAGCGGAAGGTTCCCAGTCCCCTCCCTGGCAGCAGCATCTCCAAGAGAGGGCCGAGAGAGACTCCTGCCTGCAACCTGGGAGAAGCTGCTGCCGGTCTGTGAAGACAATCCTGAGCTAGATGGACCCAGGGTCTGACTCAGTCTATGGCAGCATCCTCGGTTACTACGGTGGGCAACAGTGGGGAAGGTCCTTTTCTTTCCAGGGTGGAGCTAAGGGGAGGGGACCCCAAACGCAACCAGGGCCCCATAGAGGGAGCCCCTTGCCGCTCTCCCCTGAACACAGGAGAAGGCCCATCTCCAGGAGTCGGGCGCTTGGTCCAGCTAGCCCTGGCTCAGGCAGAGTCGGGCCCCTCTCCCAGCTCGGCTGCTTGAGGCGCTACGCTGGGGAGGAGAGAGTAGGGGGCAGAGTAGGGGCTCTCCCCCAGAGCGGGCGAGGGGGCTCTCCCGCCGGCCCACCCACCTTCAAAGGGCTTGTCCAGCTGCACCCAGTCCTTGGCAATGAGGTTGCTGTAGTCCTTGCCCAGCCAGAGGCGCTGGTTGGTGGCCAAGTCGTCAGGGGCCTCGTCGCCTCCTGGTGGGGCAGCCCCACCCTGAGAGAGACACACGGTCAGCAGGAGGAGGAGGAGGAGGAGGAGGAGATGGCGACAGGCAGCCCTGTAAGGAGAGGGGAGCAGGAGAAGGGAGAGAAGGCCAAGGGAGGAAGAGGAGGAGGAGGAGGAGGAAGTCAGAAGGAGGAAGGCGAGAGATGAAGAACCAGAGGCAGGAAGGCCGGGGAGGCAGAGGCGTCCCTGCGTGAGGCTAGGGCGAGAGGAATCCTGCCTGCCTGCCTGCCTGCTATTGGCTGAGTGCTGCTGTGACTTCACAGCACGTTGACAAATCAGAGCAGCTGCTACACAGGAAGCGGAGCAAGTGAGAAGAGTCGTCAGCGTGGCAGCAAAAATAGGAAAACCCCACAAGGGCGGCGGGGTGGGTGCAATGGAGAAGCTGCAGAGCAGGAGCGGGAGGAAATGGGGGGCAGGCCCCTGGTGGGGGGAGCAGAAGCGGGGAGGGCGATACCTTGGGGCCAATGTAGTCGTCACCATCCAGGTCTGTCAGGCGGTACTCGTGGGTGTCCCAGCGCCCATAGGCCAGGTCCAGCCCGCCCAAGAAGGCCACGGACTGGTCCACCACCACCAGCTTCTCATGGTGGGCCCACAGGAAGATGATGGAGGAGACGTGGTCAGGGTGGCGCATCACCTGCGGGGGGAGAGAAAGGTCAGCAGGAAGCCCCCCCCCAGCCGAGCAGGGGCCACTGGTCGGCCACGGAAGGCGGAACCCCAGCCCAGCCGCTGTGGGAAGGAGGAAGGGGTGCGGCGGCGGCTCTGGGAGAGGAGAGCTGGCCCCAGGCTGGCGGGCAGTCCGGGGCGACGCTGAGCAGCAGGGAAGAGAGGCCAGCGGGGCAGAGGGCTGGAGCGCGGGGGGGACGGGGACGGGCAGGCGGGCAGGCAGGCGGCCAGAAAGGAAAGCCCATCCAAAGGCCTAGGGACAGGAGGGGCTGCCTGCAAGGCTGGGCTGGGCTGGGCAGGGAAGCCTAGACGGTGCTTTAAGAAGGGGAGGAGGAGGAGGCGGCGGCAGCGTCTTGGCCGGGAGGCGGCTGCCTGGCCACGGAGGGGCAGCCCTCACCTTGATGTTGGGGTGCAGCAGCATGAGAGCCCTCTTGCTGTAGCCGCTGTTGATGCCCAGGGCCAGCTCCACCTCCTTGAAGAGCAGGACAGAGACACGCACACCCTCCTCCTGCAGAGAGAAAAATGGGGGGGGGGCAGAGGTCAGCAGCCGTTGGGGGCGGGGGAGAGGCAGAGCCTGGCCCTCCTCCCCTGTGGGGCGCCCCCCCCCACTGCCGCCCCCCCGCTGCCCGGCAGGGGCTCACCGCTTTGTGCTTCAAGATGAGGTCCAGCCGCCAGTGGTCTGTGTGGGCAGGGCGCTTCAGGTAGATCTCGGGGCTGAGCCTGGGGGGCGGGGAGAAGACGCCAGTGGCGAGAGGAACTGCAGGGCAGGCGTCCAGGTGGGCAAACTGGGCCCGCCAGCGGCTGCTGAACCACAGCCCCCATCAGCCACATTTGCCGCTGGAGGGCCAGGTTTGCCCACCCCGGGGTGAGACTCTTGGACTGGGACCAGGGAGCCCCAAGTTCAAATCCCCCCTCAGCCATGGAACACCCCCTGGGCGACTCTGGGCCAGTCCCTTCTCTCTCAGCCTAGCCTACCTCACAAGGCTGTTGTGCAGATACACATATACACCGCTCTCAATTCCTTCGAGGTAGGAGTGTGCACGGAACCGCCAAACTGCGGTCCGGCACTGGGGTGGGTGGGTGGCTTTAAGAGCGGGTGGAGGGTTTACTTACCCCTCCCGCCTCTTTCCCGTTCTGGTGCCGTAAGTTTAGTAGTAATTTATGTGAAAAACCAAAGTCTACAAGTTCAATCGCTCAGCTGGATTAAGTATGCAAATCTTGGAAAAATAGGCTGAACAATTTCTATTAGCTTGGGGGATTCCAAACAGTGGGAGAGCAATAAAACATCTGGTTTTTATTGACCATTTCCTATCCAAACACCTGTGTGTCATTTTACAAATGATTCTAGCATTCTAGCTAGAATTCCCTTCAAAAGAAAACAAACGCAAGGACCAGAACTCCATCCCTCCGTTACAGAACCATCATGCACGGTCCCGGAGGGGCAGCCCCTGGGCCAAACTCAAGGTGCCCGGTACCTCTTGCAGTCGGCCTGGTGCTCGATGCCTCCCTGCCCGCCCCCCCCCCCCCCCCCCCGCAACCTGACCCTGGAGGTTGGCATCAGCTTTTACTTCTGGAACCTTCCCAAAGAAAACTGGCGGCAGCAGCGAACGCGACTCGGAGGGAGCTGAGCCGTTCCCCAAGCGGCGGGGAGGGAAGGAGGACGACTGTCTGGCAGCGCTGCCAGGCCGTGGGGGAGCAGCTGCCGCAGAGGAAGGGGCACTTCCTGGGAGAAGGGGGGGGAGGAGCAGCAGCAGCAGCGAGGGAGGGGCCCTTCGGGGTCGCTGCGCGGGGGCCTTGGAGCGTGTGTGCGTGCAGGGGCCTCTGCGCAGCTTGGAGGGAACGGCTCCCCCGGCCGACCTCCCCAGGACGCGGCTCTCCAAGCAGGGTCCCTCCAGCACGAGGGCCACACAGCCTCGGGGGAGGTGCAGCGGCACGCCCCACAGGGTCACCGAGCCCAGCCCTCCTGCCCGGAGGCAGCACATTTCCGCCCCAGGCACCGCTGCTCACCACCAGTCCGTGATGTAGATCTCTTCCTTGGCCTGCAGCAAAGCATCGGCCACAGCCGCAAAATAGCCAGCGCCGTTCACAAACCTGCAAGAGCAGAGAATGGGAGAAAGATCTGAGAGGGCGCCCAGTGGCGGGACTGGGGAGGCCCCTGACCCCGTCCCGATCTCACCAGCGAGCGGGGGTCTCCTTGCGAGGAGGCACGAAGCTCTCGTGGCGATGCAGCCGGAGGAAGTCTTGGCCCTTGCCCTCGGCCAGCTCCGTGATCTCCTGGCACCACCAGCGGGCCTGCCGGTAGCTGCTGCACTTCAGGATGAGCGACCTGCAGGGGGAAGGGGTGGCGGCACAAATGGAGGAGGCCTGGGCCACCAGCGAAGCCAAGGCGGCTCCCCCCGCCTCGCTCTCAGGTTCCCAGGACACTGGCTGCAGCGGGGGACAGACCGGGGGGGCCCACTGGGGAAATCCTCCCAGCTTATTTGATGCCGTCAGCTCCAGCCTCTCTCCCCACCAGGTCTCCTGGACCAACACGCTCCTCCAAGGGGCCCTTTCCTCAGAAACACTGCCCCCCCCCGAGACCCCCTGAGCAACTCCCTTGTGCCCTCCTCTTCTCTGGAGAAAGGGCTTCAGCGCTCCTGCGGTTCATGGTGCATTTTCTTCACTGAGAGGCCTTTGACTCTACTTTGGACTTCTTATCCGGCAGCGAGGAGGGGCCGTTTTGCCCCAACACCCTACGAAATCCTCCTGACCCCCACTTAGCGGCGTTGCCATGTCTCCCCGGAATTCCAGGTATCACCTGGATGTCAAGCGTCTCACCCAGATTGCTTAGCCCACCTGGATTTGCCTGGATTTCTGCTTCCATTTTTTAAAAAGAAAGCAAAGTTCTAGCCCTTGTAGATGTGGAGTTATGGAGCAAAACATGCAGTCCCTCTTCTGCTCAACCGCTGGACTTGGATTAAGAGAGGAAGAGCACAGGAGGCTCCCTGGGAGGGTTTTTCACTCTCACAAGTGCAGTCCTCCCCTGAGGAATGTTGCCTTTGTTTGTTATCAGCAAGGGACCTCTTTGGGGCAGTTGAGAGGATAGTTTGCTTTTGATGCGAATCACTCTACCTGCCTACCAGGCTGTGTATTGTATTTTTAAGGTCTTCTTTTTTCCTTTACATTCAATGCATGCCTACTTAGAAGTAAGCACCTGATTGCTTTCAATCAGATCTTGTCTCAAATAAGTGTGTACAGAATTGCAGCCTTAATTAAAAAGCTGTGCATTTGTGTGTGTTCTATTGATGCTGTTAATATGTCAAGGAAAATGGTCAGGCAAAGATATCTTCCTCAACTATTGTTAGATATCCAGAGCAAATACAAGTCACCTGGAAAGTGCAGCTGCTAATTTGCATATGCAAATTTGCTAGCCAATTTGCATAACATGCAAATTAGGCGTCCGGATTTGGAGAGCCCGAATATGGCAACCCCGCCCCCCCACCCCATCCACCCATTCAATACACTCCTCCTCAATTTCCACCATTTCAAGTTGCGCTTAGGGTTGCCAGCCCTCCCCCAAGGGGACCCAGGTGTCCTGACCTGCAGGTGTTCTCCACGCGGACTCCGTACTTGGTCTCGGTGGGCTTCTTGCCCACCTGGATGCTGAACCCCGTGTCAAAGAGCAGCACGAAGGAGATGGCCCCCGACTCCGGCTTCAGGTAGAGGAGGAAGGAGTCCTTCACCACCAGCCACCTGACGGGGAGGAGGGACAGCGAGGGGTGGGCAAGGCTCACTGGAGCCCCCCTCCCAGCCAGACAACCTGCCCCCACCCCAATGCAGCTGGGGACTCACCTCTTGGACCAGCGGTAGCAGACCTGGTGGCGCCCAGCACAGTTCAGGCCCTGGAGGTGGTGGCCCCCGGACCGCTTCAGGATCAGGCCTTCCCTGGTGCGGGAACAGCAGGGGGCAGCTTAGAAGGTTGCATCTGGCACCTGCACACTGCTTCCAATTCTTTGAAACCACCTGGAGCCCCCCGGCAAGAATTCCAAGGGGGCCCCCTGCTAACGGAACACGCCATTTTACTGATATCTCTGCAAACCGCTTTGGGAAGTTTGGTGGAAAAGCTGTATAGGAATATCTGGCATCATAAAGGGTCAGAGGGGAGTGCCCAGGGCGGTCTGCTCAGGAGGCAGGGTGAGGCAGTTGCCTCGGGGGGGGGGCACAGGGCCTCTGCTTCACCTCGACAGGCTCGCACCTCCCTCTCCGCCCCCTCCTGCTCCCTGCCTGGGCCGGGGGGGGGGAGGGAGGGCGGGAGCAGCGAGAGGCTCTTCCTGCTGCTGCTCCTGCCCCCTTCCACAAAACTGGAGCGGGGGGGGGGAGAGGGCACCTGCTCCTCCTTCCCGTGAAGGCTCCAGCCTCGGGCGGGGGGGGGGGTGGCTTTGTACTCCAAAGGTTTGCAAGGCTCAGCTCAGGCACCTGCCTGGTCGGGGTGGGGGCTTTGCCCAAAGGCCAGCTGTCCTGGACTGCCACCCTGGACTGGGAGCAACCCGACCCTCGTAAGCCTTTGAAAGGGAGTCTGAAGCAAGGACGGGGGTGGGCAAGCAAGCAGCCCCCTTGAAACGCTGCCCGGGGGCAGGGCTGGCCCCGGCGAGGGCGCATTCGGGGGCTCCCCACTGCAGGGGGTTTCTTTTGAGGCAGCCAGAGCGCAGGCGGCCCCTCTGTACCTGGGCTTCAGCCCCACCTTGACTGGGCAACTCTCAGGGGTCCCAGCTATGGGGCTGCCCTTGAGGAGGGCTTGGGAACACCAGCCGCAGCCAGGCCGGCCCCTTCCGCCCCCCATCTCCTCCCCAGGATGGAGTCCAAGCTCATGGCTGGGGTGCTCAAGCCTGCCCCCCCCACCACCCGGCCTGCCTCTTCAGGTCTCCAGGGCAAGCCCGGGACCAAGCGACCAGGATGGGGAGCCTCTTCCCCGGCTGCCCCCGCCACCCGCCCCCCGGCCTGGCAAGAATCAGTCTGGGCCCTTTGGCCTTTGCTCAGCGCTGGCTGCCCTGCCGAGGCAGGAACCCCCCCCCCCCCCCGCGCCCCGGCCATAAAGAGGGGCCAGAGCCCGCCTTGCGCGGGGCCAAAGAAAGCGCGGGGCCAAAGAAAGCGCGGGGCCAGACCGGCCCTGGCAATGAGGCCCCCGGTCCCCCCCCCGTGGGGTGCCTCATGCCCCCCCCCCGGCAGCAGGAAGGGGGTCCCTCTCCACTCACAGTCCCTTGGGTCCCAGGTCTGCCAGGAAGGAGAAGCGACTCACGTCCAGGAAGTCCGTCTGCCAGAGCAGGAGAGAGAAGCAGGGGGGCTGGGGGGAGGGCCCCGATCCGCAGCCAGCGCAGGCGAGCCAGGCATCCTTGCTCCTGCTGCTGCCGCCAGCTATAACCCCCCCCCCGAGAAAGGAGGGCAGGCTGCCTTGCCAGGGCGGGGGCCAGGAAGGGGAAGGGTGCCTACCATGGCGTGGTAGTCTCGGTAGAAGCTGATCTCCAGCAAGGCGTTGAGGTAGCTCTCGAGCAGCTTCTGGGGGGGACAAGCACAAACAGTTGTCGGCGGGGGGGGGTCGCGGAAGCCCCCCCTGCACTGCCCGAGCGCGCCCTCAGAAGCTTGATCGCTGGACGCCCCCCTCCCGCTCTTCAAAGGCCAAGCAGCCACCCCCGTTCGTGGCCCATTAACAGCCAACTACTCCCAAAAGCAGCCCGCCTTGCCCCCCCCCGCCCCAGGCCTCCTGGCCGTGGTCAAACAAAGCGGCACCAACAGAGGGGCTCGAAGGGCCACCCATGGGGCAGGCAGTCCTCCCCCCAACAGCGTCTCCCCACTAGGAGGCACCCACTGCCACCCGGGAGGCCTCGTAGCATTCATTCCTCCCCCCCCCGCCCACCAGAGGGGGCTTCACCA